>NC_042616.1:773479870-773798370 GCF_901001135.1 Rhinatrema bivittatum | reverse complement strand
AGTGTGTACTCCAGCAGGCAGTTTCTATCGCCTGATACAAGAATGTGCACGTAGGGCAGTGGCTGTGCTTCTAGCCCTTCCTGGGAGAGATTCTTGCTCCTTTCGTGTAATTTTGTGAACCAAAATTCTAGGCACATGCAGGCAACATAAGCGCTGCAACAAAGGTTTTGCCAGCACTCTGGCCATGCAAGGCAGTGCTTCTGATTATGAGGATGCCAGAGACATTTAGGGGGCCAATAGCCCACGTAGTTCCAAAGTACGGGGGTGCCTTCGGCATGCGTGCCTTACTCTAATTTTCAGAGATACTACCTGCGGTGCCCGGCTGGCCTCACATTTTCAAAGCACACTCGGAGGCCGATGCAGGTAGCTGAGTATTAAAACATCGTGCACTTGATTTCAGCGCACAGTTTTGACGCTCAGCTTAAAAAAATCTCTTAACTCCCGGTGCATTGAGCTAATGCTGTGCAAATGCTTTGAGAGTGAAAAAAACTCTCTTAAACTTTAAAACGGGCATTTGGCACAGGCTGAATGTACATTTTAACTCAAGAAGAGGGGGAAGGCATCCCTGACAGGCCATTATCTGGGTAAGTGGCCATAGCCACTGCCACCAATTAGGTAGATAACTGCTGATTTATCCGGCTATCTGGCAGCAGGAAGCAGCTGCCAGATAGCCAGATAAGTCAGTACTTATCTAGCTATTTGGCATGGGTCACCACTACTTATTCAGCTAAGGTACTATAGCTCGATAAGTACTGACTTATAGCTGGATATATGAATATTATCTGACTAAGTGGCATTGACGGCTGCTGCGACGTACCCAGATAAATCAGTGCTTAACCGATTAAATGGCGGCAGGTGTTCCTCACTTATTGTTTTGCTGTTTTTTACCTTTATTTTTTCATTGTTTTTGTAATGCTGGAACTCTGACCCAGAAGTTAAAGTTCCAGCACTAAAAAAGGTGCGCTGGCCAAACACAGTTTCTCTGCCTCGGAGAGTACTGCTTAATGCCCTCATTTGCATGGCATTTCCATGTGAAGGCACTAAGCAGCGCTCCCATTTAGGGAATGTAAAATTCCTTGCACCATCTGCAGAAAGCTTTGTGCACCTTTCTGTGTCAGCCTGACATTTTTTACTGCCAGAAGGGATATGGGAAAATTACCCTCAGTCTTCTAGGGGAGAGCTCACCAGTCACCTGTGGAGAGGCATCATCACGTCCTCTTGTTTTGCGCTCTAGCGTCCTTCTGGCTTTGGCCACTGTCTTATCGCAGGGTTTCACCGCCTTGAATCAGTCACGATCACTCTGAGTTCTTTGCCCTTAATCAGTGAATATCAGTTCCCTCCCCTCCCCTCTTGTTTGGATTTCTGCATCCTAAATGCATGACACTGCACTTTTTTCATTGACTCTTAACTGCCAAGCATTCATGCATTCCTCAAGCCTTCTTAGATCACTCCTCCTTCTGCCTGCTCCCTTAGCAAACTTTAGTGTCATCTAGTAAGAAAGCAAACTTTTCCTTCTGTTGCCTCTGTAATATTGCTTACAAAGATGTTGAATTGAACCAGCCCCAGGACAAATGCTCGAGGCACTCTACTAATCATCTTTCTTTCCTCAGGGTGAATTTCTTTTACCATTTCTCTCCGTGGTGTATCCTTTAGACTATTTTTAAACTATTACCATATTTTCTCTCCCTCTACTTCTTCTGCAGCTTGGTGCTCTCTCCCTCTCTTTTATCTCTGCTATTCCTTAAGTTACTGGGACATGGATGTGGGAGCTGCTACCAATCTCTTAGGTCTTGTCAGCCACTGATATAATCTCTTGGGTCTGCACAGATCCACAGAGCGTCTGGTGAGGAGAAATCCCCACATCCTCTCACTCTATTCCCTGAGACAGCTGAGCAAGTTCAAGTCTGGAGGAGGCTACAAAATTTAGCATTTTATGAAAATAAAGAATACTCGAATCATTAAGGGGAAAACCAACATGTTCTATCCTCCCAGCCTCAGACATTCCGTAGACAGGGTTGATGCAAGACATTAGGAACCTTAGGGGATCTATATAGCCTTGGGCCCCTCCTCCTCGGCCCCCACCCTCCCTACACACAATTAAAAATTATTTGTTTACAATAAGACTTTATATGAAAAAGGACAAAGTACAGTCTTCTGAGATAAAAAAAATATCACTTATAGCAACATATATGCTATATTTGTACGCACTGCTATAGTGCCAACTAGAAAACCCTGCAAGAAAAGCAAAAAAATCCACTTGGAATCCAGATGGTATTAGGCCTATTGTAATGCTTCTTGGGCGTGGGCTTAGCGCTCAGAAAGCTATCGTTATCGGAATTACAATTACAATATAGTAACTCCCATACCATGCCTAGCACTCAAACTGTAACAATCCTATCTATGAAAAGGCAGCACAGAAAAAGGCCATAAAACACCAGTACACCTGGGCATCCCCAGCGATTATGGGGATGGAAATGATTTTAAATTCTATGAACAATTCAACATCCCAAATTGATCCATTACCTTCTACTTTGATAAAAAAAAAAAAAAGAAAGTACTTAAGACTTGCTGTACCTCTCATATCTATAGTTAATAGCACTCTCACGGAGGGCTCCATCTTTCCACTACCGAAGCAATCCTCAGTTCGTCCCATTCTAAAATAGAAGTCTTTGAATCCCCCGGAACTCAAGAGCTATCGTCCCATCTCTAATCCGCTATTTGCGTCTAAAATAATAGAACCGGCGATTTTTCTTCAACTAAGTAATTTTGTGGAAAAAGTTAATGCTCTCCATCCCAAGCAATTGGGTTTTTGTACAGGCTTTATACAGGGACAGCTTTATTAGCCCTGATTAATGAGGTTAGAATTAATATTGACTGTGTTAAAACTGTTCTACTTGTGCCTATAGATATGAGTTCTTCTTTTGATGCAGTAGATCATAGTCTTCTTCCAGATACAAAAGCTTGGAATTGCTGATATAGTTGAAAATTGGTTTAGGTCATTACTAGAAAATCGTCATTTCTTTTTCAATTGGGAACATGAAATTGAATCTGAAAACAGTTACCTGTGGGCTACCTCAAGGTCTGATTTCATCCCTTTTACTTTTTAATTTGTTTTTTTCACTCCATTACCTGAATTAATTCAGGGACCAGGTTGTATGTGCTGTATATACACAGATGATATTCAAGTGTTAGCAGCTTTTAACTCAGAATCTACTCCAGACCTGGAAAAGTTAATTGCCTGTCATGATAAAATTGCAAAATGCTTGTATGATTATAAACTCGTAGTGAATCCTCAAAAATCTGAAGCTATTTGGTTTGGAAGACATAATTCTTACATAAAACTAGTCCCTTGTATACAAAATACTTTTATTCCTCTTGTCAAAGTCATCAAAATATTGGGAATGAACCTAGATAATGGTGCTGTTAATGCCAAACAAATCTCTTTGCTGTCTAGATCAGTGTTGTATAATTTACGTATGATTCACAGAACTGTTCCTTTATTAACATGAAATGTTCTGAAATGTTTGTCCAGCTCTTTGAAACTTTCCAAAATCAACTACTGTAATTCTATGTTGGTATTATAGAAGTAAATCTTAGGCAAATTCAACTGTTACAAAATACCACAGCCAGAATCATCTTCAGAAAATTTGATTATGTATCCCCTTTGCTATTTGAATTACACTGGCTTCCAGTACATTACAGAATTATTTTTAAAATTCTTTGTCTTACCTATAAGGCTATAACTTGGGGCAAACCAAACTGCTTGGCTAATTTATTACTCCCTTATAGGCAACAAGAGTCTTAAGATTTGCTCAGAAGCAATTGTTAAGAATTCGCTTGCCCTGTGAAATCAGGTTAGAAGAAACTAGAGAAAGGACTTTTCAGTTTCAGGTGCCAACTATCTGGAATAATTTACCTCTTGACTTACGTACTGAAAATGATTATCTGAAATTTAGGAAGTTAGTTAAACTTGGATTTTTCAATCATTTTTGAAAAATAATTTGTTTACCTTATTGATATTATGTTTTTTAGCTTTTTCTCTGCGTTAATACTCTGTAGTCTTGCCCTGTCTGATGTTATCAGCTGTTTGTGCTGTAATTATGTTTAGCATTGTTTGTTCTATATGTTTTTATATTTTTGGGTGGAAGTTGTTCTATATGTTTTACTTGTAATTTCATGTAATTTATTGTTACTTTTATTGTAAACTGTTTTGAATTTTATAGCAAATCAGTATCAAAAATTAAATATACCATAACCTCCGATTAGGAAAACAGAATAAGCCTGGATGTTACAGATCCCTACACAGGAGCAACATGCTAGCATGCAAGTGCAGCTGACCAAGGTAGAAAGGGGTAGAATCCATTTCGTCAGTGGCATCTGGAGCAGCCAGAATACTTCTCACTTACCACAGTCAGACATGCAGAACATAGATAGATTCTCATCAAATACAGAATAAAGAAACAATAAAATATAAATAGAAACATGCAGACAGAAACTGAACTGGATACCACAACAAGCCAGACTGTGATGTAAATTTTAAGACGTGCACAGGTGCACATATGCATGCATTTGCCGGCACGCGCACATGGATGCGGCAATTTTATAACATTCACGTGTATATGCGCGTGTATGCACAAGTGATATAGCATCGCCTTACGCGCGTATATGTGCGCACGATTCTATATTGACACTCGCATTTGCAGGCAAATGCTGCCTTGTGCACGTAAGTGGGGGGAGTTTTAATAGCTATGCGCACTGACGCAATAGCCCTTTTTCCCAGTTCACTCCTAGTTCGCCCCAGTAAAGGAGAGCACATCCTAATCCACCTAGCTAACTTGTCTCCCTTTTACCATATTACCCCTGATCCTTAAAGCCCTGCTGACTAGCATATTTTTTTTTTTCACATGACTAACAAACCATCCATAGCAGAAGTAAAGTTATGTGGTAGGGGATCCTGGCGTGCTTGTGCACATAACTACTTACGCACTGGATTCATGCTACAGACCCGCCCTGCCCATGTCCCGCCCATTCCCCGGACAGTCTATGTCCACGCACCACTCCTCTTTGGCAAAAATATTTTTGTGCACATAACAGGAGATATGTGTGTGGCAGCGGGCCTTTTAAAATCCGCGTGGCATGCTTAGGTCCGAGTCACACGCATATCTCCCAGCTTTGGCACATACAAGGCTTTTAAAATCAACCAGTGTGTGTGCAGTGCAACAATGGAAAAACAAAACAGCACTATTCCTCATAAAACATCAAACAATTAAATCAGGAAATAAAAATCATCATTTATAATAGTAAAATAATACTTATAAAAAAAAATAAACATTTACAAACAACTGATAAATAGAATAACATCCAATAATTACAATAATTAAAAACGCATAGAAATAATTTTAAAACATTTTCCAAACACTAATAAAATATTTCATATCAGCACATATCAAACAACATTCAATAATTTAAAAAAATATGAATAAGAAAAATCTCCCGCTCTCCATACCTGGGAATCCTGAGATTGTCATGGATTAGTGGGATAGGGATCAGAGGGGGATTTTGCACACTCACCCACACATGCTGTCTCACTCACACATACTCCCCTTTTGTGTAAGCACAAGCAAAGATGAGCAGCTGCCTCCTCCTCCAGCACACAGGAATCCTCTTTCTTCAGGCGTCAGGGCCAATTCTGGTCTGCCTCCTGGTCCTCCTCCTCCTTTTAGTGTGTTCACGGTCCCTGCTGCCTCCTGCTCCTTCCAGCATAGCAGCGATAACATCTCCTTCTTCCCACCCATCCAGCATCACATCCTCTTTTGGGCCTGGGCAGGTGGGAAGAAAGAGATGTCATCACCGCACTGCCTCCAGGACCATAGCGTTCTAGGTGGCCACCTTATACACCTAGTGCTTCCACTGGCCCTGAAGTTAGGGAACAGTTCTTAGTAGGAAAATTCTGTACTGTACTACCAGCTGCTTCAATTGAAATAAAACTGATCACGAAAAAGAGGACAGCTGAAAGTGGAAATCTGGTCAGTAATGGGAGAAACTAGTGCCCAAGTTAATCTAGCATGGAAAGTTTAAGATTCATTCTTCAGCACTAGCTGGAGTTAGGCAGCAAAGCTCAGTAATTAATAGAATGGTCCTTTGAAAGAGTGACCTGAGCTGGTAACCTTTGAAGCCTTACCAAGAATTCTCTCAATGCATGTGATGTACTGTTAGGATTAGTTATGTACTTCAGTTGTCCATGCTATGTCAGATATCCCAGTTGTACGATCTTTGTATCCTAAAAGAAAACTACTATTCAAGCCACTATTCAAACTTTGAAATAGAAACTTAAAATATAGAATAGTCTCAAATTCCAAGATAAGATCAAGGAAATTGAGCATGATGATTACTTGTGGCTAACATTCAGACACATTTGTGGCTAACATTCAGGCACATTTGTGCTATCTTTTTTTAATGGATAATTGTTTCAGGTCTATCAAGGCCTCACTGTTTTCAGTGTAGAGCTTCTATGAGCTTCTGGGATTCGATTAATCATATCACAAGAATTTTTCCTATCACTTTATTATGAAAAAAGAAAATCTAGCAGAAAATGAAGGGTGTGTTGGCACCAGAATCTGTGTATTGAATCTAAATACCAAACAGCTTGCAATTTAATGGTGACCCACTGTGTATCAAATTAGCAATACTGGGAAAAGTGAAAATCCCTCATTCTGAGCTATTTAGTGGTTCCAATTACAGTTGTGCTGGAGAAGGGAATATGAAGCCAGAGTTAAGATAGAAAATAGGTCCTTAATCTGCCAAACGAGGGAGGTAATTTGAATAATAAAAAATGAAATAGCGGATTTTTTAAACATTTAAAACAAAAAAATGAAAAGTGCTCCCAAAAGTAATGAACATTCTCTTTTGTATTCATTTTTTAATCCAGTTCGAGTCTATGGGGCAAGCAAAACTTCAGCTTTTTTTTTTTTTTGTCTAATGAAAGCTTGCCACTAAAGCCAGACAGAACAGTGCCAAGTGGAAAGAGACAAGGAAGAAGCAGGAGCAATCAAGGTCATTTTTTAAACCAGCCTATCCCCACTGGCTCCTGTATAATTTGACAATGAATTCCTCATTTTTTTTTAACCTGTAACTGTGAGCAGTCGCCATTTTGTGTTCAGACATTTCTTTGCCGGATTTCAGACAAAGAGGTTGTGTTTCTGAAGCTCTTTCTCAGAGCCAAAGAAACTTAAAGCAAGTTAGGCTGATCTGTTGCCTGTTTCCACAGTGTCACTGTGCGAGAGGAGATGCTGCAATTTAATCTGGCTGTCCCCTGTTCACTATATCATTGAACAGAGAGAAATAAGTGTGTCTCTCTCTGTGTACACTTGAAGCACAGAGATCTGTATTTATTTAACAACTGCAGTGTCTGTGACCAGTAACCACTGCACTGATCTGGTAGAAAACAAACTTTCTTTTCTTTGTTCTTTCTAAATTTCTGCATGTTAAAATAGGAGTCAATATACTGTGACTACAGTATGTATATGTGTGTATGTGTGTGTGTGTGAGACTGTCTGTATACAACCTATGTCATTTCTTAGTAGAAATCTAGATAGTAGGGATCTGCATTTATTGGAAACAAATGAGTAAAATACAACTAATGAGTCAATTTTTGTTTCATTTATGGACCCCCAAAATGAATGGAGGAGTTCCACATATTTAAGAAAAAATGTTGTCTCATTCATTTATGTTTCCCATTCAATTCTATGGCTGTGCCGAACAAGTAAGCAACAGGTGTAGGGTCTACCTGAACTGTAGCAACCAACTCTTGCCTGTGTGACATCGTAGTCTCCTGGGAGCTGAAGCAGGGCAAATTGGAAAAGAGAACACATGGAGGATGAAGCATCTTTTTAACTAAACTACAGCTGCTATCTAGATCAAGTGATGCTGACGTCCTCCCACTGAAAGGTCTCAGCATGTCCAACAAATTCTCTGTTTCTTCCATAGCAGTTGGTAGAGAAGGATCTCTTGTGAGAAGCTCTCTCACAGATCAAAAGCAGCTTTAAATAATTAATTTTGGCACTGGTAAAGGGGCTTATTCTGATCTTTTAGCTGCAGTGGTGCTATTGATTTTGATAGAAAGACAGAGTCAGTAGCCCTGCACTTTCTCTGTTTACTTTGGAGGATAGGTGTTACACGTGCCAGCTGCGGCAGACCCGCGGCTGAGCCCCCTTACCTCTCTCAAGTGAATCCAGTGCATGGTCCCTCGTCCCTGGTAGCGGTAGGCCGCCGCCTCCATCCTCGGGCCACCCCTGGTGCCTCTGGCTCAGCTTCGGATCCTGGTGCTCCGCGTCAGGACTCTCCGCGTGGCCCGCAGAGAGACGCCACCTCTCAGCGCCACATCCCTCCCTAGGCGTGCGCGAGAGCATCTCTAAGGCTTAAGTAGGGCCTGCGGCGGGAACCGAACCACGGCCCCGGATGATGACATCAGCAGAGCTCCGGTATTTAAGCCCAGACTCTGCTTCCTAAGATTGCCTTTGCAACAGGTTTCCTCGCTGGTCAAGTACTCGTTGCCTCCTTGTGATTCTCCATATTCCTAGTTCCTGGTCCTCATTGACTTCTGTTCCTGATTCCCTCATTCCTGCGTTCCTGATCTTCAACCCTTCCT
The DNA here is from genome assembly GCF_901001135.1 of Rhinatrema bivittatum. NCBI lineage: Eukaryota > Metazoa > Chordata > Amphibia > Gymnophiona > Rhinatrematidae > Rhinatrema > Rhinatrema bivittatum. The sequence goes on along the minus strand of NC_042616.1, from coordinate 773,789,723 downwards.
CGGATTGCCTTCACGGACTTTTGACTGCTTTGCTTGACCATGCCGGTGACTCTTTCCAAGCCCGGACCTCTGCTTTGCCTGACCACGCCATTAACTCTCTCCAAGCCCGGACCTCTGCTTTGACTGACCACGCCGTTGACTCTCTCCAAGCCCGGACCTCTGCTTTGCCTGACCACACCGTTGCCTCTCTCCAGACCCAGAGCTTTACATTGCCTGACTTCGCTCTTGACTCTCTCCTCATCTAGATATCAGCCTTGCTTGCTACCGCTTCCAGATTGCCGCCAGCCCTGACTCCAGCTTGCCCTACGACACTTCTTCAGTCTACGTCCTAGACCTGGCCTATTCAGGCTTCGGCCTGTTCTTGCTCGGGCGCCCCCTGTCTGACTTTGGTTCTGTTGGCACCCAGGTCCCCGGGACTCCGCCTCGTGTAGTACAATCTGTCACTCTCTCCTGTTGCTGCCTCTGGGCTGACCTTGATCCTTCCATCGACGATGACTGACGGAGGCCCACCTAAGTCCAGCTGGCCCCAGCACCCAAAGACTCAACCCACAGGGCTCAACCCACGGGGAACGAGGGCTGGTATTGGTGAAGCACCAGCTGGCCTCCATCTATCAGCCCTCTTCGCCTGCCGACAGTGGGGAACCGTAGGAGCCCTCCTACGGGTTGTGTCAACCCCACCTCGGCCTAAGGGTCCACCTCCGGCGCAACAATAAGAGTGTGGAGAATGAAGGAGTTCTTTTGACTCTCTGTCTTTTTGATTACTGTCTAGTACAATGGAGTGAGGTTAGCACACTGACAGGTGAAGGTTAAGAAGAATCTTGCCAGCCTGCCAGCTTTATTCATTCTGTTTAAATTTCTAGTTTCTAACAGGTTTTTTTGTGTGTGGAAAAAGAGTCAATCAGCAGTGTACAGCACACATACACTGTTTATGTGTGTGTGTGTGTGTGTGTGTGTGTGAGACACATATTTCTGCACAAAGTAGAATGGTACTGTGAATTGTGGTATGGTATCAATAAATACATTCCTGTCTGATATCCAAACCACAGTAGCCACTTCAAATTCCATAATGCCTTGGAGAGGATACAAGAACATGCCATACTGGGTCAGACCATCAAGCCCAGCATCCTGTCTCCAACAGGCAAGTACCCAACAGGCAAGTACCCAAAAACTACGTCTATCTCATATTCCTGTTGCTACTAATAGCAGTGGCTATTTTCTAAGTCAACTTAATTAATAGCAGGTAATGGACTTCTCCTCCAAGAACTTATCCAATCCTTTTTTAAAACCAGCTACACTAACTGCACTAACCACATCCCCTGGCAACAAATTCCAGAGTTTAATTGTGCGTTGAGTGATAAAGAACTTTCTCCGATTAGTTTTAAATGTGCCCCATGCTAACTTCATGGAGTGCCCCCTAATCCTTCTATTAACCGAAAGAGTAAATAACCAATTCACATTTACCCGCACTAGACCTCTCATGATTTTAAACACCTCTATCATATCCCCCCTCAGCCGTCTCTTCTCCAAGCTGAAAAGTCCTAACCTCTTTCGTTTTTCCTCATAGGAGAGCTGTTCCATCCCATTTATCATTTTGGTCGCCCTTCTCTGTACCTTCTCCATCGCAACTATATCTTTTTTGAGATGCGGCAACAAGAACTGTACACAGTATTCAAGGTGAGGTCTCACCATGGAGCGATACAGAGGCATTATGACATTTTCGTTTTATTCACTATTCCCTTTCTACAACATTCTGTTTGCTTTTTTGACTGCCGTAGCACACTGAACCGACGATTTCAACGTGTTATCCACTATGATGCCTAGATCTCTTTCTTGGGTGGTAGCTCCTAATATGGAACCTAACATTGTGTAACTATAGCATGAGTTATTTTTCCCTATATGCATCACCTTGCACTTATCCACATTCAATTTCATCTGCCATTTGGATACCCAATTTTCCAGTTTCACAAGGTCTTCCTGCAATTTATCACAATCCGCTTGTGATTTAACTACTCTGAGTTTTGTATCATCTGCAAATTTGATTACATCGCTTGTCGTATTTCTTTCCTGATCGTTTGTAAATATATTGAAAAATACGGGTCCCAGTACAGATCCCTGAGGCACTCCACTGCCCACTCCCTTCCACTGAGAAAATTGACCATTTAATCCTAATCTCTGTTTCCTGTCTTTTAACCAATTTGTAATCCACAAAATGACATTGCCTCCTATCCCATGACATTTTAGTTTTCTTAGAAGCCTCTCATAAGGAACTTTGTCAAACACCTTCTGAAAATCCAAATACATTTCATCTACTGGTTAGAAACTGACTGAGTGGGAGGCAAAAAAGGGTAGTTGTAAATGTAGTTCTCTCTGAGGAGCGAGTTGTTACTAGTGTTGTGTCTCAGGGATAGGTCCTTGGACCAGTTCTTTTCAACATTTTTGTGAGCGATCTAACAGAAGGTTTGTTGGGAAAGATTTGTCTTTTTGCCAATGGCACCAAAATCTGTAACAAGGTGGACAGCCAGGAAGGAGTACAAAACAGGAGGAGGGATCTAGCAAAGCTCAAGGAAAGGTCTAAGGTCTAGCAGCTAAGATTGAATGTTAAAAAATGCAGAGTAATGTATTTAGGATGCAAAAATCCAAGGGAAAAAGCAGTATTGGAGGTGAATTTCTTCTCAGCAACAAAAGAAGAGTGGGATCTAGGGGTAATTGTATTTGATGATCTTAAGGTAGCCAAACAGGTGGATAAAGCTATGGTAAAATGCAGGAAGATGCTTGGCTGCATAGGGAGAGAATGGTTAGCAGGGAAAGGGAGGTGACATTGCCCTTGTATAGGTCCCTGGTGAGACCTCATTTGGAATATGGTGCACAGTTCTGGAGACCGCACCTTCAAAAGGATATAAACACACACACACACCAGTCACCTCCCTGACAAATCTCTTGGTCTTTCTTCTAAAGCAGCGTTTCTCAACCGGTGTGTCACCAAGCACCGGCAAGTGTGTCGCGCACTGCCTGGTCTCCCGCTCTTCCCTTCCTCTCCTCACCTCAGCGAGACGCACACAGGTCTTCAACGAACACTGCTGCTGTTCCTGCCCATGCTATCAGCACTTTCAAGGCCAGAGTGGAAGAGCAGCAGTGCTTGTGTAAACCAGAAGAGGAAGTGATGTTTACCAGGCACGCGGGAAGAAGAAAGGGCCATGCTGCTGCTGCAGCTGCAGAAATCATGTCCCAAGGCTCCCAAGATTCCCCCCCCCCCCCCCAGCCCCTCAGTGGTAAGAAGGCAGCAATCAGCTGTTTTCTGTGCTGCGATCAGTACATACAGCTGAGAATGTGGCCGTGGCAATTTTCTGCCGCACAGCAGATTGAGAAATCCGTCGATTAGCTGCCTTGGGTCTGCGGCGTTTAACTTTTTTTTTTATGGCCCCTGCTTCAGACCTACGGGTCCCGCTGATAGCAGGATTGTGGCCTAAATTGTAAGGCCCCCCCCCCCCCCAATGCCTTCTGCAGCTCCCCTCTCTCCTTGTGGTGGCACTAGGCTCAGACACATGTCAGCTCCAGCCCTTCCCCTCAGGAACACTTCCTGCCTCTCCTCAGCCTGTGAGCAACTGACTCCTACCGATCAAAACGCAGCCTCTTCATACTGTGGGGAGCCTGTCATTGGCTTCCCGAGGTTCTGCACATCCACAGCCTACAGCCGCTATTCTCAGCCCCTCCTTCCTGCACCCTCTGTATAACGGGAAACTTCCCCTGGCTCCTGCAGCTAGATCGTGGCCTTTCTGCTCTTGGCCACTCACCCGTGCAACCAACAATTTCCCACAGAGAGAGATGGTCACTGACTTCCGCAGCTCTTGCACATCTTGGCTACTTGATGGATTTCCCAAACAGCCACATGGCAGGAAATCCCCGCGGACACATTCTCAGCTGACTATTCTGTGCTGCAGCTGTGCTGCCTTCTTACTGCTGCGGGGCTGAGGAAGTCACTCCTGCTGCAGTTCTCAGCCTGTCATGACTGCTTTAATAGCAGAATAATGGCTGCCTTGTGCTATAGCTGCCATGTATAATATTTTTATTTATGTTATATTTATCAACTTTTTTTTGATAATACATTTTTTGTATTTTATAATTATTTTGTAATTTTTTGGTTTCTTTTGGTTTTAATGCAATTAATCTTTTAATTTTTTAGAATTGCTTTTTATGTAAACCGTTTTGATTAAACATAGTTTGTAAAAGCGGTATACAAACATTTTTAAATAAATAAATGTGGGGTGGGGGTGAGTGAGTGAGACAGAGTGAGCCAGCATGTGTGTAAGTATGTGAGAGAATGTGTGTGACTGAGACTGTGTGTGTAAGAGAGAGAAAAAATGTGTGAAAGCAAGAGACTGGTCAGGGAGGTGACTGGTGTGTGTGAGATAAAGAAATCGGTCAGGGGTGTGACTGGTATGTGTGTAAGAGAAAGAGAGATTTGTCAGGGAGGTGATGTGTGTGTGTGTGAGAGAGAGAGAGAGAGAGAGAGAGAGAAAGATTGGTCAGGGAGGTGATTGGTGTGTGTGTGTGAGAGAGAGAGAGAAAGATTGGTCAGGGAGGTGACGGGTGTGTGTGAGAGAGAAAGATTAGTCAGGGAGGTGACTTTGTGTATGGTTGTGACAGAAAGATGACTGTTATGTGAGTGACAGAAAGTGTGTGTGTGTGTGTGTGTGTGTGTGTGTGTGTGTGTGTGTTTGAGACAGACTAGTCATGGACCCTAAGGAAGAGGAGCGCCAGAACAGAGCTTCAGCAGCCATTGCTGCTTCTGGTGTGTGCTAAGGCCTACAAGGGAAAGGAGTAGGAGAGTTGCCAGAGAGGGTAAGTAAAGGTGGCTTTTTAAGTTTATCTTTCTTGATTGACTGCCATTTTAATTATTGGGTATTATGTAATGTGTCTGCTGTTTGAAATATTTTATTGGTGTTTAGGGAATTTTTAATAATTTTGTAAGTTTTTAATGATCGGATGTTATTCTATTTATCAGCTGTTTTATATTTATTATTCTAGGTTTAGAATTATTATTTTATATACTTGAGAAATATGAAATAGAAATGTGGAGACAAAAACAACTGGAAACAGCAAGAAGCCAGACTGAGTGTATGCTGTGCAACAATGGGAAAACCAAAATCATTAACTTGATGGTCACTTTATTCTGTATTTGGTGAGGGTCTATCTGTGTTTTGCATGTGTGACCCAGGTAAAGGTATTCTGCAAGCTTGTAGTTTCTGTGTAGGGATCTATAGCAGCTTGGCTTGTTCTGTTTCCTCATAGGAGATGTATTGGTGTTTAGGGCCTGGTTAAATATTTGTAGTGTTGCCTTTTCATTGGTAGGGTTGTTACTGTTTGAATGAGTTCCATAATGCAGGTGTAACTTTGTGCACATTAGTTTGTGCACATTATTGCAGATCCTGGGAGTCTATTAGATGCTATATTTCTGTTTCCATTTCTTCAGTTTTGCACTGCATGCAGTGGCTTTTTTGGATCTCCATTCCAGTTTGTCTCCATATTTATAATTTGCGGTCTTTCTGTACTTGGTGAAGGTCGATTCTATGTATGTGACCGATGTGAAGTATTTTTTTTAGCATGTAGGCATTTGTATCAATATTATTTGTTGTGCTTTCTCAATAGGACATGTATTGGTGGTAAATTACTGTTTTTTCATAAGGAGGGCTATAGCGCATAAAAACTGTTTATGTTGCTCTTACTGAGATGACACCAGAAATATCTTTTTTTGCATGGTAAATTGAAAGGGGAATGTCCTAGTTCTGTTCTGCACCCATTGTTGGGGGGGGTCAGGGTGGATCCTGTAGATACAGAGTGTGGGGTAGATTTTTAAAGTTATGCGCGGGCATAGATTTGTTCATGCAACCCAGCGAGAACAAATCTACACCCGATTTTATAACATGTGCGTGCTGCCGCACGCATGTTATAAAATCCAGGGTCGGCATGCGCAGGGGGGGTGCACAATTGTGCAACCTGCACACGCTGAGCCGAGCAGCCTGCCTCCGTTCTCTCCGAGGCCGCTCCGAAGGGAACTTTTTTTCTGGCCCCCCCCCCCCACCCTCTCCTCCCTTCCCCTACCTAACCCATCCTGCAGCCCTAACTAAATCCACCCCCCTACCTTTGTTAAGAAAGTTATGCCTGCTCAAGGCAGGCGTAACTTGCGCGCACCGGCAGGCTGCCAGCGCGCCATTCCCCAGCCCAGGGGCTGGTTCGGAGGCCTTGACCACACCCCTGGAACGCCCCCGGGCCAGCTTCACCCCCACGGCCCTGCCCCGGAACATCCCCGAATGCCGCACCGCCCTGACACGCCCCCAAGCAAAGCCCCGGGACTTACGCGCATCCCGGGGCTTTGTGCGCGCCGGTGGCCTATGCTACGTAGGCGCGCCGGCGCGCAATTCCCCTGCGTGCATAAATCTGGCTGGTTTTATGCATGCAGGGCTTTTAAAATCTGCCCCTGAATGTTTACATTTAGCCCCGTGATGGACATGTGTTCAATGTGCCACACATGTGAGAACCATCTGTCAGGTGTGTCCCGAAAGAAAACATGTTGAGAGCCACTGTTCTAAAGCATATGGGGATAGACTTAAAGATCTAAACATGTATCACCTAGAGGAAAGGTGAGATAGGGGAGATATAATAGAGATATTCAAATATCTCTAAAGGTTTCAATGAGCCTTTTTCAATGGAAAGGAGGATGTAGAACGTGAGAGTCATAAGATAAGGGTGAAAAGAGTAATCTTAGGAAATATTTCTTTACAGGGAGGGTGGTAGATGCTCGGAACAGTTTTGATAGAGACAAAAACTGTATCTGAATTCAAGAAAGCATACGATAAATATAAGGAATCTCTAAGGAAGTGATGCTAAATTAATTGGGTAAGCTGGATGGGCCTTACAGTCTTTTTCTGCTGTCATGTTTCTATGTATATGTTGCGGGGTAGGGATACACATATTTTTAAAATGCACATATATCATATGCGTATGTTATAAAATACTTGCATAGATATGCTCACAGCCATATACAAGTATATATGCCACTGTGCTCATTTGTTTTAAAACTATCGTCTACTGTTTTAAACAAAAAAAAAGTAAGCCTTCTTGTCCTGCATGGACTCATTTTTCCACCATTTACAAAACATAAACTTATTTTACCCTCAAGACAGTCAGGAGAAAACCTGAGAGCCCTCTCTGTCCTAACATTCTTAAAAGTTTCAGATGGGGAGACTGCGTCAGAAACTTGGGTAATGAACATGTTCCAGGACCTATTCATAATTGACAGTATAGCAAAGTCTATAATCTCAACTGTATGCCTCCAAATATCCAAAATTTTAGATGAATCAATAGGCCCTTTTTTTGGCTGAGGCCAAACATGAGTTCTAATCTCAAGATCTCTATCGCACTGTAAAACAAAACTGAATTAAAAAATAGTCACCAACAGATTGGCCAAATCTAGGGTATATGACATGAGTGGGAGCATTTACTATTAGCTAGCAATCCCTGGAAAACAATACAGATTAAAAAAAAAATCCTTCACAGCAGGGAGCATTTAACTTAAGTACTACTAATAAAAATTATCTCCAAGTTCCCACAGTAAAATCCGCCAGACTAGACCTAACTCGCAATCTCGCTTTTTCCATTGTGGGTCCCAATTATGGAATTCCTTACCTAACCATCTCTGCCAACTCACTACTAAACACGATTTCAAAAAAGCAGTAAAAACGTATTTATTTTCAAAAGGCTTCTCTAACCCTCAATGTTAACCATTATATAAATTTGTTTCCACACTCTATGTCCTGAGATTTTTAGTTATTTGACTTTCTCAATCTTTGTGTTATTTTTTTTTCTTTTACCTTGTTTTTATTAACTAACTAACTCCAGCAGATCAAGATGTGGAGAACTTAGGTCATCCTGGTTAACACAATAGTTTCAACTCATTAAGCCATTAACACATCAGTTTGTGACAAAACTAACAAACTTCTAAAAAGAATCAGTAACCACCCGCTTTTTCATCTTTCCTAGGCTGAAATTCTACCCTGTAACCTGGGGAACACAGCTGGTTCAAAATGACCACATCTGTATCCATTAGCCAGGGTTCTGAAATACTGAAAATATTAAGGGGCAGATATTAAAAGCTACGCGCGGGCATAGATTTGTGCGTGCAACCTGGCGCGCACAAATCTATGCCTGATTTTATAACATGCTCACGCAGCTGCGCGCATGTTATAAAATCCAGGGTCAGCGCGCGCAAGGGGGTGCACACTTCTTCACCTTGCGTGTGCCGAGCCGCGCAGCCTTCCTCTGTTCCCTCCGCCCTCCCCCACCTTCCCCCACCTTCCCCTCCCTTCCCCTACCTAACCTGCCCCCAGCCCTACCTAACCCCCCCTTACCTTTAACTTAGACGTTGCGCCTGCCTCCGGGCAGGTGTAGGTTGCGAGCGCCGGCCGACAGCCAGCCCGCAATCCCGGACACAACAGCAAATGGCCACTGTGCCTGGAGGTTCCGGCCCCGCCCCTGCCCCACCCCTACCCCCAGACCGTCCCACCCCACCCACACCCTGCCCCCTTTTTCAAGCCCCAGGACATACGCGCGTCCTGGGGCTTGCGCACGTCGCCGGGGCCTATGCAAAATAGGCTTGGTGCGCACAGGAGGGTTTTTAAAGGGTTACGCGCGTATATTAAGCGCATAATCCTTTTAAAATCTGCCCCTAAATGAGTGCTATAGCAATAAGTCTAGGCACCTTATTACATACAGAGCATTAATTAATAAGGCAAACTACCAATTTGCATTGAGAAGATTCATTCTTTATTGATCTTGCTCTACAAGAAGCAGTCATGGGAACCCTAAGAGGCATAGTTAAAATAGAATCCTCTCTTTGTCCTTATTTATGTGACTGGGGGAGTTCAGGCCATTATTGATGCTGCTTTGCCTCTCTCACATTCCATGGGTTATTTGGGCTTCTTTGCTCCCATTGTTGTCTTGGCAAACCTTGGGATGTTCCATGCCATAATTATTACCGTGTTGCCCTTCTTTTGGTACCTAGGTTTACATTTGCTACTGTTATTAGTGTCCTTGGCGCCTCCTTGAATGCCTTGGTACGTTCTTGCCACTGTTCATCTTACTTTTCTACTCTTTTGATGCCTTGGACTGTTCATGCCTCTTTTTGGATTGCTTTGCCCCCTCACAATGCTGATGCCATTCTTCTGGCTGTGTTGCTCTGTGCCTGGGCTCTTCGGGCCACTCTTGATTCCATTTGCCTCCCTTTTGATTATTTATTCCACTGTTTGTAATGGTATGACCCTCTCATGGTGACTTAGGGTGTTCCTGCCACATTTGATGCTGTTTTCCCCGTCTCGTGTTGCCTTAGGGTATTCTTACCACAGTTGATGGTGCTATTTTCCCCATCACAATGCCTTACAGTGTTGATGCCACTCTGCTCATTGCCATACCATTCACGTTATGGTTTGTTGGGGTGTTTATGTTTTATGCTTGCTGCCTTACTCTGCACCTGTACTATAGGGTTTTAAAGCCAGTGTCCCTGCATTAATCGGACTAATCGGAGAAAATTCACTCAACGCACAATAAAGCTCTGGAATTTGTTGCCAGAGGATGTGGTTAGTGCTGTTAGTGTAGCTGGGTTCAAAAAAGGTTTGGATAAGTTCTTGAAGGAGAAGTCCATTAACAGCCTTTAATCAAATTTACTTAAGGAATAGCCACTGCTATTAATTGCATCAGTAGCATGGGATCTTCTTAGTGTTTGGGAAATTGCCAGGTTCTTGTGGCCTGGTTTGTTGGAAGCAGGATGCTGGGCTTGATAGACCCTTGGTCTGATCCAGCATGGCAATTTCTTGTGTTCTTATGTTCTTATTTATTTTATTTGTTTACAAAAATTTGTATTCCTCATCTTACCAAATACATTGTTTGAAGCAGATTACAGCAAGGTACAACAAATCAAACACAATTCATAAAATACAAATAAACAGATCACATATTAAAAAGCAGTTTTAAACAAATGTGTTTTTACAGCTTTCCTAAAAGCTCTAAAATCAGTAATTTCATGTACTTCAAGTGGCGAAGAATTCTATAATACAGTGGCAGCTAGCTAAAACGCATGATGGCTAGTTGCTTGTAGCCGGGCAGCTTGAGCTGTAGGAATCATCAATAATTGTTGGCTAACCGAAAATAGGATTCATTGAGGACAGTATAGCCTCAATAAATTCTTCATGTATAATGGACTCTCCCCATGTAGCACTCAATAAATTATAGTTTGAGTCTTAAATTTAACTCGTGTTTCCACTGGGAGCCAATGTACCTCTTCTATTACTGGAGAAACATGAGCGTATACATAGAATGCTGCCGCAGTCATAAAAAATTGGAGGGCTTTCAAATGTGACTGAGGTAAACCTATATAAATCACATTACAATAATCTATAACAAAATAAAAGACAGGAGTCCAGTGGCACCTAATAGACTAACTAATTTATTAAAGAATTAGCTTTTGAGGTCAGAGTCCACTTTGTCTTTTTTACTACACTAGACTAACTGAAGATTAATCTGTAATTGATAAAACAATTGCATGCATAAGGATCTTTTTCTTGTCTAAAGAACAGTACACTTTAATTGTGATCCGCCTAGCACGATTCATTACTATAGGCAGAATGTAAAAATTTTCAAATAAATAAATAACTGACAAAGTTTCCTATGTTTAAAGAACCCTCTTTTTAGTATTCCATGTAGCTGGTGTTGTATATTAAAAGATGAGTCTATTTATTTATTTATTTATCTATTTATTTAGTGATTTTTTTATATACCGCGGCACGTTAATAACATCACCTCGGTTTACAATAAACAATAATTAGCAACAAGCTTTACAGACAATATTAACTAATGTGAACAATATTGTTCACATTTAGCAGTATTCCTAGACTGTAAAATTCCAGTCTAGGAATACTGCTAAATCTCTAGCAACCTCCACAGAACTCACATTAATATCGCCAATTCAAACAGACAAGGACAAGTGGGGTTAACAGCTCGAGAAATAGGTAATGACTCTGTTTTTTCAACATTTTGTAATAAACCATTTTGCCTCATCCACCTCCTAATACTCTCAAGAGACTGTGAAATAACAGGAAGTATCACATCCAGTGAGCCTAACACTGGAAACAAGAACTGCAAGCCATCTGCATACATTCTAAACATTTTATTCTCCTCCTCTAATAAAGTACAGAGAGGACATAAATATATGTTAAAAAGTATGGTAGATAGGCAAGATCCCTGAGGCAACCCAATCTGACATACCCACCTGCACCCACTGAACCCTATCAGATAAAAATGATTAAAACCATTTACTCACTATCCCACCAATCCCAATATCTAAGAGATGCTGCAATAGTATAGTATGAGACAAAGAATCAAAAGCAGTGGAAATCCACCTGTTATGCGTGCCGCCCCACGGCGTGGCCCTCTCACCTCTTCAGATGGACTCCAGCTGCTGGCTCCTCGTCGCTGGCGGCAGTGGGCTGCCAGCTCCAACCTCGGGTTCCCTCCGGTGCCTCTGACCCTGCCACATTGCCCAGTGTTGCTGGCCAGGATGTCCCTGCTCATCAGACCTCTCCGCATGGCCTACAGAGAGACGCCGCCACCAGCGCTGTGCCCCTTCATAGGCGTGCTGGTGCATCAGTAATTCTTTTAAAGGGCCCGTGGCGGGAACCTGCCCATGGACCTGGATGCTGACGTCAGACTCTTCAGCGTATAAAACCTCAGGCCTCGTTCCAAAGTGTTGCCTTGGCAACAGGTCTCCTCGTACTCCTCATTCATTGCTATTCCTGAATCGTCTCATCGTGTGTTCCTGTTTTCCTGTGGTTCCCGGTTCCTGTTCTCCTAGTTTCCTGTTCATCTATGTGTTGGATTATTCCCTGGACTTGACTTCCGCTATGCCTGATTACTCTTCAGCTTCTCTCCAGCTCCGGACCTCCGCTATACTTTACTACTCTTCAGCTACTCTCCAGCCCTGGACCTCTGCATTGCCTGACCACGCCTGCCTTCTTCATGCCCTGACCTCTGCTTTGCCTGACCATGCCTGCCTTCTCCGCGCCCTGACCACTGCCTTGCCTGACCACGTCTGCCTGCTACATATCGTTACTACTGCTTGGACTGACTATACCTGCCTTCTCCGTGCCCTGACCCTCGCTTTGCTCAACTTCGCTACAGACACTCCTTCATCCAGAGTTCTTCGATGCTTGCCACAACTACCATTCACAGCCGGCTTAGAATCCAGCCTGTCAGTGACGCCTCTCCTCGCCTATCCTTTGGACCTGGACTTTCAAGGCTTAGGCCATCCTTTGCTCGGGTGCCTTCAGTTCCCTATTGTTCCACTCCACCTGCTGACTGTGGGGACCCATAGGTCCTCACCTTCGGGTTGCATCAACCCCACCTCAGCCCAAGGGTCCACCTCCGATGCAACACCGCCACCACCAAAAGATTCTGAACCAATTCTCTGAGAATAAAATCTAATACTGAGAGTAAAACCAATTCAGTTCTATGGCCATAGGGAAAACTGCTCTGAAATTCACTGAGGATCTTATTATCATCAAAATACAGTGGACCCTTGACTTATGAACTCAATTCATTCGCGAGGGCTGGTTGTAACTCAAGTTGGTTGTACGTCAAGACTATTTTTCCCATAAGAAATAATGGAAATACCCATAATGCATTCTGAACCTCCCAAAGCACCCCTTACCTAACGTTTTCATAATAAAAAAGGGTTTAACAATATGTCTAATTTACCAGACACACCAATAATTTTCATAGTGTACTCACCAAAAAGATGTAAAATGTGCCTAGCCTACCAGAAACAACAATTTCATACCTTACTCACCATTCAAGTTGACATCTTTGGCTTGCAGGAAGGGAGGAGGGGGAGGATCCCCCCCCCCCCCCCAGAGCACATCTCTGGCCCTCAAACACTCATTTCCCCATCCCAGCAGTGGCCCCATCTCCTTTCCTCCCTCCATCCTTGAAAATATGCCCCTCTCTTTTCCTCTATCCTTCCAAAAAAGAAAATATTTGTCCACAGTCTATGGTGTCATTTCTTCCCTCCTTCCACCAATTTAAGAATGAAAAACTTGCATTCTAATAAAGACACTGTTGACTGCTGTTATCTAGTTTACATAGATTTGATTTTATGTTGTGTTTTTTTATTTCATTTTATCTTTTAGTGTTATTTTTATTCATGTTATTGCAGATATTTTATTATGTAATGTTATTTTATTTTATTGTTTTTGTAAACCTGCCTAGAGTTATGTGTGAAAGGACAGTAAATAAATCCTTTAGGACAGTAGTTCTCAACACAGTCTGTAGGGACCACTTGTCCAGTCAAGGTATCCACAATAAATACGCATGAAAAATATTTGTATGCACTATTTCCATAGCTCTAGGGTAGAGGTGCGTGTCTGGTCCTCGAGGGACACAAACAAGTCTTATTTTCAGAATATTCACAATGAATATTTATCAGGCATATTTGCATCATTTGATCAGAGGGCCTGATTAATTTTTCATAATGTGTGAACTTGGAAAAGCAGACTTGGTGTTGACTTTGGAGGGCAGGGATTATACACATCTCTGCTATAACGAGATAGCCAACAAAAAGTTCTGAATAGCAGCATATTGTGTTGCATTTGTATTTTGTATTGTGACTCTCCTGTATGCACATCTTAATCATTTTTCAACTATGACATCATAGACAAATGCTGATTTATATTTCCCTGAATGGTGTGTGATTCTTTCTATGGATATTAGTTTTCTTGAATCTGAGGCTCTGTTTAAGATTTCCAGAAGTGATTCTTAATGCAGCTTGCCTGGCTTGCTGCTTTAAATCATTTCCTATCTTTCCAGCATTGCATGTCTTCCCAAATCTAGTTTCCTTATGATGTAGGGTTTCCTTATGATGTAGGGTAGGGGTGGGGGTAGACAGTTTCATTTCTGGTTTGCCACAATCCTTAAATAAATTACCACGCAATAAGTTTAGCAGGCTCAATTTTCTTATGTACTGTTAAACCCAAAGCTTCGCCCATGCCTTATCCAAGGACTGGATTTGCTCACCACTCAAAATGTATTCTGTTTATTTTTAATTGCATAGGACTGAACTGATTCTATTTTATGTTTAGAAAAGCAGCAGGATTTTGTTTCATTTTGTTTGAGGTCCTAGTTAGAAAGATCCAGTGCATTCCATATACTTTCCACTAGTACCAGATGAGGAGGGGCTGTAGTGATTAGAGCAATGGGCTGAGAACCAGGGAAGTTAGGGTTCAAATACTGCTTCTCCAAGTGAGGATTCTTGTGACCTTGGCAATTCACTTCACTCTCTATTGCCTCAGGTATAAACTTTGGAGTGAATTTTCAAAATGGCTTCAAGCATAAAAATAGCATATAGGCACATAAGTAACCAGTACTTCTATTTCATAAATGTTGAGAGCCCGCTCATATTTTCATATGTACATTTTACCAGGGAAAAAAGGGCTTTCTAGGGGCGTTCGGAAGTACACACAGTAGTTGCTAGTTTATAAGAGGAATACAAACTTATTCGTACACTTTTACACCTGCAAATTGACTCATACAAGTGAAATAAGACTTGTCTGTTGTTTGAAGTTTTGGGGTAGGAGATGTGAGAACTGGTGGGGGTTCAGGATGAAGTGCTAGAGGGTGTAGATCAGCTGGAGAAGAAACGGGTGACCTGGTGGAAGTATCGGGAAAACTTGTGATTCCAAAAATGCAAGCAAGTATTTTCAAAATGGTATCCACAAATACTTTAGAAAACCCCTGCCTCCTGTTTAATTCTGGATGCTTAATCTCACAGGGGTAGATTTTCCACATAAGCGTGTGCATCCATGTGCGCGCACATGGACGCACCAATTTTCTACCATGCACGTGCTGGCGCGCGTACGGTGGAAACTCCGTGGGCCATGCGCACATGCAAGCCAGATTTTATAATTCACGTGCTTATGTGGGGCAGCGTGCAAGGGGAGGGATTTTTGCAATTTCTGCACGGCAATGCTCCCCAGTTTCCTCCCAGTCCGCTCCAATTATGGAGCAGACTGGGAGGGAACTTCCTTACCTCCCTACCTAATCTCCCTTCCCCTTCCCCTTGCCTCCCCACCCCCGAAACGCTTCCTTTTTTTTTTCCTTCTTTTTTTGCAACTTACTCCCAAGCTGAAGTAAGTTGTGAGTGCTGGCAGCTGGCTGGCGTGTGAGGTTCTGGGACAGCGAACAATGGCGCTGTCCTGGCCCACCCCCTGCCCCTCCCTGCCAAGAACACCCCCCCCCCCTCCCCAGGCCCGCCCCTTGCAGGAAGCCCGGAACTTGTGTGTATACCGGCCTTTACGCGTGTGGCTGGACCTTGGCTCGAATCGCACAAGGCACCGCCACGCGCATAAAGGCCGGAATTTATGTGCGCAGCCAGTGGAACATCTATCAGACAGTGTCACAATTATTTTGTGCAAAATAATTATTTTGTGCAAAAATATACATGCGTATGTTTTAAACTGGGTAAAGAATGCATGCATTTTCTTGCATTGAATGTATATACATGTACTGAAACAAAAGTACATAGAACCTAACTTTCAAACCTATTTGCGGTACTGGATTTACACGTGTAAATGGATGCATGGAGATTTCTCCTGGTATTTAATAAACAGTGCAGCGGGTTGCAGCATAGTTCTGTTCTGAAAGCATGCGCGAAAATTTGCAATGCAATGAAAGCGATTACTTTCTTTACCTGTCATAAATGTACACTTGTATATTTTACATACAAAAATAATAAAACATGCACATGTAAAATCCCTAATTTATATATGGGGGCAGTATATTTTAAAGTATGGATGTATACCATTTTGAAAATATTTACTTTCATGCGTACTTGAAATAACCATTTAGCTGAATCCTCCGCCAGTTCACCCAGACTGTCTCCAGTTAACCTAGACCCTCTAACACTTCATTCTGAACTCCTCCCAGTTTGCCCAGTCTTCCCACCCAAAAATTGCAGAAAACAGTCAAGTCCGATTTCTCTTGCTGTAGTCAGCATGTGTAAAATTATATGAATAAATTGGCTAATGTATATGAATAAATCTCTTATAAAATTCAAACTTCCTTTTGAGTTCAGCCAGCTTGCCATGAAGTACTCCCGGGTCATGTACAATAAGCATTTACCATTCATGATGTTGACACTTTGCCAACTGTGGGAGGGGCTGACTTGGGGAATGTAATCTTCCAGACTGGAGGAGTAGATGAATCAGATGTATGTTCTCAACCTACACCTTCGGCTTCCGTTGTTGGAGACAAGTTGAGAAGTGGTGCTGTGGAGACGATATGAGGAATTCAAGGTTCAAGACAGAAACACCTTATGGAGATAAGACTGAAGCTGGTGGTCACATTAGAGGCTATTTGGACTGCTCTGATGATGTTGGAATGGATACAACTGTATTAGCATGTGCTTCAAATATGAGTTTTGTGACCATTTCATCTCAGAGGCAAGATACCAGTGTTTTGGAATATAGTGAAAATTTGAGAGTATTGAAAAGGAGATTCAAGAACTAAAATCTGTGGGTGCAGCTTTGATACAAGATAAAAAGTTGCTGCATTGGGAACTTGAGCAAATGCGAAATTAACTGAGATATCTTAATCTCGATCTCTTGAATTTCCCTAGAGTCCCAGGAACATCATAGAGGGATACTCTCCACAAATATTTATGGGAGGTTCTGGCTTTTACTCCAGTGCTTTCATGGGATTCCTGGCTGGGTTAGGATACACTGAAGGGCTAGACAAGGGCTGGTCTGCTGCCTAGCCGTCCCCTGTCCCAGCAGATTGATCCCTTGGGTTCTGGGGGCCAGTAAGGCTTGGCAGCAGAACATCATGGCTGGTCACGGCTGGAAGCTGGACTAGTCTTCTGCCTAGCCAGCCACCTCCCCCGCAAGTTGACTCCTTGGGTTCTGGGGACTGGTAGGGCTTAGCTGAATGAGGCTGGTTAAGGTGGGACAGACTGGATAAAGCAGGGCCGGAACAAGCTGGAACTGAGGTCTGGCACAGGCTGGACATTGTGGAAAAGACAGACTGGAGTCAGAGGTCTGGATGTGGAACAGACAGGGAGTTGAGGATTGGATACTGGAACAGGCTGGACAAGACTGGACAGGATAGTAAGCAGGGAAGAGGAGTGGATACAGACACAGGCTTGGACAGGACACAGAGCAGGGACTGGGACTGGGACTGAATATGGACACAGGCTTGGTCAGGATACCAAGTAGAGATTGGGAGTGAATACAGATTGGGGCAAGGCAAGGCAATAGGAAGGTAGGGAATGAATACTAAGAACTGGACTGGGTAGGGCAGGACAAGACCAGACAAGGGCTGAGCGGAATAGACTGATCCACCAGCTGCTCCAAATAAGACACTGTTGTCCCCCAAAAAGTATGGATAAGTGGATATTCCCAAAAAACATGAGACGGATGGTTTACATTGCTATTAAGTAAGCCCGACTTATTCACACAAATACCTGCACATCTGAAAGGTTTCCAGAAAGGGGTGGGGTGCGGGCATGGTCTGGGCAGGGCAAGGGTGTTTCAGGGCCTGCCCAAGAGATATGCGTGCAGATAATTACACGCCCTGGCACACTTCTGCTATTGAGGAGGTGTGAGTAAATAAATAAAATGATTGAACCATTTCTGAGGGGTTTAAAGGGTCTGGGGGTAGCTGGGGGAAGTGTAGGCTATCAAACCATGGGAGTTTAGGACCTAGCTGTTAATTGGGCGAACTGGTGGACGAACTGGTTAAACTGGCAGTGGCATGGATGTGCACCTCTTTTAAATTCCTCAGCTTATGCGGTAGAAGCAGAATTCCCATGCCTATACGTCTGCTTAAAATTTGGCGTGCCTGTGAGTGCAGCCAGGTTATTTTATGATAAGCGCACATATGATATGCGCCCGCACACCAGTTTGAAAGTTACCGTCCTAGTGTGCAGGAAATGTATCTTGGTTTTTGTCCTGCTAACTCCAATAATTAGCCAGGCGTAATTAGCCGGTATGGCATATCTTATGTTCTTATGCAAAGCCGTCGGATATTTTCCTCCATATATGATGTTGTGATTTGAACAGCAGAACAGAAATTGAAATGAAATCCAACTAAACTAAAGCATCAATTCATTTGCATCTGTTCTACACAAGCTTCAATTTCTCAAAGGTAATAAAACATAATGCAAAATACCATATTAAAGTTCCTGAATTACTTATTATCAGCACTGTAATATATAACATGACTACAGCCAAAAAAGACACTCACTAACGGGCTCATTTATTAAAGATTTGTGACAGTTATGCTCTGATTAAAAAAGAAAAATGCATCAGATTACTCCATTAAAATGGCCCATTATTTGCTGAGGAAAACACTGGCACAAATTTTTAATAATTGAGCCCCTGAGAGTAAAAGTAAATGCTGGAGCAAATTCCCAAAATATAAAATTAATTTGACCGTGGCGTCTAGCAAGTTATAGCAGAGACAGGCAGAACAGAGGGGGATTTTGACTGCCCTATGGCAATTACATGGAAGTGATGAATTTCTCGGCTGTGACTTGCCTTTGCCCAGTTCTCGGTGCCCTTTCTGATCCCAGCCACCTCTGTGACACCATTTCACTCATTAAAATGTTAGGATCTTTCTGCTTTTGGCAGGTGCTCCATTCATTACTTAGCAGCAACTGTGAATGTTTTTAGACTTTATTTTGTGTTTCTGCTTTTGAGTTCATAATTCTGCTGCGCTTGCTTGTTTGCTCCATATGTAATTCTTTTATATGTGCATGCTCTGGAAGGTTCCTGTCATGGTTAGCAAGGATGTGCATTTGTTTAAAATGAATAAATAATCAGAAAAGAAACAGGGCGTTTTTATTTTCATACATTATTGGATCCATATGGAGCAAGCAAAACTGCCGGCGGGGGGGGGGGGGGGTGGTTGTTGTTCTACTCAAGGCAAGCCATTCAAGCCACTGAAAATAGATTCATCGGGGCAGGGCTGAAAATGGATAAGGAAGAAGCAGGACAAGCAATTTTTTAACCTGTCTATCCTAGTTGGCATCATGCATGGATTGACAATGTGTTCCTTGTTTTTTGTTTGTTTTTTTCAACTCAAACAGAAAGCAACCCACAACTTTGAGCAGTCAGCATTTTTTCTCATTTCTCTGTTGGATTTCAGACAGAGAAGTTATGTTTTTGAAGTTCTGTCAAAGCCAAAGAAAAAATAGAAAAACAGGAATAAGAAAAGAAAGGAAGTAGAACCTTAAAGTTAATTGATCTATGCTGTTTCCTCTTGTCATACAATGCACTATGGGGCAGATTTTCAAAGGCTACGCACATAACCTGAGAAAATCTGCCCCTGCGTGCGCCGAGCTTATTTTGCATAGGCTCTGCGGTGGGCGCAAGCCCCGCGCCGCGCCTATTTCCCGTGGCTTTGAAAAAGGGGCGGTAAGGGGATGGGTCCAGGGGCGTGGTGGCAGTCCGGGGGCAGGTCCAGGGGTCAGGGGGCGGTTCGGGGGTGGGTTCGGAGGTGTGGCGGCAGTCCGGGGGCAGGTCCAGGGACGGTCACGAGGCCTCCTTCGTGTGGTAAGGCAGTGTGAGATGCCTATATTAAGTGAAGCATGTGAATAGATCTGCCAAATCTCATAGGGTTGGGTCTGGAGCATTGTAATAAGAATTAATAATAATCATTATATGTAATGTGAGGTTTCAGGAACCACAGGAACTCCCAAAGAAATTATAGCTATATCAGCAAACACAGTGGGATTGAAATGCTCACTAGAAGCTGAAACATTCCTGGGCTAGAAAGGAAATTAACCACAAGACAGCGCCAATGTTGAGCAAGCTACATTGAATACTGTATACAATTCTGGTCGCCGCATCTCAAAAAAGATATAATTGCGATGGAGAAGGTACAGAGAAGGGCTACCAAAATGATAAGGGGAATGGAACAACTCCCCTATGAGGAAAGACTAAAGAGGTTAGGACTTTTCAGCTTGGAGAAGAGACGACTGAGGGGGGATATGATAGAGGTGTTTAAAATCATGAGAGGTCTAGAACGGGTAGAATCGGTTATTTATTCTTTCGGATAGTAGAAAGACTAGGGGGCACTCCATGAAGTTAGCATGGGGCACATTTAAAACTAATCGGAGAAAGTTCTTTTTTACTCAACACACAATTAAACTCTGGAATTTGTAGCCAGAGGACGTGGTTAGTGCAGTCAGTATAGCTGTGTTTAAAAAAGGATTGGATAAGTTCTTGGAGGAGAAGTCCATTACCTGCTATTAAGTTCACTTAGAGAATAGCCACTGCCATTAGCAATGGTAACATGGAATAGACTTAGTTTTTGCCAGATGGCGTGGATTGGCCACTGTTGGAAACAGGATGCTGGGCTTGATGGACCCTTGGTCTGACCCAGTATGGCATTTTCTTATGTTCTTAAGCTATGATGTTGCCTTGTTTCAATTCAAAGAATTGTCCTGCCTTAAAATTTGCCACCATTAGCTTAGATAACAGTTCATGGAAGAGTAACTGGGGTCCATCCCAGAATACACCCTCATAGTCTCTTGAACAGGTAGAACGCAAAAACACCTGGCAAAAACACCTGGCAGGCTAGTACTTTACTGTCCTCATCCATAGGAATACCTGCACAAAACTAACGCTCTAGAGGATGCAGCAATCTTCTTAGAGGGTATGATAGGCAATGTAGCCGATCAAACTCTATGGCACTGCAAACGGAAATTGTATGGGCCCTTGAAGGAGCAATGCCTCAGGTATGATAAATAACTTACAGCCCAAAAGCTGACAGTGACATCAGAACATCATCGGTGCATTGGGACCCGCCATGTGCATGCTATCTGAGGCCGAGGAACAGGTGCCACTTGCCAAAGGGTTTTTGAAGGTGGCGAGGAACCGAATGCCTTGACCGAATGCCTTGACCTTCTAAAGGAAGAGAAAAGGACGCCACTCATGAAAGGCTGACATGCAAGTGCTAGCGTAATGCAGCTGACTGCTACCTTCCCAAGTGTTTGAATCAGGACCTTCAGAATTATGAGGCTGACTGCTGTGCTAAGGCGGTTCTGGGCCCCCTTAAAAAGAAGTCCAATACTGATTGATCATTATCTGTGCCAGCCAAGACAAATATGCAAAGAATTGATCGAAGAACAGTCAATGTTTTAACAAGTCGATCACTGTTAACTGACATGTGAGAGTAGGAAAATTGGGTTCACTGACCTCTGGTGCCTGAGTAAATGCCTGATAAGGCACACTTGAGCAGACTTAATGCAGAGTGATGAGGAGTATTTAACTGCAGAGCCTGCAGGTAAAATCCACCGCAATAGCTTAAATACCAGGCCTGCAGAAAGAAGGACTCCAAACTGCCTGTACCGTCTGATAATAAGCAATGCAAAGAATGCGTATAAATTAGAAAGACAACTAGTAAACAAACTTAAAATGTCTGCATGCCCATGTCAGATGTCTAAAATAAGACAACATATAAATGTAGTTGAAGGGCGGGGGTGTCAGTCGAGCAGGCAGCTGGTTCAGCTCTGGCTGCCAGAACGCAAAGCTCCAAGTGAGTCACTTTCTAGGCTCCCTGTCCCCTTTTCACCTGCGTACACGAAACAAGCTGAAAATCTCAAAGCACAAACTAAAGAGGGGAAGATGAGGAGGTGCTCTGCACATTGTATAAGCTACAAAAAAAGGGAGCTAGCTCTCTGGACCTATATGCAACCCATTAATTACCACAGTGCAGGCTCATGCTGTAGCTAGGAACAAAGGCAATCAATGATTTCAGAATGCCCTAAGAATAGAAGTCCTACATGTCTTGGAGCCACTACTAGTGATTCTGAATTGTAAGGCCAGGGCGCTGGCCTGCACCTGAGCATCGATCAGTGGTTTTATTTTCCATGGCAGTTATGCCATGGTGAATCTCCCCAAAGATGATCGGGCTTCTTGATATTGCAACCTGCATGGGTAACATGCGTGGAACAGCAGTTACTATCCTTAATAGAAAGCATGGGATAACCTGCACAAAGCAGCAGATACGACTCTTCACGGAAGGCGTGAGGTAGCCTTCAAGGAGCGGTAGCTATTAACAGTAAGCATGGGAATAACCATTACTACTGCGGGACAGACCAGGTGGACCGGACTTTTTACTTATTTATTTGTTTGTTGAATCTAAGCTATTTGTGCCTCCATGCAACCCGTTAATTACCACACTCCCGGGCCCGTGCTGTTGGTTTACACATGTTCTCAGAAAGGAGCCCCTACATGTTTTAGAGCCACTGCCGATGACTCTGGCCTGCACCTGAGCGTCAGTCAGTGGTGACGCTCCCTGGCACATTTGATAAGGTCTGAAGGCACACCAACAAGCTGTGACAAACTGGATGGGAGACGCTGCCTCAGAGGATAACCTGGGCCAGTGCACCATAAGATAAACATGCTCTCAGAATATGACCCATTTCAGCCCCAGGCAGTTCTTGGCAGCCATCCCCAGGGGCAGAGGTCCCATTACCCATAGCCAATACATACAAATGCATTCTGACTTGACCCCAGTAGGCCCTAATGTCCTGCTATAACCAAAGAATCGGCACTACCATCCACTAATACGCTGGCCTCAACTCATCCTCAGTATGGCTGCTGCCATTCCGTCTGGTCGTACCACTTAAAAGTGGCTGCTGGTCTCAATTCTGCCTGGGCAATGCTGCCCTGTACCTATGGTGGCTGACATTAATTGGCTTATGCCATCCCCATACTCCCACCTTAAAATGGCCGCTTCAACCATAAATCTCTCCAGAGTTGGAGGAGGAGTATGATGGGACTGATAAAGTATGTAGCTGAACGAACGTATAACAGTGTATGAGTCTCACCAGTTGCGTTCTGCTCAGCCTGCTGCCACAGGCCAGCCCCCAAGCATACTTATTTATTTATTTATTTATTTATTTTCATCGGAAGCATGCACCCTAGAAAATACCGGCAGCGCAAGCCTGCAGCAAAGCTTGTGCACCACAACAGGAGGGACTTGATCGGTGTCCTTATGGCTCAACTTTGGCCCTGAGCTTTGCTATGCACCCACAATGTGGAGGGGTGGGAAAGCGGCACTGTCAAATACCTGCCACCCCTGGGTCACACTCACTCAGTGGTACTATAATGACAAAGGGGGCACCGTCCCCTAATATTAGCAAAAGATGCCAGCCGCAGTCCTTGAGCCACTGACTCCCTCCTAAACAGCTTCATAGCCACACAGTGGAGAGACTGGCTAGAAGAAAGACCAGACCCTCGCCAATATCCAACTAGACCATCCACCCCGTGCCTCCGCCGAGCTCAACCTGCAGTTCCCTACTTCCCCAACTACTGCCGCCGTTCCCCCACTGAATGGCCCCCAAGTCAAAAGGGAAGCACTGCAGGAATTCCCCAGCTATGTTTGCTGCCACCACCTGAACATTGCTGGCCACCGATGAAAGGCCTGAATCCTGCCCCTTGCTTCCTTCAGCAAGACCTGCTGCTAGCCTTGCTCTGATACTTCACTTGTGCCACTGAAATCCAAGGGCCCCGAATCAGAAGGAAAGCTATGTGGCATGGGTCACCCTCTGTCCACATGGAGCCCTTAATTGCATGCTCTGCATGTTCTCAGCTCTGTATCTTTTGTAATTTTTTTTTTTTTTTTAGAAATAGGCACTGGAGCAGCTGCTAGCAGTGGGGCCATGGAGCAGAAGAAGGCAAGAGAGTGAAAAGAAACCAGTTGCCCGGACTGTTGCTGGTCCAGGCCACATGGCCCTCAATGCCATTTCTAAGCCATTTCCCTCCTGACTGCTACCCGACTGCTCCAACTCACCCGCATGGTGAGGAGCACATAGGCTGCCACAATCCCTGGTTTCCATCCTCATCCCTTTGGTGTACTCCCCTTTCTGTACCTAGTATTGGAGGAATGTCTTGGTACAGCCACCAGAGAAGAAGGGACATAAGAACATAAGAACATGCCATACTGGGTCAGACCAAGGGTCCATCAAGCCCAGCATCTTGTTTCCAACAGTGGCCAATCCAGGCCATAAGAACCTGGCAAGTACCCAAAAACTAAGTCTATTCCATGTTACCGTTGCTAGTAATAGCAGTGGCTATTTTCTAAGTCAACTTAATTAATAGCAGGTAATGGACTTCTCCTCCAAGAACTTATCCAATCCTTTTTTAAACACAGCTATACTAACTGCACTAACCACATCATCTGGCAACAAATTCCAGAGTTTAATTGTGCGTTGAATAAAAAAGAACTTTCTCCGATTAGTTTTAAATGTGCCATATGCTAACTTCATGGAGTGCCCCCTAGTCTTTCTATTATCCGAAAGAGTAAATAACCGATTCACATCTACCCGTTCTAGACCTCTCATGATTTTAAACACCTCTATCATATCCCCCCTCAGTCGTCTCTTCTCCAAGCTGAAAAGTCCTAACCTCTTTAGTCTTTCCTTATAGGGGATCTGTTCCATTCCCCCTATCATTTTGGTAGCCCTTATCTGTACCTTCTCCATCGCAATTATATCTTTTTTGAGATGTGCGACCAGAATTGTACACAGTATTCAAGGTGCGCTCTCACCATGGAGCGATACAGAGGCATTATGACATAAGAACATAAGAAATTGCCATGCTGGGTCAGACCAAGGGTCCATCAAGCCCAGCATCCTGTTTCCAACAGAGGCCAAAACCAGGCCACAAGAACCTGGCAATTACCCAAACACTAAGAAGATCCCATGCTACTGATGCAATTAATAGCAGTGGCTATTCCCTAAGTAAAATTGATTAATAGCCATTAATGGACTTCTCCTTCAAGAACTTATCCAAACCTTTTTTGAACCCAGCTACACTAACTGCACCAACCACATCCTCTGGCAACAAATTCCAGAGCTTTATTGTGCGTTGAGTGAAAAAGAATTTTCTCCGATTAGTCTTAAATGTGCTACTTGCTAACTTCATGGAATGCCCCCTAGTCCTTCTATTATTCGAAAGTGAAAACAACCGAGTCACATCTACTCGTTCAAGACCTCTCATGATCTTAAAGACCTCTATCATATCCCCCCTCAGCCGTCTCTTCTTCAAGCTGAACAGCCCTAACCTCTTCAGCCTTTCCTCATAGGGAAGCTGTTCCATCCCATTTATCATTTTGGTTGCCCTTCTCTGTACCTTCTCCATCACAACTATATCTTTTTTTAGATGCGGCGACCAGAATTGTACACAGTATTCAAGGTGTGGTCTCACCATAGAGCGATATAGAGGCATTATGACATTTTCGGTTCTATTAACCATTCCTTTCCTAATAATTCCTAACATTCTATTTGCTTTTTTGACTGCTGCAGCACACTGAGCTGACGATTTTAAAGTATTATCCACTATGATGCCTAGATCTTTTTCCTGGATGGTAGCTCCTAATATGGAACCTAACATCGTGTAACTACAGCAACGGTTATTTTTCCCTATATGCAACACCTTGCACTTGTCCACATTAAATTTCATCTGCCATTTGGATGCCCAATCTTCAAGTCTTGCAAGGTCCTCCTGCAATGTATCACAGTCTGCTTGTGATTTAACTACTCTGAATAATTTTGTATCATCTGCAAATTTGATAACCTCACTCATCGTATTCCTTTCCAGATCATTTATATATATATTGAAAAGCACCGGTCCAAGTACAGATCCCTGAGGCACTCCACTGTTTACCCTTTTCCACTGAGAAAATTGACCATTTAATCCTACTCTCTGTTTCCTGTCTTTTAACCAGCTTGAAATCCACAAAAGGACATCACCTCCTATCCCATGACTTTTTAGTTTTCGTAGAAGCCTCTCATGAGGGACTTTGTCAAACGCCTTCTGAAAATCCAAATACACTACATCTACCGGTTCACCTTTATCCACATGTTTATTAACCCCTTCAAAAAATTTTCTGTTTTATTCACCATTCCCTTTCTAATAATTCCCAACATTCTGTTTGCTTTTTTGACTGCTGCAGCAGACTGAACCGATTTCAATGTATTATCCACTATGATGCCTAGATTTCTTTCTTGGGTTGTAGCACCTAATATGGAACCTAACATTGTGTAAGTATAGCATGGGTTATTTTTCCCTATATGCTTCACCTTGCACTTAATCCACATTAAATTTCATCTGCCATTTTGATGCCCAATTTTCCAGTCTCACAAGGTCTTCCTGCAATTTATCACAATCTGCTTGTGATTTAACTACTCTGAACAATTTTGTATCACCTGCAAATATGATTATCTCACTCGTCGTATTTCTTTCCAGATCATTTATAAATATATTGAAAAGTAAGGGTCCCAATACAGATCCCTGAGGCACTCTACTGCCCACTCCCTTCCATTTAATCCTACTCTCTGTTTCCTGTCTTTTAGCCAGTTTGCAATCCACGAAAGGACATCGCCACGTATCCCATGACATTTTACTTTTCCTAGAAGCCTCTCATGAGGAACTTTGTCAAATGCCTTCTGAAAATCCAAGTATACTACATCTACCGGCTTACCTTTATCCACATGTTTATTAACTCCTTCAAAAAAGTGAAGCAGATTTGTGAGGCAAAACTTGCCTTGGGTAAAGCCATGCTGACTTTGTTCCATTAGACCATGTCTTTCTATATGTTCTGTGATTTTGATGTTTAGAACACTTTCCATTATTTTCCTGGCACTGAAGTCAGGCTAACCAGTCTGTAGTTTCCCGGATCGCCCCTGAAGCCCTTTTTAAATATTGGGGTTACATTAGCTATCCTCTAGTCTTCAGGTTGAATGGATGATTTTAATGATAGGTTACAAATTTTTACTAATAGGTCTGAAATTTCATTTTTTAGTTCCTTCAGAACTCTGGGGTGTATACCATCCAGTCCAGGTGATTTACTACTCTTCTACTCAATCAGGTCTACCACATCTTCTAGATTCACCGTGATTTGATTAAGTCCATCTGAATCATTACCCATGAAAACCTTCTCCAGTACGGGTACCTCCCCAACATCCTCTTCAGTAAACACTGAAGCAAAGAAATCATTTAATCTTTCTGCGATGGCCTTATCTTCTCTAAGGGCCCCTTTAACCCCTTGATCATCTAACGGTCCAACTGATTCCCTCATCTAATGGTCCAACTTACTCCCTCACAGGCTTTCTGCTTCGGATATATTTTAAAAAGTTTTTACTGTGAGTTTTTGCCTCTACGGCCAACTTCTTTTCAAATTCTCTCTTAGCCTGTCTTATCAATGTCTTTTGTTTGTATGTGTCTGTGTTTGTATGTGTCTGTGTTTGCTTCTGGCACCGGACTGCTGCCACAAAAGGAGGGGGCTTTTAGTCCTTCCCTAATACCATCAACTGAGACCATGCCACACCCTTGAAGGTGAACCCTAAGGGCCCCACTCCAGCCTCATACACCCACCAGATGCTCGCTCTGCTGCTGCTTGCCGAAACAAACCCCTCTCTGCATTAGCGATTAAACACCTAGCCTCCCTAACTACCACTGCCACCAATAACAGCCATCAACTGGGCACCCCAGCAGTCTGTGCATTCAAGGAAGGGTGAGGGAGACCACACACAGACACCCACCACATCTTCAAACTACGGACTGCTCTGCACCCTTGGATTATGACCTTTCATGCCAGCCTCTTTCGGCAAGGCTTCCCAAAGCCACATTCCTCGAGTTGGTAACCAGGTAGGCCACAAAGTGTGTACATGCATGGGGGTGGGCAGGGAGAAGAGAATGCAGGGAAAGAGACCTTACTATAAAAAAAAATGCCAAAAGAAGAAGCTGGTGGGAGGACCATTCCTGGCTTAAGTTGAGTCTACTACTGGCCCTCCAGCCTCTGTTCCCCTCCCCAGAGGCGGAGCACCTCCACTATTGTGGTCTTCCCCCTTAACCTGGGATGGGGGTCGGCTCCTTTATTTGGAAGCCCTGACTAAATGTATTCCATGCATTAAAAATGTCTAAGGTAGACCAAATTACTAGCCAGCATGTTTTAATGGTAAGTTGAACGAATCATTTAAAGTCAAAAGGATATTGTTCAAAAAATGGAAAGCAAACCCTAATGAAGAACATAGGCAAGAGCATAAGCACTGGCATGTTATATGTAAAACAGTAGTAAGATAGGAAAAGAGAAAATTTAAGAAGAAACTTGCCTGGGAGGCAAAAACTAATAATAAAACCTTTTTCAAGCATATTCTAAGCAAAAAGCCTGTGGGAGATTCATTTGAGCCACTAGATGGTAAAAAGGGAGCCAGGGAGGATAAAGATGTTGGGAAAATACCCAGACCTGAAACATTATTTAATGGTGATGATTCTGAGCAACTAAAACACATCTATTCTGATAACGAAGGTTTTAATAGATCAAACAGACAAACTAAAGAATAATAAATCACTAATACCTGATAGTATCCATCCCAGAGTCCTAAAAGAACTCAAACATGAAATTGCAAAACTGTTACTAGTATACCCGAAGACTGTAGAGTGACCATTGTGGAGCCAGTTTTTAAAAAGCTCTCAGGGATGATCCAGGAAACTAGACTAGTGAGTTTAAGGTTGCATGGACCTTTGTTGCTGATATACCCTTTCCCCCCGCCACACCCCTTCCTCTATTCCCTATTCCCCCTCCTCAAAACCCGATCCAATTTTCCTTAAGTATATGCCTCTAATTGTAAATTCTCGATTTCCTTATATATCTACTTCTAATTGCAAATTCAAGATTCTTAAATCCTTAAATATTTACCTCTAATTGTAAATTCACTATTCTGTTACTCTACTCTTCTTTCTATCCTTCTTACACCCAAGATCCAGTTCTCCCTTGTTCCATGTAACTTTCTAATTCATTTTCCAAAAGTTAACTGTTTCCCCTGTTCAATGTAAACCGATGTGATATTCCTATGAATGTCGGTATAGAAAAGTTTTAAATAAGTAAATAAATAAATATACACGGTGTTGTATAAACTGTGCAGCTCGCACCATGCAGTTTATAGAATACTAGCAAAAATCTCCTCGGGCCCACTTATGAACGCAAATGATGTACCGCAGACAGTTTTAAAAGTTGGGCTCTGTAAGTTTTCTTTTGCAAGAGTGAAAAAAAAAAATCCTTCATGCACTTCTAATTAGCAGCTTGGATCGTTGTTGCCAGCGCCAAGTAAAGCAGTGAGTATGTGCTTATGATGGAACAAAATGAAATACTTTGTATTTAACTGTATCATCATAATATGATTATATTATTTTCCAAATATGTTTAAAGTGTAAGTAAGGATCTCAGACATTCTGTAATACTCAGTAGTGGAAAAAGGCATGTTTAGGGCATCTTTTTGTGCTGAATGTCTGTAGTCAAACAGAACATTATATGTAGCTCATGCTTTGCATATGATTGACTGGTTACATTGCACAGCACACCCAGTTGCAGGCAGAATAAAAAATAGTTCTTCAATTATTTTAATATGCTGAAATGGGTTATCTATATATTGCCTGCTCAGAGTTTCCTTGCCCTGCTTCTGTGTAGAATGGCATCTTTAAATTTTGGTGATATTTAGCTTTTATGCCAGTTCAAACAAGTGCTCCTGGCAAGTTAAAATGGCCATATGCAGTGTGGGCTGTCTTTGCATGTTAAAGTCTCGAAATAAAATGAATGTGTGAATTCCAGCTCTTAGAAAACTGCCTGGCTCTTTCTCACTACCCTTTATATCAAGTCCGCATTTAAAATCTTCACAGATGGAATTTGATATTTTTCTTCGCTAAAAGTCACCCAGAGCTTGCTATTCTCACATACTCCCCTGGGCAAGGTGATAACAGAAATGTCACATTTTGATATTAATTTAGAATGCAACTTTAAATAGAATGTGAAAATCCCATCACAGTAATGATATCATTTCTCATCAACACAGTTTTGTCTTCCTGAAGTTGTTGCACGCGATTCAACTGACAGTTGGTCAAAGTGGCAAAACAAATGTTCATTACATATTATTATCCACTTGTAGAGAAAAGATGCTTTTCATTTCATTCTAAATGTATGTACTATTTCTTTTCTATTAAAATTGTTAAGGGTTCTTCTGCTGAAACATGACCCCCTCTCTTTGCCTTCCAAAGAAACAGACAAGGAGGTGGTAGAGAATGTAGGCACAAGGAGCACAGACTTGGGTTACAAATTTATTTTAAGTGTCGTGTTTTAAAGAGATACCACATCTCCCCCTCTTGTTTGCAAAGAGCAGTTATCTTGCCAAACAGCCCCCTAGCATTATAAGGTAAGATGGAGGTCCTATGGGGAAAACTGATCCAGAATGCAGCAAGGTTGACCTGTTTTGGAGTCGTTTCACTGCTCTGCCGCTTGCTGGCAATCAAACTGGTAGCAAAAGCAGGGAAAGAAACCCAGCTGCTTTTTCAACCATTAAAAATTTGCCTTGCTGTGTTCCCTAGCTTAAGTTTTCAAGATTTGGAAGGAAGGTGAAGAGAGCTTGTCACAGCAGAGGGATGTTTTCAAATGTATACGAAAAACCATAATGTCATTTGTTTCGTGTAGTTCCTTCCCTTTCTGAGAATGTTATTTGTACTCTAAATGTCAAGTTAGCAAGATTTGGTGAAAATGGATTTTTTTTTTTACAGCTCAGGTTTGTATATGTTACTGTTTTGCAGTAAAGAATAACCTTTTGGGTTGGTTTCACCATTTATTTTTGCTTAATTCTTCTATGATAGGTATGTTAGATCTAGAACAAAGCACGATGTTGACATGCGGATAGGAATACATTCTGGCTCCGTGCTGTGTGGTGTATTAGGCCTGCGAAAGTGGCAGTTCGACGTTTGGTCTTGGGATGTGGATATTGCAAACAAATTGGAATCAGGTGGAATCCCTGGGTAAGCCAATGCATGATCATTTTGACTAGGGATGGGCAAAGCCAACCGAGATCTATATTAGATTGAATGAATTTTCAAAAGAAACTTCAGACGCCAAAAATTTCTATATCTGAAACTTGCCCAGTGGTAAAGGGGTAAATATTCAAAGGTACGCGCGGGCGTCCATGTGCGCGCGCTACCCAGCGTGCACACGTGGACTCCCTATTTTATAACATGTGCTCGCATGTTCTAAAATCAGGGGTCGGCGCGTGCAAGGAGGTGCACACTAGTGCATCTTGCACGCGCCGACGCCCACAGCCTTCCCCCGTTCCCTCCCAGGCCGCTCTGAAATTGGAGCGGCTTAGGAGGGAACTTCCTAACAACCTAACCTAACCTTCCTTCCCCTTCCCTAACCCTCCCACCCCCTAGCCCTATCCTAAACCCCCCCCCCCCCCCCCCCCCCCCCCCCCCATTTCTTTAACTTACCTTTTGCATCTGCTCCGGACAAGTGCAAGTTGCACGCGTTGGCAGCCTGCCGGCACACGATCCTCCAACACAGCAGCAAATGGCCGCTGTGCCGAGCCCTCTGGCCCCGCCCCCTCCCCTTTTTCGAAGCCCCAGGACTTAGCATCCCGAGACTTTACACGCGTCGCCTGGCCTTTATAAAATAGGCCAATGCATGATCATTTCGACTAGGGATGGGCAAAACCAACTGAGATCTATATTAGATTGAAAGAGGCCCGGCGCGCGTAACCTCTCCTACGCGCGTAAATCCTATGAATTTACGCGCGTAGGGCTTTGAAAATCCGGCCCAAAGTGTTGCTGAAGTTCTATGGATTACCAGTGGGAGAATTTCCCAAAACCTAGAACATAAACCTAAATTCAAATTTAAATGATGCATACATTTGGTGTGATAAAATTTAACATAATGATAAGGTTGGACCAATATACTTCCCAAAGGATTTGGTAGAAATTTATAAAGATATTCCTTTTAGTGGATCTAGTCAACCTCACACCTGAAAAATATCAAAAGTAATTCATATATTGGCTCTAAACCAAGTGCCTAAGCTTCATTTCAGTCTAA
This sequence comes from Rhinatrema bivittatum, assembly GCF_901001135.1. Classification (NCBI taxonomy): domain Eukaryota; kingdom Metazoa; phylum Chordata; class Amphibia; order Gymnophiona; family Rhinatrematidae; genus Rhinatrema; species Rhinatrema bivittatum. Next base: position 773,757,740 of record NC_042616.1, on the reverse strand, counting down.
AAATAGTTGAAATACTTATGTGCTAAAAATGAACTAAAAATGTGCTAAACTCAGTGGAGTAAATTTTCAAAGGAGTTAGTGCATAAAAGTAGTATATATCTTATCAATTTTCCAAAGGTCATTTATGCACATAAAACCTTTTGAAAATTCAGCTTTATGGAGTGAATTTTCAAAGGAGTTATGCACGAAAAAGTAGCAATTCTCAACAGAAAGCGCCTTTACGAGTGAAAAGTCCATTTACATGCATAAATCCTTTAGAAGATTATCTGCAAAGCATCTGGAAGAAGAAAACAGTCCTACCACCTATTGCCTCCAGCACTGGGCCCCAAATGACACTGACTGGCAGTGTTGGAGAATATGAACTACATTCAGGTCATTCTCTCTACAGCATCAAATCCAAAATGGCAACTCAGTCCTGGATATTCTGTGCACCAACACTACTTTTTCACCCCCAACTTCTTCCTCAGCTTTACCCCCAACTGATCCAGGTTAGGTTTTGCATGCATTGTATACATGGTGAAAAAACTTACATACAAATTAAGAATAATGTATTTTTCTATACTTTTAAGCCAATTAGAATTTTACAGCTTTTCAGTTCTAGTACTTCTGAGACACACTGTAAGGGTTGTGTCGTTATGTTGTTGTTCCATGTGTGTAAAAATTAACAAAGACCATAAAGAGATACGTTTCATTATTTTATTGTTAATTCAAACATAACTCAACAAACAGCTACACATACCTCTTCCAGCTCAGCCTAAACGTTTGGCACCAAGTTCAGTTCTGACCTCCAGAAGTGCCCACATTACTCATTTAATATATTCTTGATAAAACAGATGATATCATCACCAATTGCAAATTTTGTTAAAATGACATCAGATGTATCTATGTGGCATGCGATCTAAATTCATGAGTACACTGTAACAGCTAAAACGTGGATGATTCCAGCTACTGGACATGTGTACATCGAGCAATGTTGCTTATGTGCTCTTATGTCCATGTCGATTGCTGTGCATAGGAAGAACGAAGCAAATGTTAAGAACCTGCATAAAAGAACCCATCAGTTTGTCAACAAAAAGACATTAAATACACCTATAATTCAAAACTGTGTTGTATCTTCTCACACTTTTACTGATCTATAATGGTGGGCAATCAAGCAGATAAAACCTCCTTCAGAGGTCCTGATTGTCAAACAATGCATAGGTTCCGAGAACAATTTTGGATCTTCAGACTAATCTCTGTCTCCCCCTATGGACTAAATGCAGAAATTGAACTGCATGCTACATAGATACTTCTGATCTTATTTTGCAATTGGTAATGATGATATCTACTTTTACCAAAAATATTTTAAATGAGTAAGTAATGTAAGCAGTTTTGGAGGTCAGAATTGAACTTGATGCCAAACCTTTAGGCTAAGATGGAGGAGGCATGTGGAGCTATGTTTGAATTATAAACATTTATATGCATATGGTGAAACACTTAAACAGTGTAGAAGTACTGATGAATAGTAATATTAAATTCCCAACACCAGCTATTTGTGATACTTAAAACTATTTGCCTAAACAATCTTACACTGTTAAAGTGTTTCATGTTTCACAACTTAATTATTAATTATAATGCCAAAACAATAGCTTAGACTGTGGTCCTATTATTCTGCTCATGAACAGTATTTTTGTTGTAATTATATTTGAGGGGGCTGCCTGATGGCTAGAAGCAGCACTATACATGTTGCCATTGGTAGACCTGGCTTCAATTCTTGGACCCAGCTTCCACTCAATGGGCCAGCAAAAACTGGGATTGCTGTGGTGGCAGTGTTCAAGGCCCATGGGGTAAGAAATCTCAGTCGTCATACAGTGACTGGGTTATAGAAGGAAGTGGATGGAATCTAATCAGGGCAGCAAAGAAAAAACATCTGGTGGCCATGAAAGATGGCCTGTTGGTTCTCATCTTTGAACCCCTTTCTTTCCACTACAGTCACAAGTGACAGTGACTGAGCTGAGGATGAAATAAGGCCCTTGTTGAAGCGTTGCACATTGCTTTGAGGATATAGGCATATAAAATTGCTTATTATATATAATTATTTTTTTTTTTGGAGTACCAGAGCTTGTGAATTTGTGACTGTAGATGCATGTTTAGCAGCTTTCCAGCTGCTGTCAAAACTTCCCATTATTGCATGCACTCTGGATTAGAAGTGCATGCTTATTTTGACCTGTTTCAATTTAGAAATTGTGAATGTAGGCTGAGATAAGTGTGCAATTGAGTCAATTGCTCAAGAATTTCTTTTGTAGACTTTTGAAATAGAGCTCAGAAAATGAAAGTCACAGAGTAGCTATACATTAATACAAAAGTCTTTTTTTTTTTTTTTTGAATGGTTTTTTAGAATATAAAAATTTATATGTCTGATACAATGTTTGACCACTTACTGCATTTCTTTTTTTCATTCCGGTTTCATTCAAACAGAAGGATTCACATCTCAAAAGCAACTCTGGACTGTCTCAATGGAGATTATAACGTTGAAGAAGGGCATGGTAAAGAGCGTAATGAATTCCTGCGAAAACACAATATAGAGACCTATTTAATTAAACAGCCAGAGGAAAGTCTGCTGACGTTGCCGGAGGACATCGTAAAAGAGGCTGTGAGTTCATCAGATAGGAGAAACAGTGGGGCGACTTTTACAGAAGGATCATGGAGCCCTGAACTTCCCTTTGATAACATTGTGGGAAAACAGAATGTAAGTCAAATTTTCCTTAAAGTCAGCAACTATAAAAGCATGCTTGACTGCAACTTGCTAATGGAAGCCTCAGAGGGAACAGATTCAGCTTTAACCTTTTCTTTAACATGTAACTGCAAATGATTAAACAGTCCTCCTCGGGATAGAATTAACCTCTCTATCACTTTGGGGAAATGCCAGCTTTTTTCTCCAATGAAACACCATAAACAATTTGATTTACGCCTGTCCCAATTTAAAAAGCCCGATTATTAATCTTCATAGAAGAGAAGCCCAAACCACAGGCTGTGACCTTGAAATGCTTAACACAGGATGCTTTGCTATCTTCTCCTCATTCACAAAGCCAAGAGATACAGGTGTGTGTTACGCTGGATATGCAAACTTCTAGCATGGACTGATGCATGATGAGGCAAAGATTAGAAATGTGGTTGAATGTGCACCTCAGAAAACATTATCACTTTGCATCCTACTCTTACCCCGGGGGCCGGATTTACCAAGGCTTTTTATCCCATTCTGTGTCTATGGGGAAAGTGCTTAGTAAATGAATCCCATAGTTTGAAAAAAAAATCTAAGGAATAATTTCTGAAAAAAAAAACCCAAAACAAAACAGGTTCTGCTGTGAGATAATTGCAGCCGAACTGAATGAAGTCAAAGACATTGATGCAAGCTAAGGGTGAAGGGTTCTTTCCATTTAGCAAATAGAATTCAAAAAACAAAAGAAGTTAAACAGTTTTTTTTTGTTTTGTTTTTTTTTTTACTTATTTTAGAAACTACAAGTTTCACCAGGCAATTTCCCTCAGACTTTGGTGTTGATTGACTGGTGGGAACATTTGTTTTCCTAAAGTTAGTTACACTACAAATGGCTCTCTCCATTCATAATATAGTACAAATAGAAAATAGTACCAGCAAATGAAAAAAAAAAACAAAAACATAAGAAAAAAGGAATTATTATAGTTTCGGCTGTTTAGATGACTCCTTGAACACTGAAAACGTTTTGTTAATTGAGTCCCCATGCCAAAGGAGCCTCTTATTTGTTGTGGAGGAATTAGAATAGTGTACTCCAGGACATTCAGGAAATGCTAGCAAAAATAATAGAACTAAACAGACCAAGTCTGCTTTGAATTTGTAAGCCTTACAGCCTAAGAGGAAAATCCTGGGACTGACCCTCTCATACTATCGAGGGCCTGCTTATGTAAATTAAAGGCTGAAAAGGTTGCAGTGCTCAAGGCCACCCCTCTTTCTTCTGCATCTGAAAGATTGAAGGGTCATTGTGAAACAAGGTCAGCTTCAGATGCCTTCCATTTCTTTCCATAAGAGAACTGTAATGACCTGGCCTATCTTTCTTTTGCTGCATGCACGTAGCCTGTTGGTCTGCAAACTGTCCATCATGCTTTAAGCACAGCTCGGCTTTGCAGAGATCCTTCCTCTGTCAGTGTTGCTTGCTTCTTCTGAATGCGCTCTACAGCGATAAGCTGCACAAGTGCTTTAGTTCTTTGTCATTTCTGAAATTAACACGGCGCATGGGCATGGTTTGTCTTGTACAAAGCGTCTGCTTTAAATGTATGTACTTGAAGAGTATTTGCATCTGGGAAAGCTTGAGAACATGAAAAAAAAAAAGATGCTTGGACATTCTCCGTGCATTTTGTTTTCTTTTCTGTATTTCAATTATATTTGAAAGAGAAATCAGCACGCGTATTGCACTGAATAATTTCGGTAAAATGTTTTCCTCTCTGTACCTTTCCCAGTATGTGTGCGCAAGAACATCAGTGTGTCTGTTTTCAGGAAAATAGCCATTTGCTCAGGCTGTCACAATGTGCACAGTGTAAGTGACAGCAGTAAAACGGCCCTGTCGGTGTATCTCTACCTTGTTCTAGAGCAGCTACCTCTCATGGCCCGACAGCGATTTAGATTTAATGCCCAGTCAGACCCTGGTCATTTTGTTGAGACTTCCAACAAGAATGCCAAATTGGCACCAGTTGTCATGGCAAGTTATTAAAGTGATACGGACCCCTGCCTGCTAAGGACTGGGGCCTTCAGCGCATTTCTGATAGACTGTTAAACAGTTTCCAAATAGTACTAACTTTGGGTTCAGTGCAAGCCAGATCCAGAATTGTGTTGATAATCTAGGATTCCGCTTTCTGCCGCAGTTTGGCTAGCAGGATACGCGTATTCAGCTAACTTTGTTGGGATAGTCCGAGGAGTGGCTGTACTGCTAAATATCCCTGACAGTTTAAAAAAAGAGATGGATGCGTTTCTCTGGCTAGCTTTAATATTGCAGTTCAGCAGCACTAACATTATTCGGCTATGTTAATTAGGAAAATCGGCGTTGCTCGGGGGTGGGGGCAGAGCAGAATAACTGTCTCTTCCCCCACCCCCGAGCCAGCCAGATAATATTTTAGCTGGGTAATTTCTCAGGGTCGGTCAGCACGGTGGGATTTTCAGATCCTGCCGGCTGTCCAGCTAAGGCCAAGCTTAGCCAAGTAAATTGCACTGAATATTGGCCTCCTAGTGACTCCCTGACAGATCAGCACGTTGACAAAGTGGTATTTTACTTACTTTTTTGCTCTTTCATGTTGTTTCTTCTGATTTGTCAGTAAAAATTGTAAGGTGATTAAGAAGAAGGAAGTTAAGCTTGTACTACTCTTGTAAAGAGCGAGTAAAATTGGAAGCTGTCAATAACACTAATAGTCAACAAAATGTCGGCGATGGCTTTGATTATTAACAGAAATGAGATGAGAAATGGTGAGCTTGGATCATGATCCTAAATCCTTTCCATTATTGAGGTTTAGGTTTCCATCTGGCAGGGTTTACTTGTTTGTATATGAGATCTGATTAAAAGAAAGATCAAAATATACTAAATGGATACAGGTTTTGTTTCTGAATTCTTCTGGATCATTTTAATCAGCCCTTTGCTAGTAAACCAATACATCCAGCCAGAAGGCAGAATACAAATAACCATAATAATAATAGGTAGGGTTTGGGATTGAATTCAGGATCCATATTTTTTTTTTTTACTGTCACTAAGAATTAATATCATTTAAATTACTAAAACTAAAAGAGAGGTTTAACGTCACTGCACAGCTATGCCATACATACATTAGTGCAACCTAAAAAAAAAAAAAATGGCTATTCTCCTTTGAAAGCAGAATGCTTGCAAGAGGCCTTCTAAGGAAGAAGACAGACAATTATGTGTTTTTAACAATCGTAATAGATAACCTCTAAAGCTATGAAGCAGTGAGGTTAGAGATTAGCACATTGCCATTCTGGGAGAATTCCGCTTTCACCGCACTGGGGTACTTGCCATTAAAAGAGCAGTAAAGAAAGACCCAGTAAGAAGGGTGGAGGTTTCACAATTATCTGTGAAACATATTTAATTGCACCTGGAAAATGACAGCAGAAGGATTGAAAGGGCACCCCTCCTCCCTCCCTATTTCTAATGCAGCGCCACAGAGTGGTGCATCTGGTTCTCCCATTGTCATGATCATTTCAAATGATAAACATGAGATTTAAAAACAAAAAAACAAACAAAAAAAAAACCTACTGGACCAGTACACAAAGCATCAAACTTTAAATTCCAGTGTCCAGATTTTCGTGTTAATGCTAAATTCTAATCTGTTCTGAAAAATATAGTATCGGGTTGTACATTCAAAGAGTGGTTTCAGTTGCCATGCATATTAATTGATGATGCTCTTAAACAAGAACTGGTGATCAGCTAGGGAAAAAAAACAAAACAAAAAAAAACTATGCGAGCTGATGTGCAGGCAATTCCCACAGTTACTTAAATGACAATTGTGGTTAAAAAAAAACAAAAAAACAGGAGCAAATAACACCATCCCTCAAGAGCCGTAAACAAGTCTGAGCTTCAGGATGCCAAAACTGAATATTCTTCAGCTGTATTTGTATGCAAGGGTTCTAAAAGTCTGGATAACTTGCTTATTTCGGGGATACTTGAAAACTGCACCTGCACGGGACTCTTAAACCCTCCTGCACCCCTCCTCCAAGTAGGCTAGTATATGTATTTTCCTCTTTCTCTCTCTTTTGATTTCTTCCTTCTATTTCCCAAGCCCAGAAGACATTAGAGACATTAGGCATGTCTCCACTGATTCTACCTCTCGGTACAACCTGACAGTCGGTAGGGTTTGCTGCCGCAGTGGCAGCAGCCGTCATTCCTTCCTGCCTTGGTCTTCACTTCAGCACATTGGCTCTGCAGCACATCCGATCCCTGCAGTATAGGAAATGTAGAACTTGGGTCTGCCGTACCCCTGTACTCAGCCCTGCTGCTTGAGCCCCCCCCCCCCCCCCCCCCCGTCTATACCTTCTTTTTGGAGGCTATGCATTTTTCATATAGGTCACAGATCCACCATAATAATTTAATCAATCAGATTTTCAAAAATATATTTGCTATAGGCCTTATTTTAAAAAAAAACAAACCCATTTACACACTTAAAATTGAGTTTTACACATATAAAGACACTTTACTTGTGGAGGTGGGTCTTTTGAAAATTGCTATGATAGTATGTTACATTTGCACATGTAACTCCTTTTAAAATAACCTCCATTGTGTTTCTTGTCGTATTAAATTTCTGTTATGGGTGCTTCTCACCGTCAGCATAGTGTAGAATTTTAAATGGTTTCTTTATGACAAATAAATATGCAAGTAAATTGGAAAACCCAATTAAGCTGGGACATGCAGAATAATATCCTTCTCCCTTAGAAATCAATTATTGACTTTACCTTCAAAAATCACAGGCAAACCTTTTGTGGCCTCTTTTGTGACCATTCACTTTTCTATATTATTTGTGTCATTTCTCTACCCTTGGATTTTAAGTTGTATAATTTTTGTTTGTCGGGTTCTTCATACCCTGTATCGCCAAGCCAACCTCATTCAACAGCAAAGACTGTGTCTCTTTTTTTTTTTTTTATTAGATTTGACAAGAAAAAAAGAGAAAAATAAATAATGATCCTTTCTATTTATAAAATACATGCCATGGAAGAGCCATTATCATGTAACCTGAAAACTGTATAATCAATGGACTGCTCTGAAGCCCTATAACAATATGGGACGAGGGCCAGTTTGTTATATAGCAATTATATCTAAAAGCAAATACCATTGAAATTCCACAGGCAGTGTTACAGTGGAGCCTTTTTTTGCCTCCTGTAGTTCTTGTAGAACTTGATTCACGGCACAACCAGTTTCCCTATTAACCTGCTGGAAACAGGAGAAAAGCACAGAAGATGCTTTCTGCATGGAATAAAAAAAAAATTGTTCACAGGTATCTGTATTTCTATCCCTCCCGTTTCATTTTGCCTTGGTACAATTATGAATTAGGTTCTGCTAGTATTCTTAATTAGACATTGGAACAGTTAAAAGGACTTAATGTAAATTCCATTAAATGGCCATTACATTTATTTAAAAAAAAAAAAAAAACTGTATCCAAAATGGGTTTTCATTTGAGCAGGGATTTCATTTACAGCAGTTGAGCAGGAGATTTGCTCCCCTGGAATAGATGGGTAGGAAATATTCAGTGTAGCAGAAAATTTGCAAGAGTTTGTTGTGCATGAAAATTCTCTTAGGACAAATCATAGATGAAATGTAGGTTAAAAATAGTGCTTTAAAATGCTTCCTCAGTTCCCCCCCCCCCCCCCCCAAAAAAAAAAAACAAACCAACCAAATTCTGCTTATCTGCAGTTTAGGCTTTCCTTACCTTATCACAGTATTTCTCAACTTTTGTTCTCATGGTCCCCAAGCAGTTTGGGATTTCAAGATCCCCACAGTGAATATGCATGAGGTATATTTTGATGTGCGTGTTGTATGAACTAGATTGATTTTCATACTTTGGTTGCCCTAAAGCCCAAATCTGTTTGAGGCCATGAGGATTTGAGCTGAGAGGCACTGTCTTATCGTTTTTATTGTGGAATATAAAGCTTAAGTTATTAGCGTGGAAGGTTATTAGACATCCTCAAAGAGACCAACACATTTTCTGGATATGTTAGGAAGCATCAGTATTTAAAATGATAGGGAACTTAGTTCCCCCCGTTGTCCTAAAGTGTTCAGAAATACCACTAACTCTTCCAAAGAGCACTATGTTCACAGAAGGTTTAATTCTTTTGTTTTCAGAACAATTGTAATGTTTTCATAACCCCAGTAGGGTCACACCCTCCTTTCCCTTAAAAGACCAAGAAAGGACCATTCCCAGTTCAGGTCTCAGACCAAGGAGGGAATGTACTACTTAAATAGGACCCCCAAAGCTTTCTTTCTAAACAAAATAAACTCTATTGATAAACAATATTAATTTCACAGGCAACTATCATTAATAAGGCCTCAGATATGCTGCAATAAGAAGCTCACATATAAAATTGTTAAGCAAATTCAATAGCTGGGCCAGTCTGCTGGCTCAGTGGCAAGTGCAGTACACTGCCCTAGAGAAGAAGTAGGATTATCTGGGGATGCCAGAAGTCGCTCTACGGTAGAACCTAAAGGCCAGACTGTGGGTCCACATTAGAGAGAGTTGGAGGATTATCATCGTGATGGCTGGACTGAGTCGGGAAGTGGATATAAAAGTGTATGTGTGGAGGGTGGCAGAAGCTGCAAACGAAAGCTTTTGGCACGATTGCCCAGAGGAGGCCAGTTCCAAAGGAGCAGGAAGCAATTCCTTAGCCATTACCCTCTGCCCCCCACCCCACATGAAAGAAAAGCACCTGCATAGCTGCTGGGGCCTAGCCAACACCAAACAAAGGGGCCAGTGTTATGAATAATGTGGGGTTAGCGTGTGTTAACACTATGCTACCCTTCGTGCACTTGGGTGTTACTTAATGTTAATGTGGAATTAGCATGGCCACGGCAGGTAGAAATATTAGCGAGCTGCATCACATGCAAATTCAGTTGAGCAGCTCATTAATATTAAAATAGGATTAATGACAACATGATCTGAATTAACTCAGATCTAAGACAAAAACGTAACTACAGTTGTCTGTCTCAAGTATTTGGTATAAATGATCTCAAGACTTTATTAGATTTTTAATATTTAGCAAAACAAAATATTAATGTTAAGAGTAGAGGTGTGACGACAATTCAAAATCCAGCTCAGCTTCTAACTAGGAGAATATCAACCAGATTCAAGTTGAAAAGCATGTTGGATCTTTTCCAGCTCTGCTGAGGTAAAAGAATTTATTTTCTTCAGCAGATCTAGGGAGAATCCAAAGCAAGTTAAAGAAAAAAAATATGAAGCAAAGCTGTGACATACACTCTGGCTCTTCTGGAAATCCAGAACAGATCTGCCAATGTCCACTTTGGATTTTTTGATAATAAGGTTTGGCAAACCAATCCAATGAACCTTTGAAAAACTGTTAAGGCTCGAAGAATTGTTTGGCAAACACTTCAGTGGTGCATTCCTAATTAGGATTCCATTTAAGTATTATTTGTAAATTTCCCTCAGGTTTCTGGTCTAGCAGGAAGTGACTGAGCTGGTCCTGTTGCTATAAGGTTTAACTTTGACATGATAAGAACATAAGAAATTGCCATACTGGGTCAGACCAAAGGTCCATCAAGCCCAGCATCCTGTTTCCAACAGAGGCCAAACCAGACTACAAGTACCAGGCAATTACCCAAACACTAAGAAGATCCCATGCTACTGATGCAATTAATAGCAGTGGCCATTCCCTAAGTCAATTTGATTAATATGATAACAGACATGGAGATCCAACAAGTCCCAAATTGTTGTGGGCTTAATGCCCTGTGTTTGATGGATAGTATCTGATGAAGGAATGGGGATGTGTTTGCTGTAAATTGACTTTTATTTACGTTATTCAAATAGCAATGAACCAAGAGCTGAAAACTAAAATAAACTTATTACTAGATAAACGTAAATCACATAAAACCAAGCTAAAACTTAAACAACTGGTTGTATCAATGTTTCCATGGGTGGAGGGAGGGAACATCTATTTATTTATTCTTAGATTTAGTATTCCACCTTTCCCCTAAGGCATGAGGTGGGTTACAAACATAAAACAATAAATAAAACATTGTAATAAATGAATATAAATAAACTACAGTCATCAGCCAATTTATAACATCATGAAAAAGGCAAGATTTAAAAGCATGTTGCCAAAGTATCTTAACTAAAATAAATTCAAATCAATCAAATCAAAATAAAATCAATGTAAAACAATATAGATTGTAAAATAACTAAACCTAGGCTGGCCTGGTGGCTCAAGGGGCAAGTGCTGTGCAGTCACATGAAAAATAGTCTAAATCAATACAGATGCACACACCACTTATAAACAAAAACATCTGATGAGAATTTTTTTTTTTTACTTCTATGCCATTACTTCTGTGCCATTGGTGTCACTCCACTGCATTAACCAAAAGCATAAATCTTTACTGTGGGACCTTCATAACATCTTGCGAGTACTTTATTTTAACATTTTCACCTGATTTTATACTTTTTTAATTTTCTTTTTCTTATAAAAATTAAAGGGATCAATTGCTTCCCGCAAACATGCTCATTATCCTCGGCCTGACATGCTGCTGGGTTTCGAAACCTCTGCTTCGGTGGCTTCCTTTTACAGCACCAGTTTTTCAAATTTTGTTACTTGCGCAATCCTGGCTCTGAGTCACGCGACTGGACTGACTGTGAGTTCACATGATTGTTAACATGCACATTAACATTAGCAAGCAAGTATGTATTAACTGCCAGTTTTGATGCTCATTAGGAAAGAGACTCCCATAATTTGCAGCAGTGCAACTGTTTAGTTCACGTCTAAAGTTTCATTATGTTTGGATATAGAACAAAACTAACAGAAAATGTGTTTACACAGTCCTTAATTCACCCCAGAAAATATGCCTTCCGATTGTATATTGGACACTTGGTAGAGGACACCCCAAGGTACTGAATTAGCACAAGTATGAAACTTGTGAGTAGTAGTGCCAGTTATCAGGACTTCACCCCAACTTACTGACTAATCTCGCACCATTCGTAAGCATTCCAAACTCAATCAGTTTAAAAAAAACCCCAAGAAAAACTAAATCTACCAAAGTAAAAGCAAATCTTGCATTCATTACAGTGACTTCATGCTTGGGTCACTAAGAGCAGCCAGTCAGGGCTCTGGCCCTGAGAGTTTGAAGTGGCGTATGAGAGCCCGGGAGTTTGGCTGTGGCAGCGCCTGAGAGACCCATTTGGGTCACCTACAGTAAAACACCAAGCAATGCATCAGCCTTTCTCAGAGAACGTGGTGGACTTTGTTTCAGTGGATGAAGTTCAGTGAAGTGCTATAGAAAAAGAGGCGAGAGAGAGAGAGAGTGGAGAGAAAAAGATGATGTGCTAAAATATGTCCAATATGATTTCATATTCCCGCAAAATCAGTCTGTTCTAATTAACATCCTCTGAGATTAAATCTGTAATCTGGTCACAGCTATGTCACACAAGCCTCTGTGATAAATGTGATTTTTACTGCAGGCTTTTTTTTTTTCCTAACTGAGCAAAATGATGTTCTCTTACTGAACTGAATGAAGGTCTTTTTTTTTTTTTCATTTTTCTCTACAATTACTCTCCAGAAAGAAAGATCAGGACCTTACGGCTTTTCCTTATTTCCCACCAGGCTATTGCAGTTCTGTTTAATTCCAAATGGAGCAAAACACCTCAGCCTTTGCTGTTCCCCTGCTGGGCTTTTTGACATGGCACAGTGGTTGTGGACAATACCTTGGCTTGATTCCTATCAGATCTGAAACTTAAATTGACCGTCGGTGCCTTAGAGTGTATAATGTACTGCAGACCGATGTGAAAATTTGACTCCTTAGGTCCCCACTAAATGGATCTTAATCAGTGGCATAAAATAAATGTAACTGCTATATGCCATAAGACTTCAGTCCTGAACTCCCCTAAACTATTTTTTTTTTAATGTTAAGGGACATTAACACCAGACGTTCCTCCAAAAACAGTTAATGGTCACTTTTTTTTTTCTGTCTGCAGAAAATAAAAACAGTTTTGTCCAAAGGAAGAGAGCTTTCCTGTGAGGGTTCAGCCTCTGTCCTCAGAGGCCCATCCTGGGTAGGAGATCAGTACACAAAATAAATGTTAACTTGTTTTCAAATGAAGTCAGTGTGTGCAGATTTATGGCCTACCTTTCAATTTTGGAACTAATGCACCTTGACTGGTCTGTACCACTGGAGAACTATGTAAGAATAATGATAATAGTAATAAAGTTGTATCGCACATGCTAGATGTATGTAGCACTGCATAGAGGCGCATCATAGACTGGCCCTAGAAGATGGCTAGACAAGACACATAGCAAAAAGCAAATAAAAGGCTTTCAGCAAGGCCATGGCTGGGAAGAATTAAAGTAGGGGTAGTTATAAGTGGGATTAATTGAGGAAAGGGTAAATTTAATTGAGTAAAGGTGTGAAGAGTAAAACCTTTAAGAAACAGTCAAGCTAGAGGAGCTAAAGAGGTTCTCTGTATAAATACACAGTTATATATAAGGTCTATATAGCGCATGGTAGTTACTGCACCCATCCAACCACTCTGAGAGCACAAGTACACGTTTATTTGTTATATTCACATTTCTTCCATATAACCATCTGTGCCCCGTATATGCTCTTACATACTTACATTTATTTTATGCCATGAGTTCCCTCCGTGTTCACCACTAGGGGTAATCTTATAACTGCCTGCATTTTGTGTAAAGTCCATGGGTACATTTTACCTAAAGACTTCACCCAAATTGAAAATTATCTCCCCCCCTCCCCCAAAAAAAAAATATATATACACGCATATTTGCTCCTGCCTTTTTAAAATTCCCCTCTAGATGGACGCCTTAGTACCTGCCCATAAGCTGTTAGACCAGTACCTCCCATTCAGCCACTATGATTCCACCAGCAAGCTTGAGTTAAAACCGTAGACTCCGGTGTTCCGGATTTGTAACGTGAACTGCTCTGCCTTCACTAATCCTCTCATAGCTCGAGAAAAACTTCTGCACTAATTCTGTTCACATAATTGCTGCAGTGAATACCCAGGTTAAAGCTCAGGGCATACGTAGGTTCATTTTCTGTTTTCTGTCTTCCTTTCTTTGCATGGCATGATCCGCAGCTCTGTTTTCTGTGCCAGGTCTACATTTGCTGTCATTCCTTCCATGGCAGGACAAGCAACAGGTACACACTGATCTCCCAGGGCCACAGTTATACTTTGGAAGTGAAAAATGTCCATGTGCGCAGTTATCCTTGCTATAATCTTTGGGCCATTCTGGATGGTTGTTTTTTTTTTTTTTCCTTACCTCATATAGATGCAGTACATGAAATTAATGCTTTTAAAACAAGATCACTCCTAGAAGATTGGTGTCACTCAGTTTTATGCTGATGAAACACTTACATCAGCAAGTGATTAAAAAAAAAGTACCCTACTGCCGGCCACAAACCAATGTGTTTTTTATAAAAAAAAAAAAAAAATTTTGAGAAAAAGAAAAAGATCATGCTTTGGATGTCTCAAAGGAAGAATAAATAGGATGCAAGACTCTTTTAGCTTCCATGTTATTTCTTTATTGAATAAATTACGGTAGTCACAAAATGTGTTGTCTATCAAATATCTTAATTGATCCAGAATATTATGATTATACGAATAGAGAAGTAATTGTTGTATGCCAGTCTCCATTGTTTTATTAAACTGCAGAGCACTTCTTCCTTTTTAACTTCTTATCATAATATCAGAATGTCAAATCAAGCAGAGTTTAGATCATTTACTCCCACTAATAATAACTTTTAGTGGTATTATTATAATTCTTGCAGTAATGACCTTGACTAATGAAATGCCAAACAAAAGGGCACAGAAAAGACAGCCCTGCCGCATACATGCCATAAAAGTAGCCGGCTATGTGTTTTCCATCGAAATAAACTCATTTATGTTGATCTTACGTTATCTTGTAGGTCCACTGAATGAATTGCATGGAATGCTGTTACGATTTGCAATGCAACATTGATCTAGAAACCTTGCATTTTAACACCAGGGGGACTAGCAGGTTTATTCTGTTTGCATGTGCTTTCCCCTAGACTCTGGCTGCTCTAACAAGAAATTCAATAAATCTGCTTCCAAACCATCTTGCCCAAGCTTTGCATGTCCAGTCTGGGCCTGAGGAAATTAACAAGCGAATAGAGCACACCATCGACTTACGGAGTGGCGATAAATTGAGACGAGAGCATATCAAGCCTTTCTCTTTGATGTTTAAAGACTCCAGCCTGGAGCATAAGGTAGCTGAGCCTTGATAGCTGCTTTTTTTTTTTTTTTTTTTCCAAATCAAATTGTCTGAGAATGTCCACTGAATTTAGAGGAGAGTTAGAGGAGACAGATTCTCATCATTTTTTTTAAAATGTGAGTGAGCTGAAAAAAAAATGTCTCGGCAAACTTATTAACTCAATTCACAGCATCTGCAAAATGGTGTGCAGATGGATGGGAAGAATCCCAAATCCTTTGATCATACAACACCATTCACCAAGCTCCAGAATTTACAAAGTTGAGGGCAAACAAGAGCTTCCTCAGTACGAACAGTTGTAAAAGAAAAAACAAACAAAAAAAAAAAACCCAGGAGAAAAGAAAACACACATTGCAATTGATTTTATTCCATAAAATATCAGCACCGGGTCTGTTTATCAGGTGCAATAGTCATGCACCATAGTTCAAATAATCTTCCTCTCCAAGTAACAAATGCAGTTGTACATGTGAGATCTTTATGTAACAACCTTTCTGTTTTTGTTTCTTGAGGCTGCATTTTGAAATCTCGCTCAAATACACAGTTTGCACTGCTTGATCAAGGCTTGCAGGATGCCGTAAGCATGGCACACAACATGCGCTCTGAAAGGAGGAACATCTTCATGGATGATGCAATCTCACTTAGAATCTATAAGTAAAATAATTGTTGGCTAGTATGAATAATGACTATATTTTCTCTCGTCTATTTGGTCTGTTTCCAGTCTACACTAAAACATACTTATCTCCATTGCAGGTGGAGTTCCTCTTGTTCCCAGGTTTTCTTGGGGGAACTGTGTCCCCAATAATATGGTCATTGAGCAGAAGAAGCATTGTATTAGTGCAGATGGGAGTAATTATTCATAGCACTGACTGTGGCATAGGGAAAAAAAAAACCTTTTACAAGATTACAGTAGTTTTTCAGCTTTGCAGGTTGTTTCCAATTTTGAGTCTTTCCTGTTATTGATTATTACAGCAAAAAAAAATAGCATCTTCAGCACCTTCTTCCAACTCTATGCAGAGTGCAATGTATCAGGGAACCTTGAGCTACTGTGGCTATTCTCCTGTCCCCATTTCATTTCTCTTTAAATATCTGCAGTATCTGTTAAACAAATGTACTGTCGCATGTTAACTATTGATCATGTTATTATGCAGTGTGGCCATGAAGTTAAAAGATAATCAAATAAGGGCTAATTTTAAAAGCCCTGCGCTCATGAAATCCAGGAGATACGCGCGTGCCTGGGCCACGTGCGGGCCGCGCGAATATTCGTAGGCCCGCAGCGTAACTCCAGGTATGTGCAGCAGAACGGGTTTGGGAAAAATGGCGGGGTGGAGGCGGGGTCTGAGCAGGCTCTGAGCAGGGACAGCACCATTAGGCACTGTTCCCGCTGAAGCACGCACCGGGAGCTGACCGACCCAGGCAAGTTGCTGCTGCTCCGGTGAGCAGGTAAGAAGAGTAAAAAATCTAGGGAAGTTAGTGGGGTTTTAGGGGTCGGGATTAGTAGGGGAAAAGGGAGGCAGGTTACGGAGCGGACTGGGAGGAACAGGGAATAGGACCTATTGCGTCGCCGCGCGCATCTAATGAAATCCCCCCCACAACCACCACTTACTCGTGCGATTCGGCACTCGCTCACACGTGCGCGCGCCAATATAAAACTGTGCGTGCACGTGAGCGTGGGTAGCAGATTTTATAACACGCGCACATCGACACACGCAGGTTATAAAACTGCTGCCTCCATGCGCACGTGCCAGGAACCGCACGCACGTGGACGCCGCACCCGGGTCTTAAAATGTACCTTACAGTTACTTGCATACTGCCTACTAAAATCCTACGATGGTAAGCACTGATGGAACTGTAGGGTTTACAGCGTCCAACTCCTGCAACTGTGCTAGAAACCACTCTTGAAAACTATAGTTGGGAATGGGGCCAATTTACTTTGCCACAATCAATTGTAAAGCCATGTTGTTTTAAGGAGCAATGAGCTAAAATGTTACAGCCTCTAAAAATAACTTTCCTCAGAGGAGAAAAAAAAAAAACAGAGACAGGAAAATCACAGCAGGCTGACACCTTAGATGAACCAAGTTATTTGGAGGTCACATACCTTGTCATTTCTTCTCTGCTCCCATTTGGCAGTTCATGTTTTTTTCATGAAGAAAATATAGTGTTATTGCATTTACCAGGCTGCTTTCACATATTGGGAAGCTTCATCCTAGATTGGTTTGTGCCCAAATTGTGCTCTTTTTTTTTTTGCACGATTTGAAATCTCAGTGATGTGACTCTGAGGCCAGGATTCGGCATTCCGGGCGGAATGATGACCCCTGCACTACAGGGGGGTGGTCGGGAGATAGCCTACAGCGGCCGCCCCATGGCGGTGCGGTTTCGCCTGCCACGGTGCGGCCAGCTGCAGGCTATTGCGGGCATAGCGCCACCGTAAAAGGTGGTGCTATTCCCCGTGCTACTGCCGGCGATGTTTCAAAACATTCCCTTCCTAACTCCGCCCCAACTCCTCCCCTCCCCCTAACTTAAATCTTACTGCCGCGATAAGGGCCTATCGAAGCTTGGAAAATAACCCCCTGAGTCTGCTAATTCCTCTAAAACAAGAGGGAGCAGAGGGGCAATGGGCAAGGATTCTGGATCATCATCATCGATTATATATTTCATGCTTTTCCAGCTAGAGAGCTCCAACCGTGTTACAGCCCATTTAACATTTCTGTTCTCATGTAATCATTAGATACAGTGATGCTCACCGGATGTTGTCTGTGTCTCAGTATCAGTTTGCACAACTCTGCCTCACCAGCACCTGACAGATCCGGCCAGCTCGGCTCCTTCCTTCCTTCCTTCATGGACTGCTCGGTATATATAACTGGAGAGGTGCGCATGCAGCAGCTGCACAGGCCCCAGACATCGGAGATCCAGCCGGCGCTTGCACCGGGGACAGCAGTGGCTCACAGCATCCTGGCCAGTGGAGAGAGAAGCTGGTGCCACCACTGGGGCTGGCTGCCGTGGTTCTGAGAGAGCCTAACGCCTGCAGCCCACCACTTTTGCAAGTCCCGGTGAGCAGCACTGTGGCTGCCAGGGGCATCAGCTCCTGCTGACCAACAAAAAAAACAGAACTGCCAGTGGTGGGGACTGTGACATAAAGAGGGAGATACCACTCCCAGCTTTCCACACACACCCACTCATGCACTCAAACAGCTACCTACTCTCTGGATCCCACCTAACCCCAGCTAGCCACACACACATGCATGCAAGCCACGCACACACTCAAGCCTGCCCCCAAACATCCATACCAAACCCATTGACTCCCCGCTCATACCTTTTCACAGCTTCCTAGCCCTCCATACCCCCCAGCCATATACACTCAGACTGCCACAGTCAATGATGCATATCGACCAGCACCCCTCCTGCCACCAACCTACACTCCACCTCAGCCACACATGCACACCTCGCAGCCACATACCCCACTATCAGCCACAAACACACACCCTCCTCTCTCTCCCAACAGCCACTAATACACAGACATAAAACCCTGTTTCCCTTTCCCTCCAACAGACATGCACATGCCCCCCCACACACACACACATATTTAGATTCAGATAACTTTATTTGCATGACCATTTTGCATGTGTTGCCAAAGTAGTATACAGGTGATTAAGGATGTGCACAGAAAAAAACATCATTTAGATTTTTTATGTTGTTTTATTTGGGTATTTTGGGGGTTTTTTTTAAGTTTCTTTTTTTGGATTTAGTTTCAGAAAATAGTGTGTACTATTTGCAAATAGTGCTTACTATTTGAAATAGCACACATGATTTTCTAAAACCAAAAAGAAGGTTTGTGGGGTCTCCAGATACTCCTTGTCCCACTCCCAGTCACAGGCCACACCCCTTACCTCCCAGCCCTTACCTTTGTTAAAAATATACCCTCTCCCCCCCAGAACTGGTAACTACATGGTCTCCCCTAGTCCACCCTTCTGATCCTTCCAGACTCACCAAATTCTCCCTGGTGCTAGTGGGGACTCAGGAATGACCTGTCCACTCCTGGACCAGGCAGCCACCATTTTCCAAAATGGCACAGGCTGCCCTTTGCCCCATCATGTGACAGGAGCTACCCAATGGCATTGGTTGCCCCTATCATGTGACAGATAATACCTAATGGTACCATTAGTCCCTATCACATGATAGAATCAAAGGACAGCCAGCACCATTTGAAAAATGGTCCAGGAGCAGAGGGGTCACTCACAGGCTTCCCTAGACCACCAGGGAAAATTTGTTGAGTGTGGTTTGGATCAGGAGGGTGGGCTGTTGGGTCTGGTTCTTGCAGGAGTATTTTTTTAACAAAGGAGAAGGGCTGGGGCATGGGAGCAGGGCCTGTGACTGGGGGTTTATTTTACAAAATATTATTTTTGGGGGGGAATGGCTACCTCCAATGGTGGTGTGGGATAGGAGGTCTCTGGAGAGACAAGATCATTGGCAGGGATTGTGCTGTTTGTTTTGGTAACCTGTGTGAACTATTTGCAAATAGTGGCACAAAGGACAATAGGGGAAAAAAACCCCCACAAAACTTTGTGTTTTCACTATAGATGTATTTCAGAAATGAAATGAAGCAATATAGTCAATGTTGTTGATATTGCCTATATCATTTCAAACAAGTGCACATCCCTAGTAAAAAAGCAGGACAAGAAAGGAGAAAAATGACAAAAGAATAGTAACCCCCACAACTCCCCAGCTAATGACACAAACTCCAAACTGCCCCAGTCATCCACACTAACCCTATCTATCCCCTCATGTTAATCCACAGCCCCCAGACCCCGCACCTCACACACCCAGACCCCCATAACTAGTGATGCACACTGACCTACACCCCGCTCCAGTCACACCCACATACCCCTCTCAACCACAAGCAGACACACACACACTTCTGCTTCCCCCCCCCCTTCAACAGTCTCCATACACAGCCCCCACCCTACCGCATCCAGCAGGGCTGCTGGCCAGCCACGCAAGTGGAATGAAGTTGCAGCTGGGAGTCCCAAAGCGTGCCATCTGTTGGGTGCTGCTCATGGAGGAGAGAAGCGTAAAGAACAGATTTCCAAAGGGGTTTCAAACATAAAAATAGCATGCATGCACATAACTGGCAAGTACTCGTTTATACAAAGTGCTATTGTATAAATGTAGAGAATATGTGCGTATTTTCCATTTCGTGTGTACATTTTAACAAATGAAAAAAAGAGGGGCGTACTAGCAGCATGGTTCATAAAAATGCACAGTAGTTGGTAGAGCGCCACTGCAGCCTAACTGAACATGAATGAGAGGAAATACTTTATGCTATGTACCTATCTTGTTTATTAAATGTAAACCACTCTGAGCAGATGTATTCTGGTGGATGTGGTATTTAAAAAAAAAAAAAAATAAATGAAATGATCAAACTTATTTGGACACTTTTACACCTCTTTGACTGGCAACAGACAATTGGACTGGCAGGTTTTGGCTGGGGGGTCTGGATGAACTGGTGGGGGTTCAGGGTGAAGTGCTAAAGGGTCTATGTGAACTGGAGATGGACTGGATAAACTGGCAGAGGTATCAGCAAACTGGTGACTACAACTGCATGCACAAGCCCATATTTTCAAAACGATATACGCACATAGTTTATTTTTTTTGTTGTTCAAATTATTTGTTGAAGAATTATACACAACAAGAACATAAGAACAAAACAAAATGACAAGCAGTAAACACAACAATAATGTACACCAGTATATTACAGAGAGAAAGGGACCGAGTAATAACCGTCCCCTTAGGGAACTATGTCTAAAGGAGATCCAAGGAATATTAAGATTAATTCAAAGTGAGAGAGTTCCACATCTTCTTCCTGAGGAGACCAGGAGTGCTCTTCTCAGCCGCCGCTATTTCAAACCTAGAATAAAAACACAAAACATTCCACTACAGAAATCATGGACAGTGATGAGTTATCCTTCCAGTGATTACAGCCAGAAGCACAAAGTCTAAAAGCATCTGCTTAGAGCGAGATAGCAAAATATCTAAAGCGAAAGACTTACTCACATATTTATAAAATACCAGCCTCCATGTTTAAATTGTGGTTAATTCGCCCACATGTTATATTTTTTAAACCTAGAATATATGCACATATGTTTATAAAATGGGTAGTGAAAATGTCTTCTTGCATTGGAAATATTTGCGCATGCTGAAACATGCACATACGGTCGGAGCAGAAGTACTCAGTATTTTATAAAATACTAGTATACATCTCTGCATGTAAATGCTCTACTACCAATAGGTCTGAAAGTTAGGCTCCCTGTGTTAGATTTTCTGTCATTCAATAACAGGTTATTCTCCTATCAGCAACCAGTATCAGTGTGATACAGAGCAGTCAGGACTACCCAGAGAACAGACTCCAGGCTGGACTCTGGAAAAATCTTTACAAGCATCTTTATTGGTGAACAATAATAAACAAAACAATTCAGCTGGTTTGTGCAGATCGACAAACATTTTTAACTTCCAGTTTGTTATCTCAAGGCCTCCATTTCTCCCTTGGGCCCTGGCCTCTTTTCCCTGCTTGAGTGATCCACCCTAGTCCAGAATGCTTTGCTGGGTTGGGAGTTAAGGAAGACAAGTACAGATAGCTGTAGCTGGTCCTTTAAGGTGTTCTGAGGGAGTTTCTTATATGCTCTCTCACAATCATACCATGTCATCATCATTATCATCAATATATATATATATATATATATATATATATATAGTAACAGTAAAGATATACTGTACAACCCCAATAAAATGTTTTACTACTTTAAAATTAATTTTCCAATGAAAATGCTTTTGTTAAATTCCTTATAACTATACTGCACATGCTATTAGACCATCACCCTTATTAAAAACCATTCATACTTCTGTCATACCAATCATACTGCATCCCGCTTTTTCTTCTTCCAGTGTGCATGGGCTCACTAGATAGTGTTTGTCTCTCAGGGACTGATGGATGAGTATATGCACATCTACATGCATGTGCACCCCTCCAGTCACTGACCAGCAAAGTGTGTACCTCAGAATGTCCACAGACATATTCTAAGGTATGCATGCAGTGTATGCATACATATTCTAAGTGGTCAACGGAGGGTTGCTTACCCTGCTGAGGACTTTCATCCCCTGCTTCATACTGGATGCCTTTGGACTGGAAGGAGAAGAGAAGGCAGGAAACTTACAAACGTGATAAGGGCCTCCCTGGAATTTCAATGGGTTTCAGCAAGTCTGAGATGTCAGAACAGGGATATATGTACACCAAAATAAATCAATCAGTAGGGTGCATTTGTACTTTCAAGCTTGGAAATAGTGCACAAAATACATAAAATACAAGATAAACTCAGGATGCTGGAAACAGTTATGTCCAAAGAAGAAGAAATTCAACTCCCATTCTCTTATATGCCTGTTGCCAAGATTACAATCTGACATGCAATGGAGGTAACATAATATAGAACAGATCAGCAGAGAAAGACCAATTGGCCCAGTCAGTCTGCCTGGTTATTCCTGCCTATACCACTCCAACGTTGACTGCATGCAGGATATCTCTCTTTAGTCAGTTATCTTGTTATCCCTATGTGATTCTCTACCATTCTGGATAGCTAAGCATATAAGTTCCCATCTTTATATGAAAACCCAGACCACCCTTACCCTCCATCTCTTACCCTGTATATCTGTGTCAAACTTATATTCAGTCACCAAATAAATAAAAAGTATTGGTTCCCACCGCATCTGCTGTAGGTTATTCCAGGTATCAGCTATCTCGCAGTAAAGTATTTCTATGTATTCCCTCTGAGCTTCCCTCCCTCCAGCTTCATATCATGGCCCCCAGTCCTGGGATTTCTTTTTCTATGTAAAATTGAACCTTTCTGTACTTTATTGAAGCTTGCTAAATGGATGTTTCTATCCTAGTCATCTTTCTTTCTTTCTTTCCTCCAGTGATTATGTTTTGTGTGTTATAAACCTATTCGTGTAGGGCAGGGGTGGGCAATTCCAGTCCTCGAGGGCCGAGAACCAGTCGGGTTTTCAGGATATCCCTAATGAATATGCATGAAATAGATCTGCATACACCTGAGGTAGAGTGCATGCAAATCTCGCTCATGCATATTCATTAGGGATATCCTGAAAACCCGACTGGTTTGCAGCCCTCGAGGACTGGAATTGCCCACCCCTGGTGTAGGGTTTGAGTTTCATGCACTGAACTGCTTCCATTCATTCAATGTCCTTATGAAGTTATGGCCTCCTGAACTGAATACAGTATTCAGAATGGGTCTCACTGGTCTATACAAAGGCAATAGTACAATATCTTTCTTGTTATCGATATTTCTACTTAAACACCTG
This sequence comes from Rhinatrema bivittatum, assembly GCF_901001135.1. Taxonomy (NCBI): domain Eukaryota; kingdom Metazoa; phylum Chordata; class Amphibia; order Gymnophiona; family Rhinatrematidae; genus Rhinatrema; species Rhinatrema bivittatum. The sequence continues at coordinate 773,734,417 of NC_042616.1, read as the reverse complement.
CGTATACTGTTAGCTTTCACTAGGCTTTCTTACTTTGGCTACCTTCAGATAGCAAGTTCTTTTCTTCCTAACTGATGACTAATGGATTCTCAGGCATGATTTAACACTTTGTCATCATTATTATTACTATTATTATTATTTTGCATTGAGGAACAGCTACAAAATCTTTGCTAATTTCAACAGTTTTTTAAATATCCCTTATAGTAGTTTCTACCTCTCCTGGTCTTTCTACGCTGTTAATGATTATTGTATCAATGGCAAACAGACAATTTTTCTGCTAGTCCCTCAGCAATGTTGCTAATAAAGATATTGAAAAGAATTGGCACTAGTACAGAGCCCTGATGTCCCTCACAGGTCATTCTGAGGTTGATATTCAAAGAGTTTGGCCGAGTAAATTTTGAAGTCATCCAAAATTCAAATCCTGAAATTTGAATTTCCTACCCCTTTTACCAGTTTGTTGCCTAAATAAAATGTGGATAAAAAGAGGCTGGGGAAGGAAGGGGGGGGGGGGTCCAGTTAGAATTGACACGCAGCATAAAGAGCTGCCGAGAGACGGAACATCTGGGTGTAAACATCTGGAGAACAGGACATCTGGATACATCAGGACATCGGGATACAAGGACATCTGGATACAGATCTGGATAGATCAGGACATCTGGTCTTCAGACCCCCAGGACACACAATCAAGGGCATCAAGGAGGCACCGAGAGATGAAAACATCTGGCATCGACATCTGGGGAACAACATCTGGAACATCAAAACAAGACATCAGGAACTGATGAGATGGAGACACGGAATCCGAAGAGAGACCAGGAACATAGAAAAAGACAATGAAGAGCAAATTCCCATAGAACGGAATGCCTTGAAGAAGCTGGCAATGTAGAGGTCCAGGAGTGGACTGGCTCCTTGCAAAGGCAACGAAGAACTGACAAAGGACCCTCTTTATAGGGCTGAAGAAGAACACCCAGAATGACATCATCAGGAGGGGCTGCAGGACTACTCCCACCGTGGGCCCTTTAAAAACCAGAGAGAGGCGTGGCCTCATGCCTAGGGGCAGGACCATGGAGAGCGGCATCCCGCCACGAAGAAGGAAGTTGGAGGCGCAACTAGGCCGCAAGTCCAGACCCAGCATTAGCATTTCAACTCACATCCCAGGCTCCTGAGGCTAAGGCCCCAGAGGAGCCCATGCAGTTGAGCCACAGTCACCTACCTTCTGAGGAGAAACAGCACCACAGACAAATGAGCCTATACATATATTGTGCAGGTCATAGACACCTTGTTGCCAATTGTCCCGGGAAACAGATAAACATCCATGCCTAGGGTTACCTGGGGAGCCAACCCTAGGCCGGACATCTTCCACTCCCCAAATCATCGTTTTCATCTCCATAACTATGCGTCAAAACCACTTCTTCTCTTAAGCTTTCCTGGACTCTGGCACAGGGGGAATCTTCATTGACCAGGCCTTAGTTCTACATCATGCCATACCCACCATAACTCTGAACCAAACTCTCACCATCTTCTCTGTCTATGGAGACCCCCTGCCAGGGCAGCTCAAGGAAAGTACAGTTCCTCTGACCCTCCATACAGGTCTTGCACTCTGAGATTATTATCTTCTTTTTTATTCCTTGAGCAGTCAACCCTATAATTCTGGGACTCCCATGGCTTCAAAAGCACCAGCCCACGCAGAGAGGCCCTGCCTGTTCTTCTACTTGACTCACATCTGTCACACCTGCAGCTCATCTGATTATTCAGTCACTCAGATGGGACTGTCTCCTCAATATGCAGAAGATCACAATGTATTTTCCAACCAGAAGTCTGAAACATTATCTCCTCACCGTTCTTATGATTGTGGGATCAAGCTCATCCCTGGCAAGGAACCTCCTCGAGGGAGAGTGTACCCTTCTTGGAGCCTGAGACCAAGGCCATGATGACTATATCCAAGAAAATCTTGCTAGAAGCTTTTATGTCCATCCTCTTCTCCCGCTGGAGCGGGTTTTTGTGGGTGGCAAAAAGAAACGGAACCCTCCGAACCTGTGTAGGGGCCTTAATGCCATTACAAAAAAGGATTGCTATCCTCTACCACTGATATCCGAGCTATTTGATCAATTGCAAGGAGTACAGGTATTCACAAAACTGGAACTCAGAGGATCTTCATCTGTATTAAACAAAGAGAATAGTAGACGACCACCTTTAATACTAGAGATGGGCACTACAAGTACTTAATAATGGCCATTGGTCTGTGCAATACCCCGGCAGGCATCCATATCTTTTCCAGTCCCTGACTACTCATAGATCCCATGTGAAAATGTATTCTACCGTCTACACAAACAACATCTCTTAGCCTTGTTGGAAAAATGTCTCTTCAAGCAAGAAAAACTACCCTTCCTGGGTCGTCTCCAGTACCGACCTACACATGGACCCTGAAAACAGAAGGCTGTCTTAGATTGGCACGAGCTCATTGGTTTCTGAGCACTGCAAAGATTTTTGGGCTTTGCCAGTTAATGTCAGGAATTCATCCGATACTCCATTCTCGCAGCCCCATTCACTGCCCTAAACTGGCACTGACACCAGAAACTAAATCTTGGAAATGGTTGAAACATTCCAGATGCTTAAACAAACTTACTGAAGGGTCATGTCTACATCTGGACCCCACTCATCCTTTCATTCTCAAGGTAGATGCCTCTTCCCTTGAGGTTGGGGTTGTTCTCAGTCAACATAGCACAGAATGAATGCTTCGCCCAAGTTCATTCTTCTCCAGGAAATTCTCCCCAGAAAGATAAGAATTACACAATCAAAGTCAGAGCTCCTAGCAGTTAAGCTAGCTCTTGAGGAGTGGTGACACCTCCTAGTAGGATCCCCATAGATGATTACCATTCATACAGTTCGTAAAAACTTTAGTACCTGCCACAGGCCCAGAGACTTAATCCCAGATAGGATCACTGGTTTCTTATCTTTGCTTTTCCCAATTTGATTTTGAATTCTGCTACTGACTGGCAGAGAGGAATCTGCGTGCAGATACTCTGTCCTGATCCTTCCTAACTGAAGATATAATAGAAAACCCACAACATATCATCAATCCTGCAAGGATAATCCTTGCCTTAGTTACTTCTGCCCCTGCAGGGAAGATGGTCATCCCAAAGAAAATCCAGGAAAAAATTGTTGAAATGGGTGCATGACTCTCGCGTGGCAGGACACCTTGGAGTGGCCCGAACATTCAACCTCCTTCAGCGCCACTGTTAGTGGCCACATTTTAAGAAAGATGTGAAGGACTACATAAGTTCCTGTCCATCTTGCGCCTAGAATAAAAATAATTGTGCCTGACCCTGGAGGTTGTTACAGCCGTTACCAGCCCCCAGGGAATCCTGGACCCATATACCCACAGACTTCATTGCAGACCTCCCTTTCTCATACACTCCACTGTGATATGAGTCATAGTGGATAGATTTTTAAAAATAGCTCACTTTGTAACTCCCGCTGGGCTACCCTCAGCTCCTGACCTAGCCCACCTCATCATCCAACATGTTTTCCGATTGCACGGCCTACCATCCCATATTCTGTCCAACAGATGCATTCAATTTACAGCCCGCTATTGGAAGACTTTCTGCCGCAAATTTGGCATCTCTCTGGAATTCATTATGGCCTACCATCCCCAGGGCAATGGCAGACCCAAAGGATCAACCAGGTCCTCTGCACCTTCCTCAGGTTGTATGTCAACAGAAGACAAGATGACTGGGCCTTCCTACTGCCATTGTCAGAATTTTCCCATAACAACCACATAAGTAGTGTCACTAGCTCCTCTCTCTTTCAGATTGTGTATGGAAAACATCCATGGGTACTGCTCCCACTACCTCTCACTGTGGACTACCCAATAGCCAGCCTCATGACTGAATAGCTCCAAAATCTCTGAACTCAGTCCACCCAACTAATATCACAGGCAGCTTCCCAAGCCAAGACAATTGCAGACACCAAATGCCAACCATAGGTCAAGGCGGAGGCATCTATGTCTCCAGAAACCCTCACTTCACCTAGTTCCATGATTCGTTGGACCCTATCCCGTCCAATGTCAAGTGGGTCCCATTACTTATCAATTGAAGCTTCCCATAACACTAAGGATCAATAACATATTCCATGCCTCCTTATTGAAACCATTGATCCTTTCCTGGTCCACCAGAAAGCCTCCTGCACCATCAGATATGATGGAAGAAGATACTACTTTGAAGTTAAAGTGATCTTGGATTCTCATAGAAGGTGGAACAGACTAGACTATCTCATGGCCTAGAAGAACTTTGGCCCAGAGGAAAACTCTTGGGAACTCGCCACCAACCTTATTAGCACTATGTCTAATAAGGGATATCCACAGGCAGGTTCCCTCTAACACAGTGGTTCTCAACCCTGTCCTGGTGACCCCCCCCAGCCAGTCGGGTTTTCAGGATATCCACAATGAATATGCATGAGAGAAAATTTGCATGTTATGGAGGCAGTGTATGCAAATTTTCTCTCATGCATATTCATTGTGGCTAACCTGAAAACCCGACTGGCTGGGGGGGTCCCCAGGACAGGGTTGTGAACCACTGCTCTAACAAGAAGCCTCAGACCAGCCCAGCACTGCCACTCCAAGCAGCCAAGGAGACTGCCTCTCCACACAGCTGGGAACGCCATCACACTCCATATCAAGGCTGCCTCCTAGGCATGCACGCACGGTGTGCAACGACACATAAAAACTCTGTGGCAGGAACTCAGTCCACCGGCATTCTCTGATGACATTACATGGCTAGGAATTTAAACCCTGGTTGTGTAATATTACGATGCTTCAGCAACGGGTCATCTATCTTTAGATAGTGTGAGTTGCTGTTTCAGCCTGCCCAACCCTGCCTTCATCTCTTCAGCCTGTCCAGCCTTCCATTCATCTTTTCAGACTGCCCAGCCTTACCTTCATTTCTTCAGCTTTCCCAGCCTTGTCTTCATCTGTTTAGTTTGCCCAAACTTGCTTTCATCTCTTCAGCTTGCCCTGTCTTGTCTTTGTCTCTTCAGCCTGTCCAGCCTTGCCTTCGTCCCTCTGGCTTTGCCTAGCTACCTCTTCCCTGCCCTTGTACAGATTACCGCTAATTGATCTTAGTCTGGATTCTTGATATCTCTGCCTGCTGCCTGCCTTCAACCCCTGCTTGGCCCCAGATCTTCTCTACCAGCTTCACAAAGACTCCCACATAAGACTTGTTGGCCCCCGGAACCTAAAGGTTCTACCCAAGAGGAAAGGGGTTGGTACAGGTGAAACTCCAGCTCAGTCTCTGCTGTTGGTAGTGAGGACCTACAATGCCTACTTTCTAGGTTGTTTCAACCTCACCCCAACACAAGGATCCAGAATCCTAACAAATGCTTTACATCTAAATTGCCAGTGTTTATATTTTCTTATTTCTTCATTTGGATCCACTTTTCAGTTTTTGAACGATGTCCTTTTGGCTTTAATAGCCTCTTTTGCCTCACCATTTAACCATGCTGGCAGTCATTTGGTCTTCTTTCTACCTATTTTAATGCATGGTATACATTTAGTCTGGGCTTCAAAGATGTTGCTTTTAAATAGTTTCCTTGCCACATGCAAACTTTTATTTTTTGAAACTGCTCCTTGTAGTTTTGTTCTAATTTACTCATTTTATCATAGTCTCCCATTTTAAAGATAAATGCTACTGATGTAGTTTCCCTTAATGGTCTGCCTACAGTGATTTTGTTAAATTTGATTATTATCGCTATTGCAAAGTGGACCTTTCACCGTTACCACTCATATAAGATCCTGCTGTTGAGGGAGTCTCAGTTTAGTGGACCCTTGGGCCGACCTGCTGGAGAATGGGAGTAGATGGTCAATGTCTCTAATGAATAGCAGGCCGGGAGGCAGATGTTCATGCTCTTCACCCTGGAAGCAGTTACTTCCCCCGGGAGGAGCCCGTAGGAGCCCAACCGCTGGGACTTAGGTGGCTTCACCCTTGGAAGCCGAAGCCCCCCCGGGAGGAGCCCATAGGGGCCCGGCCGCTGGGACTTAGGCGGGTCGTGGATCAGGTCAGGTAACTGGAACCAGACTAGGACAGTAGCAGTACTGTAACTGGGTTCGGGTTCTGGAACCAGGCAGGAACTGTAGCAGGACTCAGGTACTGGAACCAGGCAGGAACTGTAGCAAGACTCGGGTACTGGAACCAGGCAGGAACTGAAGCAGGTAAACAGGAACCAAGCAGGTACCGTAGCTGGCAGGCAGGAACCAAGCAGGTACTGTAGCAGGAACGGAGCGACGAGACCAAGCGAGGCACTCCGGGGCACAGCGCAACAGGAAACCGGGAAGCTAACCCTTTGCAAGGCAAGGACTGGATGGCCGCGGCCGGCTTATCAAGGCCACGGCGTCTGACGTCAGGTACTGGGAGGAGTCACCACTGGCGGGAAACAGGCTAGAAAGGTGCCCAAGTGGCGCGCACGTACGCCTAGGAGCAGGGCGTCCTCAGGCACCTTCGCGGTGGCGCAGCCCCAACGGGGACGCCGCCAAACAGGCCGCAAGCCAGGGCTCCGAAGGTGGGAGCAGGTCCAGGAACAAGGAGGTAAAGGCCTGGTCGCGGTGCTCGCGGCCAGGACCGCAACACCTGCATCACAGTGAGGATTAGATCTAGAATCGCACCATTTCTTTTTTTTTTAATTCTTTATTTATCATTTTCAGTTTTACAATTAGAATATCCTTTTCCACAGCAGATTATACTATACATTAAATTCTAAATTAAATTTTATAACATTTAACAATTTCCACTCTTGCATATATAATCTGTAGTAACAATCTCCAGAAATCAATCATAATACTAAGGATATTTAAATAAATCCTTAAAGAAAGCATGAGGAGGGCAAACAAATTATTATAACCAGGAGTAAAGAAAATAAAGAATATTTACTTAGGTATGAGCTAAGCATAGATTCTCAGTGGTATATCTCTATATATATTCCTTCTATCTCTTAAGGATTGAGAGATGATGATACAGGTTTACGGGCTTCTATAAATTGCTGTAACTGGTCAGTTTGAAATAAAACAAATATTTCCCCCCCTTCTTTAAAATACATTTACAGGGGTATTGTAATGAGAAAGAGAACCCCAAAAGAGGTAACATTTTGTCTATATGACAAAAATTCTTTTCTCCTGAGTTGCGTAATTGGAGCCATGTCAGGATACATTCTAACTTCCTGATCATAAAACTTCACAGGGAATTTTCTGAAATAATTACGCATTACATTGTTCACGTCTTGGGTTGCTATAAATGAAACTAATAAAACTTTTCTCTCAATGATATCTATATTGGAAGTCTCAAGGAAACTAGTCAGATTAGTTGGTATTTCTACATTAGCATTATCATTTCTAACAGTTGCCCTACTAGACAGAAATCTACATAAATTTATGGAGGGAATATTCTGATCAGAAAAACCAAGAGCTCCTGTTAGAAATCTTTTTAAAGTAGTATATGGAGTTTCTCCAAAAATTTTGGGGAAATTTAAAATTCTCACATTTAACTGTCAGACCATTTTCTAATATTTCCAAATGCCTTGAAGAGGACAATTGTTCTTTTATAATCACAGTATTCACTGTATAATTTTTTTTTTTTAATTCTTTATTTTCAAAATTTTTTAAATTAACCCAAGACAATTCTTGTACAGAAAAATAGTTGTTAGGTCACAACAATATCTTAAGAGGAAAATTAAACAGCACTTACAATCATTTTCAATGATCACCAACATCAAAATTATAAGAAAATAAGAGAGAGGTGGAAAGGAGCATCAAATATGAGCATAAACATCTCAAAAATATATTAGGCCGCTAACCCAATAGTGCAACAGCTTAAATTCTGTCACGTAGCCGAGACAGTACTGGAGGTTCCTTGGGATAATGACCGTAGAAAAGCCCTGAGCTGGTCTGGTTCTTGGTAGACATATTGAACATTACGATAATGAATACAACATTTTGATGGATATTTTAACACAAAACTTGCTCCTAACTGTAAGACCTCAGATCTCATTAAAAGAAATTCTTTACGTCTCGTCTGTGTTACTTTTATTACATCTGGATAAATCCAAATTGGATGGCCAAAGAAAGATACCTGCCTATTTCTTAAGAATAGTCTCAATCTATGATTTCTTCAGAAAGAAAAGCAAATGATATAAGTATAGATTTTCTTTGGATAATCTCTGAATCCAATGACGTTTCCAAAAAATTAGTTAAGTCCAAATTTACAGATTGAGGCCCGGCTGGTGCTTGTTCTGTTACTTGATCTTTCTGCTGAAGATAGTAGGCTTTTACAGTAACTTCCAAATCTTCCACTTTTTTATTAAATGATTTTACCAGATTATTATTTGATATCGTCTGTTCTCTGGTGTCTAATGTTATTTGAGATAGCATTTTTAGAGATTGTTCTATTGATCTCAGAGCTGACCAAATACCTTCAAGTGTACCTGTATTTACAATTGAAGTTCCAGTACCTTCAATCATGGTTCTAAGACAGTTTTCTCCCTCCTCCATAGTACCTTTCCCGCACTGCACAGATCCTTGCAGGGTAGATATTTCTGAGGCTTGTTGTTCTTGTTGCAGGGTCCTCCAAAGTTGTTCCCTTGTCAGCATTTCCTCCTCGCGCTCCTCCTGGGTATCCTTCTCGGACAATTGCTCCCGCTCCACTCAGGTACACCGCCTGAGGAGCCTCCATCTCTGACGAGTCACCTGCTACTGTGTCGATGTTAGGAAGGAGTGCGGGCCGTTTCGGATCTCCGGGGCTCAAAGAGGTGTCAGGGGTCAGGGGTGAGGATGCGCGCTCCAGCGTCTCTCTCCCAGTGACCTGGCTCACCGGCGTAGAGGTTGTTGCTCCTCCGAAGAAACCATCGATACGAGGCTGAGAGGGCTCCTGTGGGGGTAAGTTATCGCTCACCCCTCTCAGTCTCCCCTTTCTTTTAGTATGGGGCATTTTAAAGCGTAGCAAACAGCAAAAAGAAAACAGCCTTCCACCGACGGTCCTTACAGGTCCTGTTAGGCGGTGGCCATCTTGCCTCTAAATTTATAGAGGGAATATTCTGATCAGAAAAACCAAGAGCTCCTGTTAGAAATCTTTTTAAAGTAGTATATGGAGTTTCTCAAAAAAATTGGGGAAATTTAAAATTCTCACATTTAACTGTCTCAGACCATTTTCTAATATTTCCAAATGCCTTGAAGAGGACAATTGTTCTTTTATAATCACAGTATTCACTGTAGAATTTGAACCTTTTTTCCCACTTCAATTAGCCTATTTGTCAAGACAGTTTCTTGTTCCTGGATTCCCAATATCTTCTCTTGGTTATAATTTAGGGAATCAACTTTCTTCTCCAGGTGAGTCAAAGAAAGCCCATGACTTGCAACAAGGTCCCAAATAGCCTCAAGAGTCACGGCCACCGGCCTCGTTGGCACCAACCCGGAGCACCCTACAATACGATATCCTCTCCAGACCCGGGGTCTTCTACCTCTTCCAACACCAAGGGTTCCCCTGATGTACCAGGCTCCTCTCGACCAACTCTGAAAACCGCACTTGTAGATCCCGGCTCCTCTCCCAGTGCTCCTCCAGGGTATGCCCCCTCCGACTCTGGTGCTCCAGACGCATCATCCAGCAGCGACTGAGTGGCTCCCCTGGTGTAGTTGCGTTGCGCTGGGGGCGCACGAAAGTCAGGACTGAGGGATGCCTCCTCCAGCGACGCAACCTGCTCTCCTGTCATAGTGCTCGGAACGGTTTCCTCGGTTCCCTCTAAAACCGCTGCTTGGGCCAGGAAACGCTTGATGTCCAGCTGACTGGGTCCCGGTAAGGGCTCTGGAGAGAAAACCCTCACCTTCCCCTTCCTCTTTGATGGCTTTTCCAGAAAAAGAAAGTCATTTTTTAGAAAGCTTAGAGGCAGCTGGCGTTCCACTGACTCTCTATGCCGCCATCTTGTTTGCCAACTTATAGGGCTTGTTTGCAACTTATAGGGCCATTTCTCATCATTTCAAGGACTAGCTGCTCCATGAAGCTTTCATATATGACACCTAGAAACTTTACCTTTCTAGAATGTCCCAATGAGACATTTATCTATTCAGAATACCACCACAACTATACTCTTCCCCATCACATATGTAATTTCTATCCATAGATTTTCATCTTTAAACTTTCTCTCCTGCATGGCTTTTATCCTGCTTGACATTATGCCATTCTTAACATAGACTGCCACCCTCTACCAATTTAACATGACCTGTCATTTTGATATAATTTGTATCCTGGTGTCATGGTGACTCATTGTTTATCATCCTTCTACCAAGTCCCTGAGATGTCTATTATATCTACATCTTCATTTAGTGCCATGCATTATGACTCTCCAGTCTTAATTTTTAGACTTCTGGCATTCAGATACACATAATTCAAAGTAAATATAGCCTTTTGTTTGACTAGCTTTGATTTATTTTCTTGTTTATGTTTTAGGTAAACCACTTGGCATGGTTTTTCCATTATAAGAAGTATATCAATAATAATAAAATAATAAATGTTTTTTAGTTGTAATCACAACCAGCCAAAGAGCCAAAATGGGTAATTTGGAATCAAATCTTAATTTAAATGCCTCTATAACAAGCTGTCTATTGGGATATTCTAACTTCTCCATTGTTACGAGCGCATCCACCACGCCGCTGACGGACCGAGAGTTTGGAGGCCTTCGGGTTCTGTTGCAGGCGCGAGGAGCACGGTCGCCTCTAGAGCAGGTGGTGAGCCCTTGGGCCACGGCAAGACTCAGGGAGGAGCCCCAAGCCACACCGTGGGAGGTGAGCCGATGCAAGCATGGAGAGTCAGGCAGGTACTGAAGCAGGAATGAGGAACAGAGTCTGACCCTCAGCCGGACCTGCACGCCCATGGCAACCAACAACGCAATGTTGATTGATGAACGGTCCTCCGACTGTTCCAAGCCCTTTCAGACCTGCCACTGGGTAACGGCAATGGGCAGCAGGCCGGACAGAGGACGAGGGCAGACAGAGTCCTTAGTACACAGAAGACATCATAGACGAGGGCTGAAGCGAAGACATCATAGAAGAGGGCTGGAAAGGAAGACATGGCCACTGTCCCTCAGGGCTCCCTACTCAGCCCACCCGCGGGACTGAGTCACGGACCACCCCATCCCATAACACACCCTACACAGCCCAGGAAGGCTGGTCGCGGACCACGCTGAGAACGGGAGAGCGCAGGGAAGAAGAAGCGGTGGATTACTGCACTCTGGCAGGTTGCTGCACTCCTGGCAGCCTAAAGCAAGCAGGAACATCTGGAACTGGATCAGAAACTACATCAGGAACAAACATCAAGGCAACAGGCAGAGACACAGGACAGGGAGCCATCGAAGCAAAGACGACCACGGAGGACCTGGATCAAGGAAGAGGCACAGACGACTGTGAGACTCAATCCAAAGGCCGACATCAGGACTGGGAACAAGGAACATGAAAAGCCATCAAAGCAAGGAAGACCACGGAGGACCTGGATCGAGGAAGAAAGCACAGACGACTATGAAACTCAATCCAAAGGCCAACAGGAACTGAAGAGAAAGTCCTTTTATACTGCTGCATGCAAGCAACTCCCTGGGAGGAGTTCACCTGGACCGCCCCTCGCTGGCCCTATAACTGAGGTGGAGTGCCACGGGCCGGCCCCTAGGGAGAAGGGTGTGGCCGAACCAGGAAGTCCAAGCGGAGCCAAGCAAGCCACAGGCAGGCCTCAGAAACAGCTAGGCCTCCCAGGCCCTGGAGCAAATCCTGGATGGTACACAGGCGAGGCCCTGGCTTTGGAGCGGCCTCCAGAGGAAAGGTGAGATACCTCCTGTAGGGCAGCAAAAGGGTGGATCGTAACACTCCATTATGCCAGTATCCTTTGAAAATACCTTACCCTGGACCATGAGCGACTTTCCCCCATGATTTAATTTAAAAGCTGCTCCACCTTTTTTAACATTAGTCCCAGCAGCCGGATTCCACCCTGGTTAAGGTGGAGACCATTCTTTCCAAATATGCTCCCTCTTCCCCAAAGGTTGGCAGTTCCTAACAAATCTAAAGCCCTCTTTCTTGTATTATCGCCTCTTCCACACGTTGAGAATCTGAAGCTCTGCTTGCTTCTGGGTTCCTATGTATGGAGCAGGTGGCAATGTTGAGAATTCTACCCCGAAGGCTCTGAATTTCTGCTTTCTACATCTGATGAAGTGGACTCTATTCTCAAGCCACATACTCCTTGTGACCCTCATTGCCTTAGGTACAAATAAACAAGTTTGTAAGCTCTCTGGCGATAGGGAAATATGCTTTGAAGATTCAAAAAACATAATAAGAATAATAGTAATAATAATAAATCTGTAAGGTACCATCCACTTCTTGTCATTTTAACTTTCTAAATTTGGTTTCCAGAATCTCCCTATCATACCTTCCTATGTCATTAGTGCCCACATGTACCACAACAGCCATCTTCTCCCATCACTGACTAAAATCCTATCTTGGTGGCATGTGAGGTCCACCACCTTTGCACTAGGCAGAAGAGTTACCAAGTGATCTTCATGCCCCCCAGCCACCTAGCTATTTGCGTTCCTAAAGATTGAATCACCATCTACAACAGCTGTCCTAATCCTTCCGTCTTGAACACAAACCCCCTAGAGACAAATCCTCAGTGAAAGAGGATCCTGCATCAATATGGAAAGCATGGTCAACTCCTGGCTAATTTCCTTACACACGCGGTTGATGCTGTCCTTCCAGGTAACCTTGGTCCTCCAAGGCAGCACAGGGGCTGCATGACTGGAAGTGGGACTGTTGTATTATATCCCTGAAGGTCTCCTCTATATAGCTCTCTGTCTACCTTGGCCCTTCCAGGTCTGCCACTCTAGCCTTCAGAGATCTGACTCCTTTACTGAAAGCCAGAAGCTTTTTGTGTACATGTATCACCCCACCAATTAGTAGATGCTTGGTGCAAAACATTGGATGGCCCTCATCTCTCTGATGGACTGTGGTCTACATCTCAATTTTATTGAGTTAGTTATTTGTAGCTAAGAGTAAGGATGCTTAATTTAATGTAATGTCCTTTACATTTATCTGGTATATTATATATTAGTTGTCAATAACCAGCAAGGTGGCAGTAGTTAATTACTTGATAAGCTCAAAATTAATCCTTGTTTTATCTAAATCCCTAATTTGCACTTGTTGTGAAAATGTCCCTCTTATCCTTTTAATTGGGATAACAGTCAAATTAGAAAATGTGCTAGATGTGGGTGGGAGATGGGGAGAGATTGTGGACAAGAAGAAGGGATAAGCTTTGTCTTTCTAAATTCTAGGGCAAAGACACAGGAATAAGTTAATTGTTTCAATGTGTTGCACTGTGTTTTCCTTTACTGGTATTTCCATAGCTTTGGCTATTAAGAAAGTTATTCTGATGGGTCTGTAGCTGTCTGCCTCTTCTTTGTTTCACCCATGCTGGAGTGAGAATACATCTGCTCACCTCCGATCTCCTTTGTTCTCCAGAGACAAGTTTAACAGAGCCATAAGGAGTACAGTTAGCAATGTCTTGAACTCTTTCAAGATATATGCCCTGGGGCCTATGGCCTTATTTATTCTCATTTATGTAAGTATTTGAAGTACTTTTTCTTCTAAATAGGAGTTTTGATAATTTCCAAATTATTTATAACCTCGCTTCCTGGCTTTGGTATGTTACCTTGCCATTTCTCTATAAATACTGAGTTAAGAACTTGTGTATGATTTCTGCCTTCTGTTGATCATCCTCTTGCTAATTCCAGTCTCCCCCTTTATCTTAATTATTCCCCCATTATTTTTTCTCTCTTTCTTATCTTTCTAAAGAAAGTTTTATCTTTTTTTTTTTTTTTTTGGTTTGGGCAATTTTCTCCTCTGCTCGAACTGTCATTACTGTCTCATTTGTTTCACCTGATAATTCTAAATATCATCCTCTGCTTGTGCTTTTGCTAATTTTTTCTGAATGCTAATTTATTTTCCCTTACCCTTTCAGCTACCTGCTTAGAGAATCACATTGATCTCTTTCCTCTTCCCTTACTTAATCTGCTTTTCCCCGAGGTTCTCTTGTGTCCCTGCCATACCCACCAAATCCTGGATTTCTCACAGGTTGTCCTCAACATTATCCCTCATCCTCTTGAAGTCAGTTCTCCTAGAGTCCACGACCTTAGTCTTGCTAGATTAGAGCTTAATCTTGCTGTAGTTGAGTTTAATATTGAACAATGCAGTAAAGTGGCCACTAGAGTTTGCATGTGCCCTTACCGTAGATTCTTGTTTGTCATGAATGTTTGTCCTAACAGGATAGTAAGCTCCATGGCGCACAGACTCTTTTTTTATGGGTATCTGTACAGCACTGTGTATGTCTAGTAGTATTTTAGAAATAATAAATAGTAATGGTAGTGGTAGTAAAATGATATAGAGTACAGTACAGGGCGCTATCAAAATGAGGCAGAGTCTGTAGCATAAGCTTTATGAAGTGAGATTTATGGAACTAAATATGTATGCTCTAAATGAAGGAAGAGAAGGGATATGATAGAGACATTCAAATATCTCAAAAGTATAAATCATCCACAAGAGGCAAGCATTTTTCTATAGAAAAGATGTTCAGGAGCAATAGAGTATAACAATGAACAAAGGGGATAGACTTCTACATAGATTGGTAAATCTACCCAGTGAAGGTAGTGGAGGCAAATAAACAGTATTAGAATTCCAGAATGCACAGGGTTAAACTCAAGGGATCTATATTTGCATGGAAATAAGGGTAAAATTAGAGATGAACCAAGATCTTTGCTATAGCAACAAGAAGGAAAAATAAGCAGACTAGATGGGCCTTCTTGTCATTATCTGTTATCATAGTTGATAATTTTAGGGTCACACCTCAGACACTTATACAAGCATATATACTTGTTATCGTCTTTATCACCTAGCACATTTCCATTTATAAATTCTTAGGATTGTTGGGATAACAGAAGACGCAGACACCAATATCATAGTGCAAAGCTATGTTAACAAGTAAGATTCACTCACACTGATTATTTATAGCAATCCATAAAGGACTGATTGGTTGTATTAGTATTATAATACAAGTTCATGTTTATACTCCCAGTCCTGCTTCACAACACACACAAACTTTCCTAGTGATAATTGTGGAGGTCAACTTTCCCCTGGTTCTTTTATATATTGTCCCTACATTAAACAAACCCTTCCTTCCCAACTCCCCCCCCCCCCCTCCCCGATATGAGCAAATGTGTGGTAATCCAAAGATGGGTTTCTGGTGAGAGGTTTGGGAGTGAATGAGTTGTTTATAATATGTCTGAAGTGAATCTTGCAAAAGATACTATGTCCTTTCCATGTGTCTGGTTGATAATGGTTATTCTTCCTTAGCCTGTTAACTCCATTCTTGTGCCATTTGCTGACTTAGAAAAGTACCTCAGTAGTGACCCTCAGTAAAACAGGGCAGTTATTGAGCTCCTAAAAACTGACTTTTAAATTATTACCATACTGTAAACTTTCTGACTCTTCCTGCTGCACAGTTCATTAAAGACTGTGTAGTTCTGTTCTGAAAATACATGCATATATTTTGGTATGTGCAAATATTTCCAATGCATGAAAGCACTTACTTTCTCTACCTATTTTATAAACACACGAGTTTAATTTAGGAATGAAAAAAATATGATATAGGACCTGGTGAAGAGATGCTTAGGGCATGCATGTGCATTGGTGCGCACGATTCGGTGCATGTTGGTAGGAGAGTTGACTACCTGTCCCGATGATGATGTCACACGCTCAAGCCTGCTTAGCCGGCCTGGACTTGGATTTGTTCCCTCAGTAAGAAGGTCTCCTGGTTTCTACTCCTCCAGACTTGCTCAAGTCCTCCAGCTGGGTTCCTCCCTTCAGCTTTGTTTCAATCTTTACCTGTGGCTCTGCTGCAGTCTTCAGCTCCCCTTCGGTCCTCAGCCTTGTTCCAAGCCATAAGCCTTGCCTGAAGTCATCAGTTTTATCCTTGCCTGGCTTCCACCACAAGCCTGGTATTTGAATAGACTTTTGGACTCAGTCATAATCTGGCCCATGCCAAGACTCGCTCACCCACCTTTGGTGTGGGTCTCAGGACTCTACCTATGAGACTGCGCCATGGCAAGAGGGGCTTACACAAGCGCAGTTCCTTACAGTTTCCTGAGGCTATGAGCTCAGTAAATGCATCCCCACGACGGGTCATCACTACCTTGATCATCCAGATGCAAGAGCACAAAACAGAATTGATTGGTCTCCTGCACCAGTTCATGCAACAGGCCCAACAGCTACTCAATCAAGTAAAAGACTCATTATAGATCTTGTCACAGCATTTAGATGTAATACAAGTTCAACATCCAGCTTCAGTTCCAGTTCTGGCGAACCCTGCACCGCCACCAATCATGGTGAGTCAATGATTCAACTACTGCCACCTCCTCCAAGGTATTTGGGTGATCCTAAATCATGGAGAGGATTCTTTAAGATGTGCAAGATGCAATTTGAATTACAGCCAGCTCACTTTTTTCTCTGGCCGTGTCAAGATCACGTATAAATTCTGGATTTGCTTCTCAGGAATTTAGACAGTTTCATTCAGCAATTTCATCTGATCTTTGATTAACCTGGGAGTGTCACATCCGCTGCCACGAAGCTCCTTCATATTCATCAGGTGAATTGTTCTGTTGGCGAACATGAGGTAGAATTCGGTACCTTAGCTTCTGAACTCGGTTGGAGTGAAGATAGCCAAACCACCACTTTTTGGCAGGGATTATCTAAGAGAACAAAAGATATACTTACAGTCCAAGACCTTCCTCCATCCCTCGATGCACTAATTACCTTGGCTATTCGTATTGACCTGAGATTCCAGGAACATGCTCATGAAAAGAAGAACTCTCAGTGGACCTCGCTCATGGTTACAAGACCTCCAAATCTTTCACAACCCAACCTGAAACCACCGAGGGTTGCTGCCTTCGAAGAACCCATGCAATTGGGTAATACCCAACTTTCGCTTGATGATTGCAAAATCTTTGTCTCTACTGGCTTCTGAGACTGGAAAACTCTGTAAAGAGAAGTCTTGTCAGGAAGGCAGCCTTGCACCATCCTGCTTCCTCTCTGCTACTGACGGTTCTGCTGTTTCTTACGTATGGAAAACACTTGGTTCAGGCCGAATAAGTAGATTCTGGAGCCGGGGACAACTTTATTCAATTATCAATGCTATGTCAATGTGGTTGCCCTTCTACTAGCTAAACAACCCCATGTGTCATTTTGTCCATCTATGGAGAACCCCTACCTGGTCATGTGACTATACTTTCCTTGCCAATCACAATGCAGATTGGGTCTCACCAAGAGAATATTCAATTCTATGTACTATCTAAAGCATCCAGCCCTCTTGTTCTCGGACTACCCTAGCTGGTCTTCATCAACATCTATTGACTGGAATTCCTTACAGATTGACCAGTGGAATCCATCCTGCTGAGAACATTGTATTGTTTCATCTTTGTCTCCAGCTTCTTCACTTTGAAGTGTCTCCAGCTTCTTCACATCTGAAGTGCCAGTTTTGCAGCTTCAATGTAGTTTCTATTCCTATGTGAATTCTGAACTGCCATAGAACCTTTGATATTGACCAGGACCAGTCTCAATTCTTTTCCAAGTTTTCAGCCTTTTCTTCAGTTAAATCTTCTGCTTTGAATGATTTTTCAGTCCAGTCTCGAAACCAAAGAATCTCTGGATCCTGTGTTTGGACCCTGAAAAATAGTACTGTCATCTCCTCAGAAGCTGAAGAGAAGAAGCTTGAGGAGGGGGTACTGTTAGAGTCCAGCTGCCTTCCCAGACTCCTCATTGGTGAATGTTCACCATGCATCAGGGAGCCACCATTGGACCCTCTGCCACGTGTGATACTGGGACCCAAAGAAGAGACACTTAGGGCATGAGTGCGCATCAGTTCACTCTATTCAGCGCACATTGGCGGGAGAGTTGGGTACCTGCCCCGATGATGATGCTCAAGACTACTTAGCCTGCCTGGACTTGGATTTATTGCATCCTCAAGAATATCTCCTGGTTCCTGCTCCTCCTGGTTCCTTGCTCAAGCCCTCCATGTTGGTTCCTACCTTCAGCTTCAGTCTGGTTCCTGCCTTCATTGTCAGTCTGGTTTCTGCCTTCTGTGTAAGCATAGTTCCTGCCTTCAGTTTCTGCCTAGTTTTTTCTTCTCAGCCTTCAATCTTGCTTCAGTTTTCACGTGGGTCTCCACAGAAGTCTTCAGCTCTGCTTCAGCCCTCAGCCTTGTCTCAAGCGATAAGGCTTTGCTCATGCCATCAACCTTGTCCTTGCCTGGCTTCAGCCACAAGCCTGGTCTTTGTATAGACTTTTGGACTCAGTCATAGTCTGGCCTGTGCCAAGAGTCACTCACCCACCATTGGCGTGGGTCTCAGGACCTTATATCTGATTTATACACGGAGGCAAGTATTTTATAAAGTATGCACATATACTATTTTGCACATATACTTGAAATTACTAGTTTGCCAGTACCAGTTCTCCTAGTACACCCTTTAGGACTTTACCCAGAACCTCCACCAGTTCCCTCAGGCCCCGCATCCAATAAATACAGATAACAGAGAAATCCAATTTCACTTGCACTAGTTAATTAATGGTGTAAAATTGTATAAATAAGTTTGATCATTTATATGCATATATTTCTTATAAAATGTAATTATTGTATGTACTTCTTGACCACACCTTGGAGCTGTTGCGTCCGTCGGTCTCAGACGGCTTCGACCTCAGTGCCTCACCTCTTTCCTCAAGCCTTGGGAAGATGGCTGCTGCCGCATTTTCATACCGCTCTCTCCGGCATCCCTGGTGTTCGCCATGGATTTCCTGAGGGCCTCCTAGGGTGTGCGCTCGCATGCCAGCTAAGTCTTTATTCACGTCACGTCATGGCGAATCTACATCCGGGATTCTCTCTTCTACCCCGCGCTGCCTCTACGTGGGACTTGTCTCCTCTCCTGAGGACCCCTGGCCTACTCTACTGGGTTACCTCACTGCTGCCATCCCTGGGCAGTACCACCAAGCTGTATAATAAATATGAATTCTCTGTGTCTGCGTGTATTGAGTCTAGCCCAGCACTGCAGTTCCCCATGGGGCTCCTCCCCGTGGGAGTGGCCATCACCGCAGTGCCCAAAAATCCAGTCCAACATCTCAAAACCCTAACAGGGCATGCCCTTTTTTTTTTTGCATCAGTAAAATATGTGTGTGAAACCGAAAATACTTGCATACTTTTGATGTTTATAAAATAACATGTAGAAAAATACATGCTACTTACACATGTATGCACTAACCAACCCCCCAGCCCTACCTAAATCCCCCCCCCCACCTTTGTTTCAGGAGTTACGCCTCAGGCGTAACTTGCGTGCGCCGGCCAGCTGCTGGCGCGCCATCCCCCGGCACGGCCTCTGTGCCGGAGGCCTCGGTCCTGCCCCCGGACCGCTCCCAGACCGCTGCCATGCCCCCTTCCCGCCCATTTTTCAAAGCCCTGGGACATACACACGTTCCGGGGCGTGCATGCGCCACCGAGCCTATGCAAAATAGGCTTGGCACGCATAGGGGGGGTTTAAAGGGTTATGCGCATATATTACGCAGGTGACCCTTTGAAAATCTACCCCTAACTTTTCACTCAGAACTCCTTTGAACATTTACTCAAATATGTGCAGTGTTTGAAGTGTGCTACTAGTTCTATAGTATGCGTTTGACATCAATTGTCTTGACCTGTAGAAGCTACATTAGAGAATTAGAGACTGAAGAAAGTGAAAGCTTCAGAATCAGTGGTTACATCTCAGAAAGACTGGATCATGAGTCAATATTTCAGCTGAGGTTTAACAGGAAGGCATAAAGTTGAACAGTATATTTGTTTTTCTTAGCTGGTTTGGGTGTGAAATTGATTTTGCATGGTGTTCTAGCTGTGCAATTTGAAGTGCAATTCTGCAGTGTGTGTTTTGGATCATAGAATATTCAAGGCTAAGTATGGCTCCATTGTTTGAAGTAGAAGAATATGCCAATCCTATTTCTCCTACCCTTCCTGTACTAGGTTGATTTGTACAGTGCATATTAGAGCTGTCTGGACATCTTATCCTAGGAGGGGTGGAATAGAGAATCAAGCCTTATAGTAGTAAAAAAAAGAGGTATGTGTTGAAGGTGTAGTAATTGCTCCACTTTAATGTACACTGCTGCTTGTAAGGCAATGAGAAACAGGCAAATTATGTAACTGGGTTAAGACATTGTTTCATTGTTTTTGCTTTCTGTATGTATGTATTTATATATATATATATATATATATATATATATATATATATATATATATATATATATATATGAGTCTTCCTTGAAATGTCTTTAACTTCAAACTGGTTATATAATGGATGCATGTTCGAATCATTCCTCTGTCCAATCTGATCTACTAGTGATGACAGGAAAATTATTTGGTGTATTAGGAAAGGGTTAATGAGCTATATCTTGAAGAAGCTTATTCTTTTTAAATGGTGGTTTGGTTTTCATTGAAGAAGACATCAGTGTTAGCGATTGACTCCTTTATAAGTTTTTAAGTCCTTAGAATTCCCTTTTTTAGCCTAGTTTCCTACTGGAAACCTTGCTTATACAATCATCATGTCTATGTATCTCTCACTCTCTGTAAGTTAATTCCCCTCCTCCCAACTTTTCAACCTGTCATCCAATGTCATTAACATTGCTTCCATAGCTCAAGGCTGGATACAAGTAAATCACCCATAAAAAACACATAAACACAAAGACGCATGTAAACACAAAGAATAAAAAATGGGATAGCAGTACCATTTATCCCAGCTTAAAAAGCCAATAAAAATAGGCAATAGAGGGAAAAGAAGGTAAAAGTTTTAAAGGTAAATTCTAAAAGCCTGGCATTTGCCAGAATTGGAAGATATGCGTACCAGTTGGGCTGGTGTGCGCCCTTCATATTTTAAAAGCCACCTAAATGTGCACGTATGTCCTGTGCGCTCACATTTCACTCCAAATCCAAAACGGGCATGTGTGAGCATGGTTTGGCTGGGGCATTGGCGTTTCAGGATGGGGCATGGGCATGGCCAAGAGATGTGTGCGCACCTTGATGCATGCCCAGGTCCAGTGCCACGTAAGTTTTCTTCTGCTGGGACGAGGAGTAAGCATCTGGGGTAACTGGGAGAAGTGTAAGCTATTCAACCAGGGGTGTTTGGAGGACCTAGTTTGATGATGAAGAACTCCAGTCCTTGAGTGCCACAAACAGGCCTTGTTTTCAGGATATCCACAATGAATATGCATGAGATAGATTTCCATACAATGGAGGCAGTACATGCAAATCTTTCTCCTGCATATTCATTGTGGATATCTTGAAAAACTGGCCTGTTTGTGGTGAACTGTTGGATGAACTCATGAAACTGGCAATAGCGTGGGTACGTGCCCCTTTTAAAATCTCTCAGCTTATGCAGTAGAAGCAGGATTTGCATGCCCTAATGCATGCCTATATAAAATTAGGTGTACATGAACGCGTTAAGTATGATAGCCAGATAAGTAAAAGAAAAGTGCTACTCAGCCAGATAATTAGTATTTTTTGAGCCTTTTCTTTCTAAATGGTGGCTTGCCGCCACTTAGCCAGATAAATTAAAACTTATCTGGCTTGTTGAAAATACATGCTGAGTATCTTTTAGAAATCCAGACATGTTAGGTAGATGTAAGCATTTATTATATAGTGTGTGCGCAATTGTGTTTGTTTTAAAGTTATCCTCCCTGGTTGCTATTTAATAAGAGATTTCCATGAATACATTAAGCAACTTAGATGTGCAGTTTTACACCTCCCAGATAAGTAAGACAGCTTGATAATTAGTGTTTGAAGACTTATCCAGTTGTCTTACTTAACTGGCTAAGTGGTGACTTTTTAAAAATATATCTGGTAGGTGGCTGCAAAGCTGCCACTTAGCTGGATAAGTAAAAAATATCCAGATACGTAGTGCACATATTTGTTCTAATTTTAATCATGTACACAAGTAAATTTAACTTGTGTATATTTCTTAGCAGCTATTGGCTTTTATGCATGCAAATCATCAAATTTTGTAACATGTGTGCATGAAGGAAATTGCCAGTTTTACCAAAAGGGGAAAGAAAGTGTAACTCAAATATCCAATGTTGCTCACGACGAAGGAAGTGAGAAGGCAAAAAAACAGAATATGTAGGTGCGGGTCTAAAAGGCATCATATGGGACAGTAGATATGAAAGAGAGCCCACCTTTAGAACTGTGACTCATGGAAAGTAAGGAGTCTGTCAGTTAAGTTAAACACTGGGAAAGTTGAGATATTATTGTTTATTGCCAAGGATTCACCAGTCGTTGTGAACAGGATGCTCTGGGCTGCATTGACGGGTGTGGCCACAAGGCTGAAGGAAGTGTTGCAGGGCTATAGATGGCTGTTGATCTAAAAAAACATTGCAAAGTCCAAAGTAGAGGAAGATGTAGGGACTGAAGGATATTATTCTTCACCCGAGGAGTCATCCGAGGAGGATTGGTCAAAAGTAAACTGTTTACGTTTAGAGTGTTGAGAAGGGGACATCCAAGGGTAAATGGATCCTTTTGTATAATCTCTGGCAACCCTTTGAAACTTCCTATATTTGTTGGCTTTAAGACTGAATGGAACTTTTTTAGATTTTTCAAAAATCAGCCAACTGAATAGAAAAAGAATTTAATGGTAAGGTGTTCCTTAGGCTTTCCATTTGTGTAGTGGTTTGTTCCTACAATGACACAGCCAGGGTCTTCGTAGTTTTAATAATCAGTAACATTAACTTGAAGCTACTTTTATTTAAGTTTAGATCCCACTTAGTTAAAAAGTGCATGTTATCAGTACCACTGATTTGTTATCAGTACCACTGATTTGGTACCACTTGATTTGGTAATGGTACCAAATCAAGTGGGAGAAGGTCCTGATGCTGTAGTCTCCAAGATAAAAGGAACTTCTGATAAGTCTGTCATAGTCATCCTCTGAATATCTAAAGATGTCTTCAGGTGCTGAAGTAGCCATACACAATCTCCACGTAAGACGGGCAAAATGCAATAAATATAAATAATGTTGGAGTAAAAGAATCGCAAACCAAACGAAAAACTAAAGAGATGGATGTGTGAAATATAGTGAAACCTATTTATCCCTTAAAGATTAAATAAGGAAAGTTACAACTTTCAAAGTCCAAGCTGAGAGTTTTAATTATAATCAGAGTACAGTTCAATACAGTCCCCTGACATTATACAGTCTCCAAACACAGCCATGTTTCACCGATGGGGCTTCGTTGGGAGGGACCCACAATAACATCTAGAAACAAAATACACAGAGTGAATCTATGAACAGGAACAAGGATTGTTTGGCTGCAATGTATTAATTACTGTGCAGTGTTTAATCAACAAAAATTATTACTACTCACATGAAGATCCTAAAGAATAAGAGAAAATGTAATGACTGAAAACACAGAATTACATATAAAAATATGTATAAAGTAAACAGAAAAAAATGAATATACATAATAATACATAATAAATGACATACAGTTAATGATTACAGTACAGAGAGTAACATGGTTTAGCAAGGCATAAAAAGGAGATCAATCGATTTCTGAGGAAACTGTCACAGAAAATGCCACACCCGCAGGAGACAACACATAAAAATCACAGCGATAACACAAAATAAGTTGAAACTACAAAGCCTCAGGGATCAAGACGGGAAGAATTCACAAAAAAATCTCTAAATTTATAACTCAAAGTTTTGCTTTATGAGAGTGAGAAATAAACACAAGGGAAGGAGAACAGGGTAGGCCATGAGAGCATGGAAAAGTGCATATATATACACACACACACACACACACATATATATATATAGATGGTGGATGGAAAAAGGAGGCTTAAGGGAATTATTTAAGGATTATAGATGGAGACCCAAGTGGTGTCCAAAGTAGCACAGAACACAATTTTTTTTTTATTTTTGATTTCTTTATTTTTTACCTACCTCAGGCCTGGATTTATCAAAATGGGGTAAGTACCACATGCGATAGCAAAAGGGGTGTGGTTTATGCAAAAATTTAGTTTATTGCAATTTGTGCTAATTAGCTATGTGAAGAGCTAAGTTAGTGCACATTGTGATAACATTATCTGAATTTGCGATAGGTGTCAGACCTATTGTATTTATTTATTTATTTATTTATTTATTTAATTAACTTTTATTTACCGACATTCGTGAAACACATCATGCCGGTTTACAATGAACTCAAAGGAGGAAAATTACAATAAAACAAAATAAAAACAATACAACAATAGAACAATAAAACAAGGGCGGGGAATGGGAAGGAGGATAAGAAGGGGTGGGAGAGGGGGGGATAAGGAGGAGATGGGAAAAGCAGATCTGATAGAATAAGTGAGAAAACAAAAATAGAGGAAATTATATACAGTTGACAGTATGTACAGTTACAATCAACTTATGTAGAGCTAAGGAGGTCTTGAAAGACCTCCTTAGCTCTACATATTTCCTGCATATGACCACTGTGTGGACCATTTTTGAGAGAGTGAGTGAGAGAGAGAGAGTGAGAGTGTGCCTGGCCGTAATGTCATCCCCATAGGTAGGTATTTGTATCCCTATGGTAGGCCCACCTAGTAACTCAAGGTGGGGTTTAGGTATGAGTGTAGGGGGTTAGGGGCCACTTTGACATTCTATGTGACACATACGAACAGAACAGTGGTCTCTTGTGAAGATTTGATGCCCTTCGGAGTGAGGAAACTCACTCCAAGATGAGATTTGTGCAGTGTTCTCTCAACCTAGCTTGATGGACTCTCTACCTGGGTGGAGTTAAAATTGGCGTTACGGCTGTGCGATAGCTCTTCGCAGACAGGCTAACCCAGCCCACTCTCCGCCCCTAACTCCTCCTATTTTCTGAATTTGCATCGCACCATACGATATGGTGCTATCGCATGCATTAACGGGGCTTTTCGCATGCAATAAGCCCTTAACGCATGCGAAAACACCTTATCGCATTTTGATAAATGACCCCCTCAGTTAGGAGCTGAGGTAGGTAAAAAATAAACATGTTATTTATAAAATAACATGTTCATAAAAACAGGCTACTTTCATGCACATATACTAATTTTACGCACCTAACGTCTTTGAAAATAAATTTGATATTTTGGGGTTTTTGCTTATTCTCTTTTTCTACTGGGTCTTCCATGCAAATCAATACAGCAGAAACATTTTGCACTAAATTTTGCAGTAAACTTTAACTCATCGAGATGCATTTAAAGGTTTTTTTGCAAAATTTGGTTTGTGAATCTATTTTTGTACAGTTTTAGGATGTGCTATGTTTTGTAGTCATTCAGCTAGGAATTTCAATTTTGCATGTAGTTTTCTACATGCAGAAGAATATCTATTTGTGATGCCAATGGTTAAATTGTGCACACATGGGGTGAATTTTAAAAGCATTGCTTGCATTAAAAGGTCCATATACTCAAGTAGGTAGGCTGCGAGTGAGCTTAAAAGCCACAAATTATGTGTATATATATATATATACACACGCTACCCGGCGCGCACACATGTACGCCTGATTTTATAGCAGGTGCGCGCATGTTATAAAATCCAGGGTCGGCGCACAAGGGGGTACACAATTATGCACCTTGCGCGTGCCGAGTCCTCTCCAAGCCGTGCTGCTTTCTCCCGTTCCCTACCCCCCCCCCCCCCCCGCCTTCCCTTCTCTTTCCCTACCTCCCCCCTACCTTTTTTTTCTTCTTTTATTTATCTGGAAACTTACTTCAGCCCTGGGGCTGAAGTAAGTTGTGCGCACTGGCCAGCTGCCGGCGCGTGATCCCCAGCACAGTTGCAAATATGGCCAATGTGCCGGGAGCCTGCCCCCGCCCCCGGACCTCCCCGCCCACGCCCCGCCCCATCCCCTCCCCCTTTTGCAAGCCCCGGGACTTACACGCGTCCCAGGGTTTTATGCGCGTCGCTGAGCCTTTTTAAAATATGCCCGGTGCGCGTAACCCTTTTAAAATCCGGCCCTATATCCGTACTTTGCACATGATATAAAATTCTAATGTATGAGTACTTGGATGCCTATATGAGCTTGTATATGGATGTGTGAAAATATACTCTTATGTTTTATAACCTGTGTGTTTATGACCATCACAGGTCATAAAGTATACACATAAATGCTCCCTGCAACATATGTGCACATGTATAAAAAATGCACAAATACATATTACACCTACCTGGATAAATTCCAATTTATCCAGCTAAGTAGCAGTACTTAGCAGTACTTAGCAAGATAAGTTCTGATTTATCCATCTAAGTAGAGGCAGGCAAAGCACAGGATAAGTACTGCTTTTTAGACTTAACTTATCTGGATAAGTAGAAACTTTTCCGCTACTTAAACTACTAAGAGCTGGATTTTCTAACACCGCAGGGATTTGTGAAACAGGGGCAGTCCTGCGAAAGCCGGCAGCGATTGCACCACCACAGTGTATCGCTGCCGGCTTTCGCACCCAATAGCGCCACCGTGAAAGGTGGCGCTATTGGGCGCGCTACTGGCGGCGATAACGTGGCCTCGGCGCCAGCAAAGTCGTCGCTGAGTCCGCCCCGACGCCGCCCTGACTCCTCCTCTTCCGGTGCAGACTGCACCCCGACTCCGCCCCTAGTAAGTTATCGCACGCGAAAAGGGACTTTTCGTGTGCAAAAAGTCCCTTTTTGCGTGCGATCCCATTAGAAAATGACTCCCTAAGTCAGATCTTGTCCATATAAGTTCCACTTTCAAGATTTCCCCAGACAAAATCATAATTTATCCGGATAAGTAGTGCACAACTAATATACTCACATATTTGTATATCTAACTTTAAAAACATACACGCTGAGATTGTATCTGCTTAATTTACATGCATTCCCCTCTCCCCCATAAGTCGGTTTTTACATGTGTTAAGTGGGGAAATTCTCTAGCATGTGCCAGGCAATGAAATTACCAATTTTATCAACCAGTTCACCCAGTCATCTGCAGGTCATCAAGTTTCAGCTCCCCCCATTACACCCAGAGCCCCCATCCAGTCAGTATTTCATTTCTAAGATGTTTATGATCACTTATGCCTGATTTACAGCAGGTGTAACTATACGCAAGTAAGTTGCCAAAGTTACATGCATAAATTGCTTATAAAATTGCAGAAATGTTGGCCCCCACCCCAGAATGCATCTGGCCTGCCTCTTTTTTACTTGTGCAAATGTTCTCCCATACCCTTACTTCCATGTGTATTCTTACAAAATAACATATACGCGAATGTATGCATATATACTGATTTTTATGCACACGACTTTTGAAAATTCACCTTTAAAATGGCAAATAATGCATATTATTCTATTTAATATTTGCCCTTTTACCTTGAGAAGCAGGCTTTGCTCACTTTTGTGCTAATTAATAATTGGCCTCTAAGAATTCAGACAGAGTATTATTAACTGAGTTTTCTGATTGAACACAATATTAGTCAGTATTGTAGGAGACTACTGCATGGACAGTGGCAAGCAGAAGAAACTACTGACCTATTTCATCTTTTCATTTTTGGCAAAGGTGATCAAGAAGATTGTTTTAAAACAATTGCAACAGTTTCTTGATGAGAATGATGTTCCTTACCAGTTGGGATTCCATCTTAGACACAATACAGGCATTCTTTTACTTAGTAGCCTGATTTTCTTTAAACAGGGTTTTGAAATGTCTACTAATTATTACTAATTCTGTTGGATATTTCTGCTGCATTCAAAACAGTGAATCTCCAAATATTGTTATCTCATTTAAGGAACATAGGAATTTCAGGAACAGTGTTGAAATGGTTCACTTCTTTTTTTATCAAATCATGCACATCAAGCGAGAGTGAAAAATCAAACATCAGACTGGCATCCGATGGAAACTCTTGTTCTGCAAGGATCAGCCTTATCTGCTGTTAGATAACCATTTTCTATTTGCATACAAATAGGCTGGCACTCAACAGTGGCACAATGGAGTTGATGATATTGAGTAGATTCCCACTGAATAATCTTCCCATTTCTTTTCAGTTTGATCAATGGGTAATTCCCATCTCCCAACAGGTGATGAACACAGGAATTCAATTGAGCCACAACTGGATTGCACGAGCTAAACATCTTTTAAATTAAATTAAATTAAATTAAATTAAATTACTTAAAGCAGCAGGAAGAGGAATATGTTTTAATACAGGTGTTAGGCAACACAAACACATTTATTTAGATGCCACTGTTTTTGTTGTAGCTTCTATGTCATTTCAGAGGAGATAATAATGTTCAATAAACCCGAAGACTTATTCTGCTGGGGTACTCCTCTCATTATGCTGCTGCTGCTATGCAAGAATATTATGATTTCATGAAAATCCATTATCTAGCAGAAAATGAGCACAATGTGCTGAAAAGCAAACTAGTAAAGAACCTTTGCTTCTGGATGATCTCATCCAGGTGAGCTTGTTTTGCTGAAAGTCCTCAGGATGAAAGATTCCAATATTCTTGCATAAAATGATCACATTTTTTCTTAATCTCCCTTTCTCCAAGGAGAACTGCTAGCTTGGAAGAAGATTCTAGTCACAGGCTAAATTCTCCATCCTCTTTATTTATTTAGTGGCCATTTTTTTTAAATTTCCCAGGTTCCTGATATCATTCTTATAGAGAGTCCAAAGCTGTACTGATTGATCTTATGTCCTTTTAAATGATGACTTTATTGGGGAAAGTTTCAAATAACTCACCTAAGTTCAAGCTATTGGACCTCGAACCTAATTTTTAAAAGGGAAAGTGCACACTTTCCCTCTGAAAACTTTTTATGAATACAAAGGTCCAATGGCTCCCAATCCCAGGGCCTCGGCCCAGATCCAAGCCCGATTCCACAACCTGGCCAGGAGGCCAGGTCCAACACATGGCCCTCAGCCTAGGCCAGCATCCAGACCCAGGCCCGTGCCACAACCTGGCCCAGAGACTGGGTCCCGATACCAGTGCCTGGCCTGGAGGCTGGGTCCCGACACCGGGGCCTGGCCTGGAGGCCAAGTCCCAAGCCAGGGCCTCAGCCCAGGCCCAGTCTTGGAGCCCAGGCCTCGCAGCTGCACCCTCATTGTCCTCTTCTCTTCTGACGCTGTTCGCTGAGGTTGTACTAGAGTTAATTAATTCCAGGGCATTCATCCCAGCGGGCGGCACCATTTTGACATATGGCAATGCTGTACCCAAGCTTGTATCTCCTGCACGTATCGTGGAATCTACATTAATCATCATCCTTAACTTTAGTGAAAGTCAGGACCTAGCTTCTGGGTCAGATCGTGGCGATTGGCCTGGCTCCAGGCTTTGGCCTAGCCCCAGTTATCAGGACCTGGCCTCCGGGCCGGGTCTAATTATCAAGTCTGGGTCTGGGCTCTGGCCTAGGCTGAGGCCCCAGTGTCAGGACCCAGTCTCCGGGTCGGATCACAGCGACAGGCCTGGCTCCAGGCCAGTGCCCCAGCATCAGGTCCAGGCCTCCGTGAAATGAATCAAACAATACATGAATCAAATAATACACAAACCGAAATTCATAGGGAAAAGAAACCTCCTGAAAACAAACCAAAAATGAAAATGAGCTTTTAGCCCCTGCATAACCCTATTGATGCTGTCAATTCACTGCAGTCGGAACAATTAAAACAACATAACACAATAAAAAAAAATTAACTTGGGAACCAAAACAAATGAAACAAATTTAAATAGCAAACCAAACAATGTAATTACTGAACACAAATGTTATCCATGCACATCCCTAGTTGAAAGAAGTTCTGCTTCGTTTCTATGCATTGCATTTGGAATAGTTCTACATAAAAAAAAAAAAAAAATTCAACATTAACTCAATAAATCAGTTTAAACTAATTTGATTTTCAAAAAGCTCACAAAATGATAAATTTATACTGTATCTTGGTAAAGACCAATAAACTTATATTTAGTCATGAAGAACAACTTTCATTAAAGTTAAGGATGATGATAAATGCAGATTCCAAGATACATGCAGGAGATACAAGCTTGTGCAAGAGAGGGAACTGTCATCCAAAACAGAAAAGGACAACATTTATTCTGATCTATTCCCATTTTAAATAGGACAACTGAAAAGACTATTGTGAATGAAGCAATAGCAGCAGCTTACATTCCAAAAGTATGTTTCTAATAGATTCTAATTTGTATTTTGATCCAGGCACTGATTATATCATATACTGTAGTAGCGTTTATATGGGCCTGACGGTTTAATCCATTCATAGATTACAATTAATCATGAATTCTGCAGCCAGAATTTTATCTGACTCTAGAGTTGGGGATGAGCCTTCATTGGCTACCAAATTTCTGGCAAATGCAATTTAAAAAAGTATTGTTAGCTTTTGAGGCATTGCACAATCAAGGCCCGATCTATATTGCAGAAATTATTGTTTCATTATTCACCTTCATGAGCTTTATTATTGTAACAAATAGGTTTTCTTTCTCCTAAGGCAGTGGGTTCATACCCATCAGCAAATGTACTTTTGCTTTATATATCACCTCTCTCCAATGTGTTGCCTGCTGAAGCCCATTTTAGTAACAATTTCACTTAATTTAAGTGTTTAATGAAAACCTCGATTTTAAGAAGGCTTGTGAAGTCTACTTTTGATTCTGTCACTAAATCCAGCTTACTGCATAATGAAATGAGGTTTTATCAGGTTTTTCAGTTTATGTTCTAACATGCTTGTTCTATAATTATGATTTATGTTATAGTTTTTATTAACAATGAATGTTTTAATATACTGTTATGATTTGTTGGTTTAAATGAGAATTACGATATTTATTAGTAAGAGGATTGTATTCAAAGAGATCTAACTGGCTAAGTAAAGACTTAGGCCTAGATTCACTAATACCGGCAGGCTCTTTAAATCGCGCGGTACGGGGGGGAAGGGGTGGGGGGGCGAAGCAGGGGGAGCGGGCTTGCAAAAGCCGGCAGCGATCGCACCTCTGCGGTGCAGTCGCTGCCGGCTTTCGCACCCAATAGCGCCAATATAAAAGGTGGTGCTCTTGGGCATGAAATTGGCAGCGAAAAAGGACTTTTCACTTGCGATCGCTTTGGAAAATGACCCCCCTTAGCCTGCTGGATGAAAGCCTTTGAAAACCCCTCCTCTTCACCAGATGGCTAACTTTAACCAGCCAAACTATGGGCAGGCCTGGCAGGAGGAAGGTAGAGGGAGAAAGTTAGATGGCTGTTGCTCATTTTCGGCACTAGCTTCCTAACTTGGCTGGCCAAATCTAGGCAGCCCTAAATCTAGCCAGCCGCCCTCTCTCCTGACATCAAAAAGAAACAATGCACAGACATTCAGTAATTGGTTCCTTCGCATCAGTGACATGCTAAATGAATATTTAGGGTGGGTAGGATGAAGCAGACACAGTCAGCTCTTTAGATGCATGCTGGATGCCAAGGTGGGACGCTGGAAGCCCAGAGCCTCCTACTGTTTAGCGTGGAGAAATCCTTAAGGGGTTCGGGAGTGGGGGATAGTCGGTGGATTGAGCACCCCACCTCGTTCTTTTTACCCTGCAGCCCCCCAGCTCTGCAGCTGGGCAAGCTTCCTTTTTTTAATGCTGAAAAAGGAATCAGGAGGAGGGCATTGGGGAGCTGCCAAGGGACAAGACTCTTTGTCAAAAAGCTAAAAAGGAGATTAGGAGGGGATAGGGGACACCACCATGGAGAAAGCTTTTCTATATTAAAAAAAATGCCGTAAAAAGAATTGTAAGAGAGGGGGGATAGAGATGGATGCATTCAGCTCTTTTTATAGATCGAGAGGGTAGGGCTTTTAGGGGTGGGGGCGCCCACAATTATTTTGTAAATGCAATGATGGAGAGTGAAGTACAGTCCTAATATTTGGGTTATTTTTAAACTCAGTTATCATTGACTTTCAGCGCTAACCAGTTAGATTTGTAAATCTAGTCAGTCTGATTTTTTCCAGCTAAATTTAGGAAAATATTCAGCTGAAAACCTAAAGTTAGTCAGTTTTCCTACCTGTTCTGCAGGTCTTTCAATATCTGCTCAAACTATTTTTTTAATGTTGCATTTTAGCATGTTTTGTTGTTTTAAATTAGCTCAGATACATTTTTTTTAATTCTTTTATCGTACCTTGATGTGTATTTGTTTCAAATGTATGTTCTGGACTGCATTTACTACTTGTATGATGTTCAATACTTGTCTGTAGCTTCACACTTCAAGCTATTTGAGGAAGCGTAATAAAAATTGGTAACTGATAATTAAAGAAACCAAAATGCAGAATGTTGATAGATTGACATATGAATGTCAATTTTATTTAAAACTTCAACGTGTGTTTTCTATTCTTCTTTAATAATGAACTTGTTTAAAATAAGACACAAATATTTTGCGTACAATGGTTGGAAATTTTATTTGAGGTTAGCTCGCTTGCTGAGGCTCAATTTTGGTGGACATTTTATAAGAAAAAACACCACGCGTTAAAAGTTGCCATATTTATTGGATATACTTGACTGTACCCTAAGTACCTCTGAAAAGGCGGACGTTTGCCAAAGATACGATTTAAGCTGCAATCAGTTCATTCTTGTTTGTTTTTTATTACAGTACTCTCAAATGAGGGACGAAGTGTTCAAGTCAAACTTGGTCTGTGCATTTATTGTTCTTGTATTTATCACGGCAATCCAAAGTTTGCTTCCTTCTGCAAGGTAAATAAAAAAGATTGACTTATATAGTATTATGCCTTCATTTTCAGTAAATATTTCCTCTGTGAAAGTGCTGACTGCAATAGTGTCAAGTACAAAGAAAGGCGTCGGCGTGTAAGGAATTCATATGTGTCCCATTCTTGCTGTAAGTTGTTTCAAGATGTCCCATGAATTTGATGAATAGAGTGAAATCCTGAAGATGAAGTTCTATAGAAAAGTACATTTGAAGGTGCCCTCCTTCAAATTCCGTGCAGCCATTTTACAGAAACATCATCTTTTTTTCCCCCTAGATACAGTTTTGATTGCAAATTTGAGAATAGACCTTTATCCAGCTATTATCTCCAAATGCAGAACAAACTGTTATATAACTATAGGTTGAATACGGAGGCCAGAATGAAAATTAGCACAGACAGCAAATTAACATCATCAGTGAGACAGTCTATTGTAGTAATGGCATCCATTTTCCTTCTGGGCTGCATTTTCAGTGGCTTTCTACGCACCTACAATATTTAGCTCCTGGCACAGTTGGTTAAGGAACGTGGCAGGACTTTGTTATGCCATTTTGGTTGCTTCCACAACATAGGGGGTGATTTTCAAAAGCAATTTGCACATGGAAATTGGCTTTCTGAAGATTACTTCCTGTGTTGTCCGCACAAAGTTACACACAAAAGTGATTTCATGCATACTTTTATGCATTCTGCAAAGAGGCATTCCTAGGGGCAGAGTTGGGTTGGGCAAATAATTTACTTGTGTGCTTTCACATTAATGTGCATTTACCCCTGGCTGTCTATTAAGTGTAAATGCGTATGCCTTCACCACTTGTGGGCTTCGGCCCTCCATGGGCTTTATAAATTAGGCTCCTAATTTGGATAGGATGCCAGCTGAAGAGGCAGTTACACATCAGACTCTATGAAGGACAGCTGCCAGCTAACACAGAAAAATAATCCTGGGGGAGGATTTCCAGCACTGGGCATAGCTGACCTTCTGGGCCTTTTGCCCAGAGGGTGCTGTATTGACCAGAAAGGCACCCTGGCCTCCTTAATGTCTATTTCCTGTTAGCCGGGATGCAGGGTCCTTCTCTCTGATGCTGAGATCAGGTGGAGCCATTTCACAGAATCTGGGTAGATCTGACAAATATCCGAACAAAAGAAGGCATTCTTTAATGGACTGAGTCCCACTTATACAAAACAAAGAGATTATCTAGAGAAAAGATTCAGTCCCATTCAAACAGCATATATCGGATCCATCAACAACACATGCACACCCTGCCCTTCTTACACAGAAAGACTGGACATAAGCTTTGCCAGACTTACCATAGGTTTTCCCCAACATCGGTTCTGAAGGACGAGCAGCAAGGATATGGCAGGCAGTAGCTGGGAATGGCAGAAGTGCTGCTCCTGGATGCCACATTTGGTTCTAGTGTTATTGTCTAAATAAAGCTGGAAGTGTACGCCGGGATTGCTTAGCACAGCAATCCCGGCAGGTCAAGAGGGGCGATTTGCAAGGTAACAGGGTGGGTGGGTGGGAGGGGACGGTGAGTGGATGTTTAAGGGAGGGTAGAAGGGATAACATTTTTTAGTGGGGAGGGCGGAGGTGCGATTGTAGGCCCAGGTCAGCGGCGCTCAAGTTATTGCACTTTAGTGAGCTTTTTAAAGATTGGGGCACATTGTTTGGTAAGCGGGGGATGGGTTAAGATAGGGGGTGGGGAGTGGGCATCTTGCCGGGAGGCCTGTGACTTGGTGCCTTTCTTTTTTTTTTTAAGGTGTGATACTTACCCGGATATCTCTGAAGATATCCGGGTAAGTAGCTATTTATCCGGCCGCACGAGGCCAGATAACTTTAGACCTGCTTCCGAGGATGTCTAAAGTTAAGCGGCTTATTTAGCCAGATATACCCAATTTTTGGCTAACTTACCACTAGATTCATCATTCCACTATAAATGTAGCGGAATCTTCGCCTATGGTAAAAAAAAAAGGGGCGGGGAAAAAGTGTGCAGCCAGCCACATCGCGGCGGTGCAATATCGCACGCCGCGGTTGTGGCTGCACTGAACACTCTTGCCCCCTTAGCACCAGTAGAAAAGCTGTAGATGTTTCCTGCGCTACTGCCAGCGATAAGGTGTGAAATATTAACGCCCCAAGTGCTACCGGCCCTTCAATATTCTAAACCTCTCACAAACTCCTCCCTTTTTTATTTTAATTTCAGATTTAAATTTTCAAAGCGTAATGCGGTAATTATCGCGTAGGTTTCCGCAGCAACACACGCAATAAGGCCCTATCGCAATTTGACAAACGACCCCCTTAGCCAGATAACGGGACCCCTTCCTGGAATGCCCCTTTTTTATCTGGCTAAATTATAACCAGATAACAACATACTCTGCTATAATTTAGACAGATAAGAGGCTGAATATGCTGTAGGAGCCATTTAGATAAATAACTTGAAAGTTATCCATCTAAATGGCTTTTGAATATCTACCCCATTATTTTTATTTGATGGTTGGCACTTATATTTCTCTCCCGATGTAGCCCCTGACGAAACACGTCTTGTATAGGAAGACTGAACTTTTATCACTAATGTAAACTGTACTATCTGCCTAGAAGTTCTTGACATATCTGAACTCATTAAAGTTATTTGATATGTATTAAAAGCAATTTGGTCTCTCAGTTTTAAGACGAGCCAGATCTGTTCTTTTGGATATGTATTTACCATGATTATCAAATTGGTATATTCAGTTCATCATCTTCTTGGTTTTTATTTGGTGATCAGAAGATAATTTAAGCTGAGCAATGGGGGAGTGTATGTGAGCTGCTGTGGAGGGAAGAAAGGAAAGCAGCAGAGCATACGTACAGAGAAAGAAGCCTACTTGAATAAGTCTGCGGAGATCTGTGAAGTGGTTTTAGAAAGCTTTAACTGAGTGGACTCAACAGAATACTCTTTAGTCGAGCACTACTAACAGCTAAGGAGGACCATGTGTTAAACCAATGGATTTCCTGCGCCATTTGGAAAATCAATACATGCAAATCAAACCCTAAAGAGTGAAAAAAACACTAATTCTGAGATGCCACATAATATATTCCTAATTGAGTCTGTCAGTCCCTAAGATAAGTGGTTTGTCTACTTCTACTTTGCTTTACCTCTATGAAGATTGATTTCTGAAAAAGTTAACATTTAATTTGCATTTTGAAAAACTTTTCCTAAAAAATAGTTGGATGGCATTTGGAGGGATTACACTTAATTCAGACCAATGATTATAAATTATAAGGCACAACACATGCTTATATGAATATATAAGGCACCAGGAAAACAAGGTGCAGATTTGGTGCCCCTGTTTATGAGGTCTGTTTCATGCAAAGAAAATCGATTGATATATCTTTAGGAGTTTATTGTTTGGCAGAGTGAGATTTTATTCTCACCATTTAGAAGATCTGACTAATGGACTATGAGTGAGTACTCTGGGCTTCGTTATCAGCATCATACATTAGAGATGAGATTCAGAGTTACTGCAACTGGAGGATAAATACTAATGAAGAGGAAACATAGTTGTCCAGAATTGATCCAAAAAGATGTATTTATTTATTTGTTTGTTTAAAGGTTTTTCCAGCCCACCAATGTACAAATATTTTCTCAGGATAGTCTGTATTTGACCACATCATCATCAGTGTTTATTTATGGCATGCTTTTCCAGCACCAAGAGTTTAAAGCGAGTTTCATCAAAACACAATTAGATCCTAATCTAAACACTGTTAAGAAAGACAGATAATCCAATTGAATAAATAACTCAACAGATATATTTTATTTATTCAACAAAAAGATTCACCAAAACAGGTGAATTTTCAAAAGGTTAGGAAAATTTGCTTATATGTGTATAAATGAATCTACTTCCATAAATGCTATTTTATAAACATCAATCATACACACCTAAATAATCTCAAAAAAGTTATAGTTGCGCTGGAGAAGGTATAGAGAAGGGTGACCAAAATGGTAAAGAGGATAGCATGGCTCCCCTATGAGGAAAGGCTAAAAAGGTTAGGGCTGTTCAGCTTGGAGAAGAAAAGGCATGAAAAAGGGCATGACGTGGGCATGCTCTGGGCAGGGCATGGGCAGGCTGGGACTGCACCATGCAGTTAGTTATGTGCACGCGCCAGGATCCTGCAACTGCGTAACTTCTCCTCTGGGCTGTGTGTAAGTATTTATTTATTTATTAAAGGCTTTTCTATACCGAATTTCTTGATACAAATCAAATCAGCTCGGTTTACATCAAACAATTAGGAACTATAACCAACCAAACAGTAAATACAATTTGAAGGAGAGTAAAGTTACATTATAACAAGGATGTATAACTTGGAGGAGGAAAAATAAGAGGGGGACGAGAGATTAAGATATACATTGGGGTATGCGAAGGTGCAGGTAGAATAAGTAGCTAAATTAAAAATAAAAGGGTAGTTAGCGAGGCTTTAAGGGTCGGGGTTAGTAGGTTATAAGGGAGGCTAGATAGGTAGGGGGTTTAGGAAATCCTTTCTTTTACTGGGTCGAACTGGGAAATAGGCCTTATGCGTCACCGCGTGCATTTGCTAAAATCCTTCCCACTTATGCACTCAAGATGGTATTCGTAAAACACATGTGCGCGTCAATATAAAATGCACGGATTGTGGATTTTATAATGTGCAAATAAATGTAAACAACTTGAGAAGCAAATCGATTGTGAAAAATGTGCAAGTTTTTATGAAACAAAGACTACTGACTTGCTCGGCGGATTGGAGCAATCCATTGTTTTATCTGCCGGCTCCGATTCACTGCTCAAGTTGATTGACTGGAAAAGAAATGATTTAACATCAGTTTTGGAAATAGAGCAATTTCTGTGGCAATTAGGATGCTCATATTGTGCAATTGATCCATGACTTGTCGGAGCATTAATCAAAGTTAAAAGGTCTTTTTGGATTATAATTCAGGAAATAATTAAACTTTCTGTACAAAGCAGAATGTTTCCCTTAGCTTTTAAAAGAGCAACTGAGCATCCAATCTAAAGTATGGCAATCTCCCTATAGATTCTTATTCAAGTTATAGACCAATTTCGAATCTCCTAACAATGTCCAAAATTTAGAAAAAAAAAAGTTTTAAAGCAATTAGTAATGTATTTGGATGAACACACTATTTTAAGTCCTCACCAATGTGGCGTCATACAAAAACATAGTATTGAAACGCTTTTAATTTTTGTATTGATTTGGGGTATTCAAGGAAATAAAGCAGTCATCACTATTTTCC
Source organism: Rhinatrema bivittatum (assembly GCF_901001135.1). Taxonomy (NCBI): domain Eukaryota; kingdom Metazoa; phylum Chordata; class Amphibia; order Gymnophiona; family Rhinatrematidae; genus Rhinatrema; species Rhinatrema bivittatum. Next base: position 773,696,376 of record NC_042616.1, on the reverse strand, counting down.
TATATATTAGTGCAGCATTTGACATAATAAATCATGAATGTTTATTGCTTAGACTAAAAAATATTGATTTATCAGATAAGGTTTTCAATTGGCTTTCTTCTTATTTTTTGTCTCGTGAGTTTATGGTTGTAAGTTTTCAACAGCAGTCATTCTGGCATCCATTGAAGACAGGGTTCCCTAAAGGATCCATTTTATCCATCAATTTAATATTTATTTAGTGCCTTTAACTTTAATCCTTGACAAACATGTTCTGTTTTATAAGATATTTGTGGATAACATTCAGTTATTTTTTAAGGTTCAGAATGACTTTGGTACCACTCTTCATCTAATATCTGATTGTTTTTATCGGATCAGAACTTGGATGTCATCTAATCAAATGGTGTTAAATATAAAAAAAAACAGAAGCCATGTGCATCTCCCACCTGCCACCTCTGCCCACTTTATCAGGTCTGACAATTGATGGAACATCAATATTGTCCGTAATTTTTGGTTTTATTTTGATCTCTTTCTTGTATTCTGCATATTCAGACATTGTTGAGAGCAGGATTTTATAAACTATGGCTTTTAAAAATGTTTTGGCACTTTCTTCCTCAAAATGATTTTAGAATTTTAATTCAATCCTTTTTATTAATAACTAATGATTATAGGAATTCTTTATTAATTGCTTTACCAAATTGTCATCTAGGCTCAATTCAATTGCTGCAAAATACTGCGGCCCGCTTAATTATGTAAACTTTATGAGATGGACATATATTTACCATCTTGTCATGGCTATACTGGCTACCTGTAGAGTAACGGTAAAATGTGAGATTTTAGTCCTTATATATAAGATAGTCACTGGAGTTGCTCCTTTATATGTAACATTTTTCTTTACACTATATCTGTCTTCTAGAAATTTACGATTGGTAGATGATTTTCTATTGTCTGTTCCTTCATTACAACAAAGCCGACTGGTAAGAACCTGGTCTCATGCATTCTCAATTATTGGACTAATTATGTATTTATTTATTTATTTACTTACTTTTATATACCGGTGTTCGATTTTACATATCACATCGGTTTACATTTAAACAAAATTTGCAGGAACTTATGCGTTACCTTTGTCAAATACATTAAACATTTAAATATGGGGATTGTTAACAAGGGATATAAAAGAACATGGGGAATGGCTAACACTACGGGATGCATGAAGGGGAGTGCCCCTTCAGCGCGTGACGCCTGGTGTTATGGCGCCGTTTAACGTCCGTCACAGTCCTCAGTGACATCAGAGGGGGCGAGTCTCCCAATCAAGGATCACACACCGCTCCTCCCCTCTCAGTTCCAGATGGATTCTTTCACCTTTTTTTCTTTCTTTCTGTCTTTATCATCACTATTATCATTATGTGGAATTACCTAAAGAGTTACGCTTAATTGAAGATATAAAAATATATCGGAGCCGAATAAATCTCAAAAAGTGCTACTTCTCCAAATAAGTAATGCTTTTTGATAGTTATCTGGAGAAGTAGCGCTTTTTGAGGCTTATCTAGCTATCTTACTTATGGGGTCACTCAAGCCGCTTTAGGGCCTTATAGCATGATAAATGTCTATTGTGCGATAGACACCAGCGATCAATATTCAAAACTAAACATTTGAATGGATAACTTAGAGTTAGATGGATAATTTGGAGTTAGATGGATAACTTAGATAATTTATGAGTTAGATGGACTTAGATGGATAACTTGCCATTTGGATAACTTGTGAGTTATCCATCTAATGTAGAATAACGGGATTTAATGTGGGAAATAACATCTTTTTCTTTTTGCGTGGGGGTGAAAGGTTTTTATCACGCGATGGCGGCTGTTATTGCAGATTGTGGCTATTATTGCGGCCAGTATCACATGCGATAATAAATGGCTTTCTCTCAGACATACCTACACAACTCTACTGACCCATAAAAACATCTTTTCTTACCTGTCCTGTCTTCCTAAAGTTAAAATGTTAGGGTGAAGTGTACTAGTAGTGGGATACTGGCTGCTTAGGTCTGCTTAACAACAACAACTACTGCTGCTGCTACTACTACAACAGGAAAGGGGGTTCAAATGCCTTCTAGGGAGGTACCCGGAGCAGAGTCAGAGCCGTGAGCCCCACCAGTGGATAACCCTAACCCGCTGTAGGAGGGCACGTAGGGTTTGGGGGGTGGGGGCTCATATCTTTCATCTCTAAAACACATTGCTGGGGATGCCAGAGGAACACATGGTTACTAGGTATCACAAAAACATAGTATTGAAACGCTTTTAATTTTTGTATTGATTATCTTATTTGGGGTATTGAAGGAAATAAAGCAGTCATCGCTATTTTCCTATGTATTAGTGCAGCATTTGACATAATAAATCATGAATGTTTATTGCTTAGACTAAAAAATATTGGTTTATCAGATAAGGTTTTCAATTGGCTTTCTTCTTATTTTTTGTCTCGTGAGTTTATGGTTGTAAGTTTTCAACAGCAGTCCATCTGGCATCCATTGAAGACAGGGTTCCCTAAAGGATCCATTTTATCCGTCAATTTAATATCTATTTAGTGCCTTTAACTTTAAACCTAGACAAACATGTTCTGTTTTATAATATATTTGTGGATAACATTCAGTTATTATCCACTCCATGACTTCCATTCCATGGAATTCAGAGGAGATCCGGATCCGTTCATGGAAAGGCCCCACGCTATAACAGGTCTCACCAAACTATTGTGCATCCTGCATTTTATGAAATCTGCCTCCTTCCAAACAACAGTCAGAGTCATCGGGGGAATGTCCTAAATGTCTTTTTCTCGCTGTCTGGGCCAGGTCATAACAGCAGTATGTGACCGCATTCATTGTTACATAAGATTCCCTCATGAAAGTCAAGACTTGCTGGCCCTGAAGAGAGGTTTTTATAACATTGCCAACTTTCCTAATACTCTGGGAGCTATGGACTGCACTTACATAGCCTTCATCCCACTCTGTGGCAGGGAGGAGATCTAACACAACAGAAAGCTCTTCCACTCCATCAATGTGCAAGTGGTCTGTGATGCTTGACTGCGCATCCTTGACGTGATCACCAGGTACCAGGAGCTACTCATGATACCTTTGTACCTAGGCAATGTGGCTTGTTTGAAAATGTTGAAGGTGGCCTCTATGGTAACAGTTGGCTCGCAGGTAAGAGCGCTGCTGCTTTCTATACTCCCTCTCCAGCTATGTGCTTACAGCAAACACCACTGACACAAGAGGCTGTTGGCAATGTGACTACATGGGTAACATAACAAGTGGCTTGCACAGTTAGGCCTACAAGCCAGAGTACCATGGCCCAGCTTTCTCTCTCCATGCCTGAGAGGCCTGCTAATGTTGCGTGTCAAAGCAATGCACTTGCTGCAAAGCTCTGGGTGTGCCCAAGCACTACAGACTTTCAACTTGCGAACTTTAAGCAAATGGAGTTGTTGAAATGTCACTTGGCAACCAAAATCTTTTTGTGTGCCCTGTTAGTGCTCTGTCAGCCAGGATGTCAGCCACAGTTTGTCTTGACAATCCCAGGGGTACTTGGGTTCAATTTAAGCTGAGTGCTGTGAATTTTGGCCCAATCCTAGTCACTATGTTATGTCAGAGAAATATGTATCTCTGGAGGACATACTGCAGAACAGCCAGGGACATGCACAATTTTTATTTTATTTATTTAGAAACTTTTATATACCGGTATTTGTGGGGACATCATACCGGTTCACATAATAACTGCAAGGTTGGAAAGTACATTTCAACAGGGATAGTAACTGGGCGCGGGGATAACCAATAGGCAGAATGAAGGATAGAAAACAAGAAGGTCATAACGAGAGAATAACAATTAACAATTTACAATTTACATTGAATATCTCCTTAATATAAGGAGAGGGCGGTCACCTAGAGGGGGGGGGGGCTGCGGAGGGGGAGGGAAAGCTATTCTGCGGAGGGGGAGGGAAAGCTATTCTGTGTAGGCATGGTTGAACAGAAGTGTTTTTAGTTTCTTTTTGAATTTGATTGCACAGGGTTCAAGGCGCATGTGGACAGGTAGGGAGTTCCAGAGGGCTGGACCGGCAATTGAGATGGCACGGTCGCGGGTGGAGGAGAGATGAGCTGTTTTCAAGGATTGAACATGTAGGGTGCCTTTGTTGGTGGATCTGGTGGCTCGGGTGGAAAAGGAGGCGGTGAATGGGAGGTCGAGCCAGTTTGAGTTGTGGGTGTGGATGGATTTGTGTATTATGGTCAAAGTTTTGTAGTGTATGCGGGACAGGATGGGGAGCCAATGTAAGTCCTTAAGGATGGGGGTAATATGGTCGTGTTTGCGTGTGTTCGTGATGAGTCTTGCAGTAGCATTTTGCAATAGTTGGAGGGGTTTTATCGAAGATAGGGGGAGCCCTAAGAGGAGGGCATTACAGTAATCAAGTTTGGAGGTGAGGGTGGCTTGAATCACTGTACGGAGGTCATGGGTGTAGAGCAGGGGTCTGAGTTTCTTTAGAACATTGAGTTTGAAGAAACCGGCTTTGAGGATGGAATTGATGTGAGGTTTCATACTGAGATTGGGATCGAGGAGGACTCCGAGGTCCCTAACGGAGGGTTGAGCAGTAAGGAGGTTAAGTTTAGGGTCGTTAGGCGGGAGGTCAGGGGGATGCGAGGAGATGTGGAGGAGTTCTGTTTTATTTGTGTTGAGTGCAAGCTGAAGGTTGGTGAGGAGGGCGTTGATAGCTGCTAGGCAATTTTCCCAGTGTTCCAGGGCATCAGATATAGAGTTGTGAATGGGAATGATGATCTGTACATCATCAGCATAGAGGTAGAATTTGAGTTTAAGGTCTGAGAGGAGGTGGCAGAGAGGTGTGAGGTAAACATTGAAGAGGGTCGAAGAAAGTGATGAGCCTTGCGGGACTCCTTGTTGTAGGGGGTATGAGGCAGATAGGTTGTTTCCAATTTTGACAGAGAACTTTCTGTTAGAGAGGTAGGATTTGAACCAGGTGAGGGCTATTCCTGAGATGCCGATGCTTTCTAGCCGTGTCAGGATGTGGTGGTGGCTGATGGTGTCGAAGGCCGCTGAAATATCGAGAAGAGCGAGGAGGTAGCTGTGGCCTTGTCCCAGACCTCTGAGGAGATGGTCAGTAAGGGAAAGGAGTAAGGATTCAGTTTTAAAGTGTTTCCTGAATCCGAATTGGGAAACATGGAGGATATCATGGTTTTCAAGGTAGTCCATGAGTTGAGAATTAACCACTTTTTCCATTAGTTTGGAGATAAAAGGGAGGTTGGAAATGGGGCGGAAGTTGGCGGGGTCTTTTGGGTCTAGGGAGGGTTTCTTGAGGAGGGGTTTAACAACAGCGTGTTTGAGGGGGTCTGGGACTGTCCCATGGGTGAAGGAGCAGTTGATAATGTCTGCTATAGTGCTGGCTATGCATTCGGGGATGGCTATTAGAGCTTTGGTGGGGATGGTGTCGTTGGGGTGAGAGGCTGGCTTAAGTTTACGAAGGAGGCTTATGATTTCTTTAGAGGAGGTAAGGTCAATTGTGGCCATTGAAGGTTGGGTAGGAGAGGGAAACGAGGGTGGGTTAGTGGGGGGACAGGGATTGGTGGGGGGAAATCTGGAGAGCAAGTTGGAGATTTTACTTTGGAAGTAATTTGCCAGTTCTTCACATTTAGCCGCAGCCTCAGAGTCTGGAATGGTAGGAGAGATAGGGGTGGTGAGGCTAGTGACATAGGAGAAAAGAACTTTAGGGTTGAATTTATATTCATGGATTTTTTTGCCATAGAAGTCACGCTTGTGTTTGAGGGTGGACAGTCTGTATATATGTAAGGCTGTTTTGTAGCTGGAGGAGTGTTGCGGGGTTGGGTCCTTGCGCCATTTTCTCTCTTTTTGTCTGAGATTACATTTTAGGGTTTTTAGCTCTTGGGTGTACCAGGGCTTGGAGGGTTTCGCTGCGGTGTTTATAGTACGTTCGGAGAGTGGGCAAAGCTTGTTGGCAATGTCTTCAGTGAGGCTATGCCAGGAAGCTAAGGCTGTGTCTGGGTCTAAGCAGGTTAGTCTAGGTAGGGAAGAGGCTAATGCGTCAGATAATTCGTCGCTGGGGCAGGTTTTTCTGGATTTGATGGTGGTGTGAGTGGGATGGTTACTTGGGAGGGATTTCTTCATGGCGAGTCGGCTTTCAATGAGATAGTGGTCGGACCAGGGCACTGGGGTGCAGATGGGTGAGTCGGTGGTCTGGAGACTGGAGTTAATAAACATTAGGTCCAGTGTGTGACCAGCTTTGTGGGTTGGAGATGTTATAATTTGACGGAAGCCTATGGCAAGAAGTGATTGAGTGAAGGTTTCGCATGATGCAGTGGGGGGGAGTGAGTCAACATGAAGATTAAAATCTCCAAGGATGATGGAAGGGGTATCTGTTTTCATCCATTCTACAACAAATTCAATTAGGGGGGAGGGGTTGGACTCAAGGATGGTGGGGGGGGCATAAACAAGGCAGATTTGCAGGGTAGCTGTCTTAAAGAGACCTATTTCAAGTTTGGGTGGGGCGGGTATGCTGATGGGTTTCAGGTTAAGGTGTTTCTTAGCTGCTAGGAGAAGTCCTCCTCCTCTTTTTTTAGGTCGGTGGATGGGGAATATGTCATAGAGGGAGGATGGGAGTTGATTTATGAGGATGGTATCTGATTCTTTGAGCCATGTTTCTGTGACTGCACAAATGTCTGGAGTGCAGTCCGTAAGTAGGTCATTGAGGATTAGTGTCTTTTTGGATATGGATTGCGCATTCATGAGTAAAATGGAGAGGGTGGTGAGACCAAGGAATTGGGTTAGGGGTGAGGTAAGGATGGGGATGAGGGATCTGCGGCGGGGGGAGGGGTGGTGGGGAAGGAGGGGGGGGAGGTAGTCTGGAGAGAGGGTGATGGACATGATGGACATGATGGACATTGTGGACATGAGCCTTAAAAGGCTTACCACAAGGCTGAGGTCTTTCTGAAATGACATGTGTGGCAGCTGTGATGTACAGCTTCACTGTTAGAGGAGTGCTAGAAATGAGAAGCAATAGTTGGGTTGTGTGATAGGGAAACATTGTATAGGAACCCCGGGTGCTGTTTTCCTTTCAGGAAGATCTTACACAGCATAATCAAGTGCTAAAGCATATATAAAGTGTCACCTTAAAAAGCAGCATGGAATTTAGGTTTGGAAATAGCCTTTTAAGGCTCATGTCAAGCTATAGCTTGCTTCAAGTGGGTAAGGGTTGGCAGTGATATCACAAAGTCACGGTGGTGATGCAGTCGTTCTCTCTTTGCCGCAGGAGATTCAGGATATGGTTGCAGGACCTGCTTCTCATGCCCAATGCTATTCCCAACACACCCGTGGAGACAAGGTACAACGAGGCCTTATGTTCTACCCACTGTGTCATAGAATGCACCTTCAGAGTTCTCAAAAGTAGATTTCGCTGTTTGGATAAAATGGGGGTAGCTTTAATGTATGCCCCACCCAGTTGCTGACATAGTACTGCTCTGCTGTTTATTCCATAATCTGACTCCATGATATGGTATCCCAGTAGACCTCGTTCCAGATCTACCTGAGGATCCCCAATGTCCCCCTGCAAAAGCCAAGGGAACCAAACCGACTGGTAGCCAACTTTGGCAAAGCTTCATACAATGCTACTTTGCCTGTTAGTCCTCATCTAGTCCTTCCCCCTTCCATGGAAGTGTCCAACAGAATGGTGCTAGCTGGTCTCATCTCTATCTTTCTTTTAATCACAGGTCCTCTGTCTCGGTTAATGTGTAACAACAACCACTTAGGCCTAGTTAGGGAACATCGTGATAATGGAGCATTATCTGCAATAGACAGTAGTAGACACTAAATAAACCTAACACCAAAGAGATGTGGCTGGCCTAATGTATTCATGGGGATTGTCAGTCCATAAGAGTTACGTCCCGCCATACCATTCGAGTACAACTGCTAACACAGTGTTCATTGCTTGCCATAGCCTTCGCCTTCTTGTTTGCCTGGGCTATGCCTTGGATCCTGTCCTAGCCCGCTCATGCTGGTGAGGTAGTCACATAGGTATGACGGAACTCCAGCAGTGCCTACAACATGGAGCCTAGCGGTCATAGAAATCACAAGTGGCTCAGCTACTTAAAGGCACAATTACAGTCAACAATCACAGACTCGACATGTTACAGCCAGATTCTGAATATATTTACATGTACATAGGATATATAGTGTCAAAAGAGAATGCAAAAGTACAGGTGTCAAGACTGCCTTAGTTGTTTCTGAGGCAGTGCTGACATTGGAGTGCTCATATAGCAGGCCTTCACTTACAGCCTTTTGGGAAAAACATGTCATATATTGTGGCAATCTCAAACTTCTCACAAGTCTAGCAGATCTCATCGAGGTTGCACTTGACCATGCACAGCTGGGCCCTGCTACACCTAGATAAGTAAACAATTAACTCTCATGTATAGATGGTGAGACCCTTAGCCCTTGGGCTATCATGTTCATTACGTTAACTGCCTGGGGAGGCAAGACAAGGATGCTGGTCTGACTATCAGAAGGCTGCATTGGGAAAAGGATGGTGTCATTATCTCACTCGTCGTATTTCTTTACAGATCATTTATAAATATATTGAAAAGTAAGGGTCCCAGTACAGATCCCTGAGGCACTCCACTGCCCACTCCCTTCCACTGAGAAAATTGTCCATTTAATCCTACTCTCTCTTTCCTTTCTTTTAACCAGTTTGTAATCCACGAAAAAACATCGCCTCCTATCCCATGACTTTTTACTGTTCCTAGAAGCCTCTCATGAGGAACTTTGTCAAAACCTTCTGAAAATCCAAGAACACTACATCTACTGGTTCACCTTTATCCACATGTTTATTAACTCCTTCAAAAACGTGAAGCAGATTTGTGAGGCAAGACTTGCTTTGGGTAAAAGTGTGCGCTCCTTCGCAAATCGACCCCATTATGCGTAACTCCCTCAGTAACTTTACCTTGAGACGGAGTCAAAACCCTTGCCCAAACCTATTGACTATTTTGGAGGAGCGCTACAGTTAGGCTATCATGGCTTAATCCTAATGATTAAGCCAAGCCATCATACTGTCCAATTTGATCAGAGTTGGAGCCCTCAAGTAAGCGCGAAACTCATTTTGCTTTAGCAGAACTCCCCACAGTGAGCTTTTTGTTACACCTGGCAGGAGAGTGGGACGTAAAACAAATGTAACTTGTGCTTGAACTTGCAATCCTAGAAACTACAAGTGGACTTGTTAAAACACCAGCATACTTTGTTATTTACCTGAATGGGGGCAAACGAAGAACCTGTGGGATTGTTGGACCTCTGCGCTGCCTACCCCCTTGCCCCTGCATCGCTTGCCTTGTTCATCATTTGTTTCAGCCATAACCCCATGTCCTGAGTACCCCATGACATGGACCAATTTTCTTCCATTTTGTCCTGAAAGCGTTCATCATAGTTCAGCCATGCCCTCCCCCCCATGATCTTTATAGCCTCAAGGATGGTGTCAGCATAAATTAGCCTAGGCCCGTACTGCCCAGCTATGCTAATCATTTGAGGAAATGCCCTAGTCCAGTTAACTGTGTTCCTGGGCACCTTCTTCTGTGAGCTCCTGGCCTCATCCCTACCCTTTTTCTTGTTCTTCTCCCTTTTCTTTCTCCTCCCCTCTATGATGGCAAAAATATCAATACACATGCACTTGTTAATTTTCTTGCACAGAGCCCTGGGCACACTCTCCCTCAACTGTGACAGAGTGGTTAACACAAGAGGCCCTTATTTGCTTCCGCTGAATCGGCAGTAGGCCTAGGGATGCTCTCATCTAAGAATAGTCTGAATATGATGAACTGTTGGAACTAGAATCTGACTATGCAGTCTGCTTCCTTTTATGCTTATTTTTGTCTTTTGGGTTAAAGCTACAGCATTAGATGTACAACTCTGACCCCCAATAATGACACCACTATAATCTCCATTTGACTCACTATTGCCCGCCCCATTACTGTGGGCTACCATACCGGATGAGAATGTGCCTGGTACTGCTACTGCCGAGGTCTCAGCACAGCCTTTATCATGGGAGTCGACTGTCCCCTGTTGCTCAGGCCTGGATCCCAAGGCTCCTATCAGTGCTACAGCACCCACGGTTGGTGGAGGCTCAACGAACGTGGTCATGGCATTGATGCCAGCCGTGTTCTGGAAAGTGCCTTCGTGCTGCTGGAAGGAGCTCTGGAGCCTGGATCTCAACTGCTAGTGATGCTTGTTCCAGGTACATCCGCAGGGCCGCTACTCGGAGGCACTGGCAAGGGGGCCATAAATGGTGCCCAAAAAAGGTGGGATGCATGAATAAGCCCCAGGATAATTCAGGTATCCAGCCAGATTCCATTGGACTGCAATAGCATTGGCACACTGCGTACTATTCCAAGGTGTCCAAGCTTGCACTTGCTGTATGCTCTGCCATATACCCAATCCTGGCTAATTATTCATATATCACAAACCAATTACAGCTAATACATATATTTATTTTATTTATTTATTTATTATTTTTGTTATACCGAGTTTCATGACAGATATCACATCAACCCGGTTTACAATTAACAATGTGTGTAAAGCATGGCGTAACGTAATAAACAATATTCCCAATAAACTGTGAAACTTTAAATACAGTGAATCAATACAGTGTGTGAGGAAGTTACAATAAAACAGGGAAAATTAACTTGGAGCTGGAAGAGGGGGAAAATTGAACAATGCAATATATACATACACTATACACGTATAGTGTATACACGTATATATTGTGACATCAATCCAATTCAATAATCTTTATTGGTGAAAAATTCATGAAAAATATTCACAATTAATCCATAATACCCCACACAATAGATATAATATCTTTATAAAAACAATAGACAAAATTCACACACCACCCATACTACACATATACACATACATTCTACATTCAACTTCTCATAAAAATCATTTCCAATTTTCTAAACATTCAAATATAAGCATTAAATATAAATCTTCACATAGCATATCATCAGATGTTAATACATTTCACTTCGTAAGCAGAAAGAGTTCTATTGCACTTTAATTCTTGCGTTACAAGAACGTCAATCCTTTTATTCTCCTTTTGTTCTCTCTACATGTTTCGCCTTTCCTCAGGCTTCTTCAGGAGAGTTCTTTCAAACAATCTCCCACTGCTCATGTACAACATCTATCCATAGGGTCTTCTAAAAACATTCATACAAAAAAATGTTTTTGAATATTCAATTAATACATTTTGTATGTAAACTTGATTCTTTATAAAGTACTTCAAAAAAACTCCCATACCTGCACGTCCCAAAAGGCTTGCCCAGACGCACAAATCAGCACATCCCCAACTCTTGTTTCAAAGCATTTCAATTGTTCAAATTATGCTCTAAACACATCTCTCAAAAGTATTCAAACTAGAAGAAAACAGATCAAAATGACTTCAAATAGAAAATCATTCCCTTAAGAGTTCACCAGTGTGCAAGACAACCAAGGATTCTTACCTTTCTTATCTTAGGCAGAAAAACCACCTTCACCTTATTTCAAAGAGACGCCTCCATCGAGTGAAAAAACGGAAGTGAATCAAACTCTTCTCTTCCATCCTTTTAAACCACACTGCCCCAATCAGAGCTCAACTCAAAACTATCCCCGCCCCTTAAAGCATATAATGTCTAAACCAATTTGCAATGCCACTAAACCAAACAGTTGCCACTCCCAAGCACGCCAGATTCAAACCAATCACCGAAGAAAACAAATGAAAAAACTTTGCAGCCAGAGTACAAGTTCTAAAAACATGTTACCCACTCGATCTTATCATTCAATCCTTTTGGCCACAAAGTCTGTAAATTGAAAATCCATCGCTGTTCCTTCTGCAGTAATATTTTATTTATATTACCTCCCCGTCTAGCAGAAACCTTCTGAAGTACAAAAAAACGAAGTTCTTCTACCTTATGATTGTACTCACGCCAATGTTTCACTAGGGGAGCTGTCTCCACCACATTTCTAATTCTGCTACAATGCTCTAGGATTCGAAGTCTCACCATCCTCGATGTTTTTCCTACATATAGTAGCCCACATGGGCATTGTACAACATACACCACTGAACTTGTTTGACATGTTGTAAAATGCTTTAAGAAAATTTTTTTCCCGGAAACAGGATGTGAAAAATCTTTCATTGATAAACACAGTTTGCACACACTACACTTAGTGCAAGGGTAATGCCCACCAGCTGTATCTTTCCAGTGTTCACTACCTCCCAAATCTGAGTGAACTAAAATATCCCTCAAATTTCTAGATCTCCTAAAAGAGAACATAGGGGGATCCTGCATACCCATAAAGCCACTCACAAGATGCCAATGATTTTTAACAACCTCTATGAGGTCCCCGACTCGATTTGAATAAGGTAAAACACACACTAAAGCTGGTGCATTCTGTTTTGGCTTCGGATGTAACAATAAATCTCTATTAATATATCGAGCTCTTTTATAAGCTTGCTTCACTATACGTGTGGGATAACCCCTTGCATTAAATCTTTCTTGTAAATCTTGGGCATGAGTCTTAAAGGACGATACATCAGAACAGAGTCTTCTTACCCTAAAGAACTGTCCTACGGGGATATTTTCCCTAACATGCTTGGGATGAAAACTGTTGAAATGTAACAATCCATTTCTATCAATTGGTTTCCGATATAACTCAGTGACAATTTTTCCACCCTTCTTTCCAACCTTCATATCCAGAAATGGAACCCATTGATTCTGAACATCACTAGTAAACTTAAGGTTAATATCTTGTGTATTTAGATAATGAAAAAATTCTTGAAATTCACATTGTGTACCAGACCAGATAACCAGGACATCATCAATGTAACGGCGCCATAACCTCACATGCTTGTACCAAAATGATGGATAGACAAATTTTTCTTCAAAAGCTGACACGTACAAGCATGCGAGGTCAGGTGCCATCGTTGCGCCCATAGCTGTTCCATGTACTTGCTGGTAAAAATAATTTTGAAACAAGAAATAATTTTGAGTGAGCGCTATTGTAGCCAATTCTACCAAAAAGTGTGTTGGAACCTTCTTATCTAACCTGGTATCCAAAATCTCCTGCACTAAATCTATTGTAGCTCTCTGAGGGATATTTGAATAAAGTGATTCAATATCCATTGTAATTAGCAAGGTAGATTCTGGTACATCAGGTAAAATTTGTAAAACTGTTATCAAATGCGATGAGTCCCTTATAAATGATCTGGCCAACGGAACAAAAGGTCTCAAAAAATGATCGATATAGATAGACAAAGGTTCTAAAACCGACCCTATACCGGCAACTATTGGTCTTCCAGGTGGAGACTCTAAGGATTTATGCACCTTTGGAAGTACATAAAAAACAGGTATCTGAGGATTTTAGTTCATCAGAAAAGCCGCTTCTTTAATGGTTACCCAACCTACACTCAAAGCTTCTGTAATTACCCCACCAATCTGCGCAGATAACAGTGCAGTCGGATCTCCTTCCAGTTTTTTATAAAATCTGCCATCTCCCAATTGTCGATTCACCTCCTTTATATAATCATCTTTATTCAAAATTACCAGGGATCCCCCCTTATCAGCAGGTTTAAAAACCAATTTTTCGTCACCACTTAGATGTTCCAATGCCATAAATTCTTCCTTACTCAAATTCCAAAAAGGAAACCGATCCTCTGCCTCTTTAATCTTTAAATCCCGCTCAACCACTTCTTCAAAGGCAGCCATTAAAGGATGTATAGGGCCCGGTGGCATCCAACTAGAGGGGTTTTTAACCACTGAACTATCAACACTCACATTTTCATTACCTTGAAAAAAGATTTTTAATTTCATTAATCTAAAAAATTTTTGCAAGGCTACACGGATTTCAAAAGAATCATATTTCGGAGTAGGTGAGAAAGAAAGACCACGATTTAAAACCTGCAACTCAACTGTAGTGAGTGGACGAGAAGATAAATTTATAACCAATTCATTCATGACTGATGATTGCGGTCCCGCAATCGGACAGGACTGCGATTTCTTGGCGGACGACTTCCTCGTCCACCTCGCCGTTCCGTCCCTTGTTTGGATCTTACTCCCTGACGTGCAGGTATGGGAGTTTTTTTGAAGTACTTTATAAAGAATCAAGTTTACATACAAAATGTATTAATTGAATATTCAAAAACATTTTTTTGTATGAATGTTTTTAGAAGACCCTATGGATAGATGTTGTACATGAGCAGTGGGAGATTGTTTGAAAGAACTCTCCTGAAGAAGCCTGAGGAAAGGCGAAACATGTAGAGAGAACAAAAGGAGAATAAAAGGATTGACGTTCTTGTAACGCAAGAATTAAAGTGCAATAGAACTCTTTCTGCTTACGAAGTGAAATGTATTAACATCTGATGATATGCTATGTGAAGATTTATATTTAATGCTTATATTTGAATGTTTAGAAAATTGGAAATGATTTTTATGAGAAGTTGAATGTAGAATGTATGTGTATATATGTAGTATGTATGCTCTGCCATGGCATTCCGGGGTTTCCCCCAATCTTACACTGAAAGGAGGCTGGAAACCTGAAGCAATCCCCACCCAGAAATACCCACATGCCTATACCATGAGGCCTGAGCCGGCCCAGGTGTCTTCTCAGAATCCTCCCTGCATTGAGACACAGTCTGTGCTTTTGAGGCCCACACCTATGCATTCCCTGGAAGTGATACTGCCTGGGGGTTGAGGCTGCTGACAGCTGACCTCCTTTTAACTAGGCTGCACTGCTGCAGCTTCGGCAATGACAGGTGCCCCACTGACCAGGACATCTGCAATCTCACTGCTGCACTATCCACACTGCCTGTGCTGGCTTCTTGCTGATAAACCGCCTCTAGTTGACCTATCCTTTCAGTGGGTCGGTGTCTCGCTCACTCTACTCTGCCTTGAGCAACCATCTGCGATGTACCAGAGCACAAATGACGCTGCTGGCTGTCCTCCTCCATTGTCTCGCTAGCCACAACCCTTGTGCATAGTAGCCACGGGGGTCCTTAATGTTCTTGTGGGCAAATCGATGACCCTTCCATCACACTAACCTCCATAGACTTCCCCGCCATGAAACACAGAGCAGTGCCACCAAGCTGCCATGGTGGAATTGCCACTCTGTAGTGAGGTTGATCAAAAGGAATCTGCTAGTCTGAACGTAAACCATGGCCTACTGCATGCAGACACCAAGCTGGCGAAAGATGCAACGACCAAAGCTCAAGACACTGATAATATGGCACCCTGGGTCAGTGCCACTGCTTTTTAAATCCTGGCCCTTGTTATCACTGTGTGCCAACCCCCACATCTCCCCCCCCCCCCCCCCCCAACATCTCGCACGTGTGCGGCCAAAGCGACACTCACCGATCCTGGCACATTCGTAGGACAAACACTGGCATTGGAGGAACAAAGGAGGTGAGTGGGCTAGATGAAAGATGGACTCCCAACCTCCCACCAATCCCAAGTAAGGAGGAAGGGGGAGAGGTGGGAGCAGGGGCGAGAAGGGGTGGCCCACCTGGTGCAAAGCTATTTAATGCACTGGGCAGTAGCCTAGACCTTCGTATTTATTAGAAGTTTTAAGCTAGTAAAATAAACTATAAATAATATATCTAAACAGGAAGAATAGGCATACAGCCAGCCAAACATAAACAGAAGAAAATAAGCCTTATAAATTCTAGAGTCTATAAGCCTGTCTATAAATTTCTGAGTGTCTATAATCCATTGTCTAAATTTTTGAGTATCTCTGTGTGTAAGTCAGTGTCTATAAATCCTTGTTTATAAATTCGTGAGTCTATAAATCAGTTTATATATTTATGAGTCTATGAATTTTTGCTTATAACTTATAGTGTATATAAAACTTTGTCTATAAATCAGAGTCTAAAAATTAATAAACAAGTATAAAAAATATAAATATGATGAGCATTGTGAACTTGGGGCTGCAGTCTTTTTCCAACTCTGCTGCAACAGGGAGTAACAGTCTGAGATGTGACATTAACCTGTATAGGTAAGTTAACCATTTGTTTTCTTTCTGTATCCATTTTAGAAAAGACTTGATAAATGTACTAATATATAATACATAAGCATATTTTTTACTTAATATTCTTTTGTCTGATGATTGAGCTCTGTCTTTATAAAATAATTATTGCTCTCAAACTCCTAGCAGCAATGATGTGTTATACTTATATGGCATGGGGTCCTGGAGAGAGAAAGAGTGACCTAAAAACTCCTTTAATAATGATTCCCTCCTCCAGCACTTCCTGACATAGTGACATGAGACACCATGACCCCTATTTGGTATATAAAAACCATAAATAAATAAATAAATAAATAAATAAATATGCTCATTTTCTAGACAAAGGCCTGTTTACCCACTTATCTGTAGAATATATCCTGCTAACTAGACAGTGAGCCAGCCACACAAGACTGCATCACTTTAGGCTTCCTCTACCATATGTACATGCTGACAGGTTAGGCCTACAGAGATTCTGCCTTATGTGCTCCATACGTTTTGTTTGAATAGATAGGTGGCACTTTACCCCTGCTGATTACAGGGGACAGGTTCTGCTGCAAACTGGAGACATATCACTTGTCCACTACCTAGCCTAATGATTATGCACCTCTGTCTACTTGCAGCCTACTAGAACATCATGTCAGCTATTGTGTGACAACTGTGGAAGAGTCATGGAGGGGTGGACGATAGAGATTCTTCATTGCCCAAGAGCAGACAGTGATGAGGCCTGCTGTAGCTTAATACCAGGCTGGCTTCACCGGACTGGCTCTCAGCCCTACTCTGCCTTGGGTTGCTGATCTGTACATACCTCTTTGCTAAGGATGATCTCTGTGTGCAATTACACACTAGGAGCTAAGCTGTAGCTTGACATGATCCTTAAAAGGTTATTTCCATGCCTCCTTTTACTATGACACTATATGTACACTATAGCACTTACTTACGCTGTATCAAATCTTCCTGAATGGAAAACTGCATGTGAGATTCCTACACAATGTGTCCATGTCACTCACAACCAAGCTATCTCTACCCATTTCTAGCACTCCTCTAACACTGAAACTGTACATCACAGCTGCCACACATGTCATTGCAGAAAGACATCAATTTCTTGGTTTGTTGTGCATATCCCTGGCTGTTCTGCATTATGTCCTTCAGAGATATACATTTGTCTGACATGACACAGTGACTATGATAGTGCCAAAATTCACAGCCCCCAGCTTCAATTGAACCCTTGTACTCCTGTGATGATGTAGACAAACTGTAGCTGACACCATGGCTGACAGAGCTCTAACAGGCCAAACCTCACCTGGGAGTCTCTGCACTGTGAGCACAAAAAGGTTTGGATTGCCAAGTGACTTTTCAACAGCTTTAAGAGGAAGGATTTAAACAGCCACTTCCTTAAAATTAACAGTTCAAAGTCTGTAGTGCTCGGTCACACCCAGAGCTTTGTGGCAAGTGCATTTTTTGGGCATGCAACATTAGCAGGCCTCTCTGGCATGGAGAGACAAAGCTGGGCCATGGCACTAAAGCTTGAAGACTTAACTGTGCAAACCATTTGTCATGTAACCGATACAGTCACATTCCTAACAGCCCCTCATGTCAGTGTGTTTGCTGTAAACACAAAGTTGGAGAGGGAGTATAAAAAGAAGCAGCGCTCTTACCTACGAGCCAACTATTAATGTAGAGGCCGCCTTCAACATGATCATAACTGAGAGAGAGAGAGAGAGAGAGACTAGCTATAATGTACTCATACTAGGTAGGTATTTATACCACCTATCTACTTGAGGTGAGGTTTAGGTATTAGTGTAGGGGTTAGGGGCCACTTTGGCATGCAGAGTGCGACATATGAACAGAACAATGCACTCTTGTGAAGATTTGATGACCTTCGGAGTGAGGAAACTCACCCAAAGATGAGATTTGTGCAATGTTTTCTCAACCTAGCATGATGGACTCTCTACTCTCTCTCTCTCTCTCTCTTCCACCCCCCCCTCCCCAGTGGTTGTAGGTAGGAATTGCAACAACTGTAGTATTCACCGCAAAGTGTAAAAATGTTATCGCAGTCTGAGGTAATACCTATGCGAAGCGCTAAGATAGTGCACTTTGCGATAAACAGCCTATTACCATAAAACACTCCTCTTTTCCTATCACATGTGATATTTAGGTCATTTTGATAAATACAGGCCTTAGATTGTAAGCCCTCTGGGGATAGGGAAATACCCATAGTACCTGATTGTAATCCATTTTGAAGTGCTGAAACAAATGTGAAAAACGGAATATAAATCTAAATAAAAATACAGCTTTATGACCTGGCTTAGACAGTGGGAAAAAGATGTTTGGGATATTCCCCTGACAACCCTGACTGTTGTTTGGAAGGAACCATATGCCATAAAATCCAGGGCACACAATAGTTTGGTGAGAGGAACCTTTCCTTGCTGGATCCAGAGCCCCTATGCCTGAGAGCTGAGGCGATACCTGGTAACCACATTTTCCTCTGGCCCCGCCCAGAATGACACGCCCTTTCTTACATGTGCTGTTACTTGTGGACTCCAAAGTTGCAGTTTGAAAATAGCATGTATTTGCATATGTATTATTTTATGTGCGCAATTGCTCATTTTTATGTGCGCAACATTTGAAAATTCATCTGATACCTTTCAATTTTCAAATTATGCATGTAAATTTCCCTGAAAAATTTCTCTGCACAAAATAGCAGGTATAATTTTGTGAAGCTAATTTTTGAGGGATAATTTTCTAAGTGAAATTACATGCAAATTTAGGTGTGAAAATTTATGCAGGCTGTTATAAAATTTCATCAAAGTTGAGAGTCCCTACTCTCTGGAACTTACAGTTTATTCAAGACAGAATAGCAAAGCATGGTAACAGAAGCCAATAGGCTTTGAGTTAAACAGTGAAAACATAATTGGGAAGAACTAAACTATGTGGGTAATAAATGAGGTTAATTGAGGGATTAATTGAGGAAGGAACAACTACCCATTCTCATTCAGGATGTAACAAGCTAGCAAGCTAGCTTCAAGCTAGGTTGAGAGAACATTGCCCAAATCTCATCTTGGAGTGAGTTTCCTCACTCCGAAGGCCAGCAAATCTTCACAAGAGACTACTGTTCTTTTCGTAGGTGTCACGTAGAATGTCAAAGTGGTCCCTAACCCCCTACACTCTTAACTAATCCCCACCTCGAGTTACTAGGTGGGCCTACCATAGGGATACAAATACCTACCTATGGGCCATGACATTATGGCCAGGCTCTCTCTCTCTCTTCTCTCTCTCACCCACCTGTCAATTCAGCTGAAATAGGACTTATGGGAGACATCATAAATGGCAATTAAACCTTACCGCAGGGTCACAGCAGCTATCGCACAGCCTAATGCAATCCAAAGAGGTGTTGTTAAAATCAGTGTTATGGCTGTGTGATAGCTCTTCACAGACAGGCTAACCCAGCCCACTCTCTGCCCCTATTTTTGGAATTTGCATCGCACCATATGATATGGTGAGATCGCATGTGGTAAGGGCCTATCGCATGCGAAAACGCCTTATTGCATTTTGAAAAATGACCCCCTGAGTGACTTCCTTTTCAGAGATATCCATGACCCAGGAGCTCATGGCTGGATCACCCTCCTAAGAGATTGAGTTAAGTAATCTAAGCTTTGCACAGAGAATATCTTAGCAGAGGAGGAAGAAGGTTTATTTCCTTGCCTTTTGTCACAAATTCAGTATCTCATCTTAACTTCTTCAGCCTTTCAGCCAACGTCAAACATAAACCCTTACTGGTAGGTATTGGGAAAGAAAAACTGGTGGAACATGGTCTTTCTGTAAGAGACTGAAACCAGGCCCGCTTTTTGTTTAGTACCAAGTAAACCATTTGTGGAAGCTCCCTAGGAGAGAAACACCTTTCGCACACTTCAGTGCTCATCTATTTGGGTTTCATCTAGCCAGCTCCGCCATCAAGAGGGACTTCTTCATTTTCTTGATTATTTTTTTTCCACACAATTCTGTGTTTGGGACAGGATGCACCCTTTACAAATTGGTGATATTGAGGTGGATCTGTTTCCCCCATCCACTTTTTGAGTACTCAGGAGTAAAGGCAACTTATTATTATTATTTATTTATGTAATTTCCAATACATTTTCAAGAAACAATCTTGAGCAGAAAAGGAAAAGAAGAAAAGGTGATCATAAGAATATATAAATAGGATAAAAAGAAATAAGAAATACATTCAGTCTTCAGTTCCATAAGTCCACATACAGGGGATCCAATATCACAATTTCAAGAAAAACCCCAAAAGGGAGAATAAAAAAAGGGTAAAAAGCAGTACTGTTACAATGGGTTATACAATTTTAAGGATACTCATCCTTTTAAGGAGGAGCTCGCTGAACTAGCTGAATTTCCCCAGACTGCAAGACTGGTTTACCTATAAGAAAGGAAGCTAATTGTGAAGGTGAAAAGAAAACATAGGAACGACCCTTGTATTTTTACAAACATTTACAGGGAAACTTTAGGACCAAAAGAGCCCCAATCTGTATAACTCTGGCTCGCATCAATAGAAATTGTTGCCTCCTCTTTTACATTTGTCTAGAGACAGCAGGAATACCCTAATTCTAAAGTGCAGAAAAAATTCAGAAAGGTGCCTAAGGGGGAAAAGACAGTTTTTAAAAGTTGTGTACGTCACTGCCTTTCCCACCCCACCTTTCTCTGCTAGCGTTCCATCCAGATGAGTATGCTGGTTGCCCTGGTAAACAGCCATACTCAGTGTTATTTTTGCATTGCTTGATATAAAATAATTGGAAATTTATACTATACCTCACTACTCGACTTTTCCAATTTAATGTTCTGGTTGGATTTACAGTCTCCTTACGCAGTATTAGTAAAAGGGTTAATTACTGTTTTATTCTGGTGCCAATTACTGTTTTATTCTGGTGTCAAGATTTTATCTGGTCTGTGGTGCCACAAGTGAGAGGTTTTATTCTGGTGTCGAGATTTTATCTGGTCTGTGGTGCCACAAGTGAGAAGTTTTATTCTGGTGTCAAGATTTTATCTGGTCTGTGGTGCCACAAGTGAGAGGTTTTATTCTGGTGTCAAGATTTTATCTGGTCTGTGGTGCCACAAGTGAGAGGTTGTTTGGGGAAGGGCACAGAATTTTGGTGTCGGAGTGATGGGAACCTGTTTCATCCCCCATGCAGGTTACGAACCTGAAAGATGATAATATTAGGAAATATAATTTCTCACGTGGTACTCCCTATCCCAAGCAAACCAAGGGGGGGAGGGGGCAGAAGGATATTCAGCATGGTTATCAATTTTAGGTGTTCCTATATGAAGAAGAGCAAGAAAGCCTTATGAGAAGTCTGCGTCCGCCATTTGTTATTGACCTGTGTTAGAATGGTGAATTCAGGCCCGAGATGGTTATTCCTTTTGTATTTGGTTCCTATTCTGCTTTCCAGGCTCTCTTCCTTCCTCATGTTTAGTCGGTTACCACACCCTGTGCATCCTTCCTCCTCATTCTCAGACGTCTTTCCTCGCCAACTCCCCCCTCTCTGCTCCTAGTGCACTCCTCAGTTTTCTCATTCTCTTTTCATACTTCTCTGTGCTGGTGCTGGCTCCCCTCTCCTATGCTCCACGTCTTCTCGCAGTATTTTTGGCGCTATCAAAAGGAGCAAGATAAGAAAAACAAACCTGTTCAATTTTGTTTTCCCCAGTGTTTAGGCTCTAGCTTCACGGTCTGTTATTTTTCAGGTAATGAATCTGGCTGTACACCTATGCTGCTTTTCTTTTTGATTGAATTGTTGACTTGTATGTAATATTTGGATAGGATGTGATATCCAGATGTGATATCCATAAATACATTGAGTAAACATGACATGACATGACACAAAGATAATTTGTGCAATACCATAATCTCTTTTTTAGGTACTAACTTATCTATATTTAATTTGGAAAATGCTGGGGTTTTTTTTTCTTTTCTCTCATTTCAGTGTAAAATGGGCAGATTAAAAAATGTAATTCTTGGATTTATTTACTTGAGTAGTACAAAAGAGAAGTGTAAACATTCTTGCTGTCCCTTTCCTTCACTTCATCCCTTACTCTTCTCCTCACCACTACAATCACCAAAACACTCACCAATTTGCACGCCACTGGTAAAAAAAAAATCAAGTATAACATTTATAAAACTGTAAAACCTTCCAGTGTTGGTTAATGCATGACAGAAAACGTCCAGTCCTAGCTGATGCAGGGTGTTGGGAAAGAATTACAAATACATACACTTAAATATTTTAAATCCAAAGTAATAGCAGTTCTGAATCTCCAACTGTAAAGGAATAATTGGAAACAAACTCAATAGAATGGACTTTATGAAGTTAAAAGAAAGACAATCAGAACCTTCTTTGAATTTAGCTATTCGTATTGTGCAGTGTTAATACCTTATTTTATTTATTTATTTATTTATTTATTTATTTGATGTATAGACTGCACATTCCATACAACTGTAGCGGTCATGGGTCATGGATCCCTGGGCCGAGGGAAAGTTGGTTCACCTGTGGAGAGGAGCCCCATGGGTCCCCACCGTTGACAGGCGAGGCTGGGAGAGGCCTGAGACCCCGCTGGGGCTTCACCACTACCAGCTCTCATTCCCCTTAGGTTGAGCCCTTGGGTACCGGGTCCGGTTGGACTTATGTGGGGTCTCAGAAGTCAAGCAGGGGAACACCATACAGAAGGGTCCGGGTGCCGGCAGGAGTTCTCATAGGTCCGGTGCAGGCAGGAGTCTTGGCAGGCGGCGAATCTCATAGGCCAGGTACAGGCAGGGCTCTTGGCAGGCGGCGAGTCTCGGAGGTCAGGCACAAGCAGAGGTCTAGGTTCACAAGCCGGTCACGTGCAGAAACGCAGGAATGGAACTTCCCAGGACGAAAGCAGGAGCCAAGTAGCCAAGGCTAGGCCAGGGAGGCAGGCCTTGCCTTAAATAGTTCAGGGTCAGGAGGGAAGGACCGCAGCACCTCCCAAAGTGAGCCCTTTAAATAGGGTCATCTGACATGCACACGTGCACGCGAAGGACGCCGGGGAGGAGCAGGAAGGCCCGAGCGGGGCCCAGCCGCACCCCGGCCGAGAAGGAGCATCGGCATGGGAGGTCTGGTGGGGAGAGAGCATGGCGGGACACTCTGTAATGGCTTCCTGCTGCCGCGAGGCTACCGGCGCCGGCGAACAAGGGAGGGCCGCGCTGGTAGGTGGAGGGAACTGCTCGCGGGCCTCTGCGGCCGCTTCCCACAACAAGCGGGTTACAGCATAACATACAGAACATTACAAGGAAAAATAGGCATAATTAAACCCACAATATAAAATCAAAACAAAACAGATTTGCTTGCAACTAAATGAAAATGCATAGAGGGACAAGTAGTTTGAACACAGACTGGACAATTCAGTATTTTAACAGTTCTCAAATGCTAAGTTTTAAGTTGGGTTGTTTTTTTTTTTAATTGCTTAGCTCAAGAAATGAGCCCAAGTTGCTCAGGGGAAAAGTTCCATAAAATGGGCTCTGGTAATGACCATGCTCGATACTTGGTGTCTCCAAGCCGAGCTAATCATAGTGAAAGGACTTCAAATAGACCCTGATCTGCAAATCACAAGGACCTGGAGGGATGGTATCTACCATAGGGAAAGGATTGACCCAAGGAAAAAGATAATTAGGAAACAAAGTATCTCAGGGTTTAGAAATCTGTTTTGCTCAGTGCTAGTGCAAGGGTGCCCACATCACATTATCACATGATCTCTCTCTCTCTCTCTCTGTGTGTGACACAAATCATACACCACAGCAGGCCCAGCTCCTCCAATAAATACATACCCAAAAAGGAAAATGACCGCCAGCTTTATGCCTCACCTCGTCTCATCCTTCCTGCTCACCTTTGAAAACTTCCGCACTTACTGTTTCTCTGCCACCCCGCTTATCTCTGGAGCATTAGACCACCCACCTATCCTGCCTAATGCTTCCACCAGTCCTGATTTTACTTTTTCATTGTACAGTGCAGATGTTACACTGTCATTGTCAATGTCTGTCACAATAATACCCATATTATTGCATTTAAACCCAAAGATACACCTAGAATGGAATAATTGGAAAAAAAAAACTGAATGGACTTTATGATGTCAAAAGATAAGATAATTCAGGACAGTTGTCAATTATCATTCTTCAGGTACAAACCTAGATTATAAGCCCTCAAAGAACAGGGAAAATAACTACTGTACCTGAATGTAATTCGTTTTGATCTACCAATTAGGGGTGGGAAAAAGAAAAAATGTTGTTTCATTTTCATTTTTTGGGGGGGGGGGGGGGTTCCCATGAATTTTTTTTTGCATAATGTTTACTTTCTTTCATTTGTTTAAAAAAAAAGCATGAAATAAACCGAAAATGAGGAAAGACTAAAAACGTTAGGGATGTTCATTTGGAGAAGAGACAACTGAAGGGGGATATGATAGAAGTCTACAACATAATGAAAGGACATGAACAAGTTAATGTAAATCGGTTATTTACTCTCTCAGATAGAGAGACCGGGGGGGGGGGGTGTCACTCCATGAATTTAGCAAGTAGCTCATTTAAAACAAATCAAAGAAAATTCTTTTTCACTCAGCGCATAGTTAAGCTCTAGAATTCATTGCCAGAGGATGTGGTTACAGCAAGTGTTACTGGGTTTAAAAAGGGTTTGGATAAGTTCCTAGATTAAAAATCCATTAACTGCTATTACAGTAATTAATAAGCAATAGTAGCTTGTGATTTATCTAATGTTTGGGTATTTGCCAGGTACTTGTGACTTGGATTGGCCACTGTTGGAAACATGATACTGGGCTTGATGGACCCTTGTCTGACCCAGTATGACATATCTTATATTCCTATGTTCTTATGTAACACTATTGCTCTCTTTACAAACAAACCCTTACACACACACACAGTCAAACAGAGGCACCGCTCATGGCCCACAGAGACTCTTCTTCTCTAATCCATGAGCAGGATGGGTGCTGCTCACAGCCCACTGTGTCTACTTTTCTCGGCTGCAAGCTGGATGGGCACTGCTCTTGGCCCGCCTAGTGTCTGCTTTCTTGTGGCCGCGAGTAGGATGGGTACTGCTTGCAGCCCACCGAGTGTTTGCATTTCTCTGCCATGAGCAGGATTGGTCTGCTCGCAGCCTGCCGAGTCTCTGCCATTCGTGGCCCACCCACTCTCTACTCCTCTCGTTCATGAGCAGGATAAGCTCCACTTGTGGGCCGCTGAGTCTCTACTCCTCTCGGCTGTACATGGGATGGGTTCCGCTTGTGACCCCACATGGCTGCTTTTTGCTGCCCCCTAATGGCTGGTTCCTTGGTGACTACCTAGCTCACCTAATGGGCACGCCGGCCCTGCAGCCTTGCCGCAAGGCATCCAGAGGCAGTACCACTATAAAACATAAAGACCCTGACGGTGGGGACCACCCTATTGAAAGTTTTTTATGACTTGGGCTGCCCAAGGAGATCTTGATGGATCAGGAGACCCCATTCATGTCAAAGGTAAGAAAGAAACTCTGCACCTTGGTTAAGGTAAAGACTCTGCGCACCTTGGTATATCACCTGCAGACCGATGGCCTCATTGAGTGCTTCAACCAAACACGCAAGCAAATGTTGAAGAAATGTATGGATGAATATGGCAAAAACTGGGACTCCCTTCTTCCCTATGTGCTGTTCGCAATCCATGAAGTACTGCAGAGCTAGATAGGGTTTTCCGCTTTTGAACTACTGTATGGGATGAGGCCAAGAGGAATTTTGGACATAGCTCAAGAAACTTTTGAAGATTAAGGAAACCCTGGGCAGACCCTCATGGACTAAGTTCTCTGAATGTAGGATCACCTAAAAAAAGCTGGAGAGGTGACCCACCTTTGGCTAGAGAAGGCTTAGGCTACCCAAGCCTGAGCTTATAATCACCCCATGGTCCATAGAGTACTCCAGCCAGGGGACCGCATCCTTGTCCTCCTCCCCTCTTCAGTAAGCAAGCTCTTAGTCTGAAGGCAAGGACTTTAAGAAGTTTTAGAGAAAACATCCCCATGAATTACAAAATAGTTCAGCCTGATAAATGAAAGAAAACTCTGATCTACCATGTAAACCTTCTGAAGAAGTGGGTTCCACAGGTCTGTGGAGTGGTACAAGAAGAAGAGTTTTGTCCAGAGGTCAAACATGAAGTGGACCAAACACAGATTCCTTTTGGAAAGCAGTTGGCCACTGCACAGGCAGCTAGTGAAGCAAAGCAAGAATATCTTTCAAAGCTACTGTGTCATAAACACCGGGTGCAGCATGACATCATTATGCCTCCTTGAGTTGTTGTACAGCAACAACCCTATCAGATTTCCGAGGCCAGATGCTGCATCATTGTGACTGAAGTGAAGGAGATGCTTCGACTCGGTGATATAGAGAAGTCTAATAATGATTGATCCTCACCCATAGTGTTGGTGACAAAGCCAGATGGCAGCATAATGTTCTGCACTGACTTTAAGAAGGTCAATGAGATCTCAACTTGATGCATACCCGATCAGGCCATCTCTACCCAGGACCTTACAAAAGTGTATTGGCAGATGTCTCTCATGGCAGTGGCAAAGGAGAATACTGTGTCTTTGATGCCTGAGGGACTTTACAAGTTCCTTTGGACTTCATGGTACCTCTGCAATGTTTCAGCACTTGGTTGACTATCTGCTCCATCCACATCAAGAGTATGCAGCCGCCTATTTGGATGACATGGTGATCTAGGAGTCATACTAGACGACCATATGACACTCAAAAAAATTATTAATGCAATACTGAAAGAATGTTTTTTCAAGATCCACACACTTAAAAAATTAAAACCACTACTACATTTTTCTGATTTCCGAGCTGTATTACAAGCCATGGTCTTTTCTAAAATTGACTACTGTAATACACTGCTATTAGGACTACCCAAAAATGCTATACACCCGTTACAAATTCTGCAGAACACTGCCGCTCGTATCCTCACCAACACTACTTCAAAGGAGCACATTACCCCCATTCTTAAGGGATTACACTGGCTCCCCATTCACTTTCGCATACAATATAAGGCATTATCCCTCATCCACAAAGCCCTTTACAATCCAGAAATGAAATGGTTCTCTAACTCCTTACAATTTCACACCTCTAACAGGCCGACCAGAAATCCATACATAGCCACCTTGCAAACCCCCTCACCAAAACTCTTTAAATATACCTCCACTAAGGCCCGCGCTCTTTCCCTAGCTGGTCCTATGTTATGGAACTCTATGCCTACCGAATTACATCTTGAACAGTCCCCAAAGATTTTCAAACAAAAACTCAAGACATGGTTATTTACCCAAGCCTACACATGATCCCTCCCTGCTCCTCTTCAACCACCTTCTACCCTTCCCTACAGTCATAATAGACACTATCCTTATTGTATCGCCTCCCCCCTCCTCTTTTGTTTTTCTCCCATGGTAACCCTATATATGCTTGTATATAATTGCTACCCACCTCTTATAATGCCTTCTACGCCACTTTAGTTCCTCTTCTAAGATGCAACGCCCTTCAAAGCCTTGCATTCCCAGTCTTTTCTTCCTCCCCTCCTGCCCCACCCCCCCTAAATTCCCCTCTATTTTAATCTATAACTGGACCCTCTATAAGTTTTGCCTTTTAAGTACGTTTTTGTTACTTCTGTTAGTTGCTTATGTATTAGTTCTCAACTTTTATTAACTTGTTCTATGCTCCCCTCCTTTCCCTCCCCCACCTCTCTCCTTTTACCCCCCCCCCCCATCTCATTTCAAATTCTGCCCAATTTTATATTTTATGTTATCTCTTCATAATGTACATAATGTATATATTTGCAAATCTTGTTTATAATATTTAGTGCTATTCTCCCCCTTATATCTCCCCCCTCAACTACTCTCGTGTTAACATGTTATAATTGTTCGATGTAAAACGCTCCCCAGGCGTCTGTTTGCGTTACACTGTGAACCGATGTGATATCATTGATGAATGTCGGTATATAAAAATTTCAAATAAATAAATAAATACAACGCTACGGCGTATTTGTTTTTGTTATCTGTACACCGACGCGATATCTTTGATGAGCGGCGGTATATAAAAACCAATAAATAAATAAATAACATCATGGTATATAGCTAAGATTGGAAGACATACCTAGGCCACCTCCAGACCATACTAACCAGTTTGAGAACAGCATAACTAAGAGCCAACACTAAGAAGGGATTCCTAGGGGCAAGAAGTCCAATATCTTTGCTACACCCTGTGGAAGGGCAAGGTTCATCCTGCAAGTTCTTTTGTCCTCCTGGATCCACATCAGTCTTTCCTTTCTTTTGAAGTCCTTTGTGATGTTTGTAATTATAGAGGCTGCAGTCTTGAACAGCTGTTTCCAAATGTTGATGTCAAAGTCGAGATCATCAAGATCTTTTTTGTAGATGTCCTTCAATTGTGTGAATGAATCGCTGATTGGCCTTTTGCCATAGCAAGTGTTCCATATAGAATATCTTTAGGAAATTGCCGCCATCTATACAGTAGGCATGCTGTTTGAGCTGGATGAAGATAGTTAGAATGTAAGGCTGCTTTAGAATTTGGGAGATATTAAGAATGTGCCACAATCAGAAAATGTGGAAGCTGTTTAGCTTATGCTCTTAATTTGAGTATAGCACAATTATATGACCCAAAAGACAGCTGAAAATAAGACTAAATCACAAAGGAAAAAATGATTCAGCTGTAACAGGAACTCAGTGAAAAGAGCTGTCTAGCAACCGTCATATATTGCCACAGAGACTTATTGGCTTATATGGTCAAGCCCGTGAAGCACTGGGCTTGATACTCTCCAAACAGGGCTGTATCACATGTGCAGGCACTGTGTAAAACAAAGCAGCAAATGCATGCACTTATCTTAATTTTAGTCCACCAGTAAACAGATAGTATGTTTAATCCTGAAGTACATCCTCCTACACGGTGGTGTTTCAGAGTATCCGACTCCTTCTTCAGGGAGCTCCTGGTGGTGACATGCTGTCAAAATCGTTTAAGTTGCTGAATATGGTCAGTCCATCTGCTAGTGTCAGCGTCTACTAGAACGATGCACAATCGGAGTGCCGCCTGGTAGAAACTTATGCCGTGACTGACGGTTGCTAGACAGCCCTTTTCACTGAGTTCCTATTACAGCTGAATCATTTTTTCCTTTGTGATTTAGTCTTAATTTGAGTATAGCATCTATATCTCACTGCCAAAGGATAGCTAGCAATACCATAGGCTTTGTAGATGCTGATTTGGTATGCTCTTGACTATTACCTCTACCTAAACATGAACTGGTATTACACTAGGAAAGCAGATTATCTATTCCCTTGTCTGCTTCAGCTTTTTTTTCTCATGAATTAAGACTTTCCTTTTAGACCCTTTGTGAAAGAAATGAAGTGATAACATTATTTCCTTTGATTTTAAAAGCTTGGATTTTTTATTTCATTGGCAGTATCAATTGAAGAGCAGAAAGTGAAACAGAGGCAGAAGACTGGTGGAGGATCTCCAGTCTTTTTTTTTAATGTGAAATTCTTTGCTTTGTATATTCATAATGAGTAGTAGAAATGATCTGAATTAAACCTGTTTACTTATTGTATTGTAATTATATATAACTCCACATAAAAAAGGACAAACATAAATATTATACATTTAAGCTTAGATTTTCACACAGTATTACTTATCATCCTACTTTGCTTTCACTCTCTAAGCATATTTTTGCAGGCTTTCTTTGTACTTAGTATATTTAACGTTATATGTAGCAATTATGTATATCTTTTGCGTACTTCACCTTGAAATCTTTTTAAATAAATGCATTTCAACATTAAATTACTTTAAGTGTAACAAAATTAGCTCAAATATTTAGGTTTTAAATTTTAGCAGGAAATAATGCTGCGGCCCATGAACTTTTAATTGCCATATGGATTTCTTTGATCTGTGTGCTATATGCTAAAAACATATTTTAAAAACACATGTTAAATGCTAAACACAGTGGGGCCGATTTTAAATTTTGCGGGTGCGGGGTACATTTGTGCGCGCTACCTGGCGCGCACAAATGTACACCCGATTTTATAACATGCGCGCGCTGCCGCGCACATGTTATAAAATCTGGGGTTGGCACGTGCAAGGGGGTGCACACTTATGCACCTTGCACGCGTTGAGCCCTAGGGGAGGCCCGATGGCTTTCCCCGTTCCCTCCAAGGCCGCTCCGAAATCGGAGCGGCCTTGGAGGGAACTTTTTTTTAGGTCTCCCCCACCTTTCCCCACCTTTCCCTCCTTTCCCCTATCTAACCAACCCCCCAGCCCTACCTAAATCCCCCCTCCCTACCTTGTTTCGTAGAGCTGGCTCACTGCCGGCGCGCCAGGCCCTGACACAGGCCGCTGTGTCAGGGCACTCGGCCACACCCTGGGAACGCCCCCGGACCGCCGCCATGCCCCCAGACAAGCCCCCGGACCGCAGCCCCGCCCACGGCCCTGACCCCGGACCTCCCATTTTTTGAAACCCCGGGACATACGCGCGTCCCAGGGCTCACGCGTGCTGCCGAGCCTATGCAAAATAGGCTCGGCGCGCGCAGGGGTAGGTTTTCGGGGGTTACGTGCGTATCTTACGCGTATAACCCTTTGAAAATCTACCCCAGTTTCTTCTGCATTAAACATAAACAAAATTCGTCCTCATGGCCATTTTGGAGTTTGCTGTAGTTTCTGCCTACAGAGCAGTTGAGAATATAATTTATGTGATAGGCATTGCATTAAAATACATTTCTTACTGACTATTCAGACCTACAAAAGGTAAAGGACTGTAAAGTTATTGGATATAAATGTACACTTGTTCTATCATATGCTGCATGTGGGTCTGGTGAGGACACAAGAACACAAAGAGCCCAGACTCCACAGACTGCCTTTCAGAGATAGGATCCAGTATACTAGACACGCACACACTATATGCACATATTCACACTTCAATGCAGCACAGCAGTAGATCCCAGGACAATTTTCATTTATTATATGTCGTAGGTCATGAGAATAATGCATGAAAATGTTATATATATAACTAGTAGGTATAAAGATAATAGTAATGCAGAGTAACATATCCCTGGCATAGAGCTGTCCAGTGTGTGGAAGAGCTCAGGGTTGCAGCGTGTCTCTCAGTCCTTTTGTCTTCTTTATTCTCTTGTTTGTGTCAGTCTGCTTATTACTCTATGTAGCCTCCAGGGGGAATGGGGAGGGGGCAGGTAGTATACCAAATGCTTTTTGTCATGAGGCTTTTCCTGGAGACACATCACAAGCTATTGTTAACTGTGTCTTCATGTCTGTCTGCAAACAGAAGGCAGCTATTGTTTGGGGATAAATTTACCTTGGTGTCAGGGACAGTTTCCTTGCAACCCTGTAAGCTGTAATTCATCTTGGCCTGTTCAGAGCTGGCCCCAGACCAGACCCCTTACATTCCAACCACCCCAGGGTCCAGAGAAGCATTACTGACACACGTCAGTAAAAGACTTCCTGCTTAAGAGACACATTAGTGTCAGTAGGTCATAAGAAAATATGAAGAATCGCTAGGTGCAGTTCCATTTCTGGGTGAACACATAGCCCCATGAAGGTCAGCACGTTATCACAGAGAAGGTTTTTCCCTCCCTTCAGTCTGATGCATGTAATTGTTGGCATGGATGGAGTGATAAGCTGTCATGGGATTTGGTGAGGGTTCTGGATTCAGCTAAGTTCCTTTAGGGGAATAGGTCCAGTAGTAGGCGAAGGGATTTTGCCCATGCAACTTCAGGTATGCATTGGTGAAAAGAAATGCGGTTAGTAGGTTCAGCATATCCACGATGAAAACTGCAAGCACATTCTCTGCTGTTCTTGCAAAGCAAAAGAACAGGATTAATAGACATCTAACAATTTGACTCCCTCTTAGTACACCTTTCAGCATATATGACAATAGGACTAGTGCATCCCTCTAAAATTACTACCAGGGTCTTTGGGCAATGATGTCTGCCTTTGCCTGAGGGCCACTGTTAGGCACTGTGACACGGATCTTCTTTCCTGATTGTAACCCGCTGGGATCAAATTGGTGGGTGGGATTTCAGAAATATGGGCAATCAGGACTTGCACTCAAATCAGTTGTACAGTTTGTTTTTTTTCTGTTTAACTTTGAAGTCTATATCAGATTGATTGCACAGCAGGCCCTTATTTCTGCTTGGTAATCGGTATTTATAACCCCTTGTAATGCCTCTATACCTCTCAGACTCCGCCCAGCACGTGAAGCAGGTGGTTTAACTCCTAGATATGTTCAAACTGGCTTCTGGGTCTGAGGGATGATGTACAGTGGATCTAGATTGTGCAAGCCTACTCTCACAATGCATGGACTTAATCAATGAGGATGTATGGCATGAGGATACATTTTCCAAATGTCTTTCACCTTTGCCTGTAGGGTTACAGATCATAATATCATCTTTTCTAAGGAGTGGTGTTGCCTTCCATTGGAATGCTATTTCTTTAACTCTTGCAAGGCTAATGAAAGATTGCACATCCCCTTTTATGTAACCTGCATTTTGCTCTCAGCTCTCTCTTTTATTTCAGCCACCTGCAGGTAATCGGGAATGTGTGTGAGCCAGTAGATATGGTTTTCTTTAGCAGAGGATTGTACCTGAATGACAAATGAAATTAGATCCATTGTCTGATTGAATCTCATCTGGTATGCCATAATGTGAGATAATAATCCCCATAGCTTTTAGAGTATTCTGCTGAGTTGCTCATTTACACAGGTAAGCATATAAGCAATCAGAATAGGTGTCCACCAGAATTTGTGCATATTGACTCCCCTGTAATAATGGCATGGTGCCTATATAATCCATCTACCAGATCTGTGCTGTTTTATATCTCTTGATGTGCCCTAATACGATCACTGGAGGCCTGTCTCTATTTTATTTGTTGGCAAATCTATCACTGTCTTGCACTGAGCTCAAGTTAATGGCACTCCTTCCTGTAATGTCCACTGCTAGATAGTTTCTGCTCCTAAATTAAAGTGAAATGATGTAAACCGATATGACGGTTCTACCAAATACCAGAATAGAAATTTCAATAAATAAATAAATGTCCTGCCTATTCATGGATCCATTTAATTAACTCCTCAGGTGATTCTGTTAAATTTACTGAGGAATTTTTGGGCAGCTGCATCTGCAGCTTGATTATATACCAGGCCTCTGCAGTATCATTGTGAGTGTAAGCATCTACTTGATAAATAGTAGTGGAAACTGTCTGTACTAATCTCCATATCTCCTCCCACAACTCTTTTCCCAATACTATTTTGCTTCTGATTTTCCAGTCATGTTTATGCCATCGAGGCGTCCAAACAGCTCTTCAGAATAGCTAAAACTACAGCTTGCAATTCTGTATCTACAGCTGTCCAGCACCATTTCCTACTTAGGTACTAGCAGAACCATCTGTGAAACATGCACCTACCCTTTCTTCATCTTGTATTTTGTCATACGGGATTCCCCAGGACACTGGAGAACTCATTAGTGAAATGGGTGAGCCCTTTTCAGGCATGGGCTGGTCCTGGGGATCTCCAACTGAAGGGAACTCGGCTACCTGTTCATGCAGGACTACCACCCCTTGCTGTCTTGGTTTTGCCCACTCCATAATATACCATTTCCACTTGATAATGCTGCTTTGCTGAGTGTGCCTACTCTGTTGGTCTTTGGAGTTCTCTGTACCCATTGCATACTTAGGAACTTTTGATTTCCAGTCATCCTGAGATTGTTGCAGATTAGTGGGGTGGGGCAGAGCAGGGTAAGAGCACTGTGCACTCCGGGTAGCAACAGGCACACAAACTTTCTCACATATATACACAAATTAGCACACTTGCATGTTCACGCTCATACTCTATTTAACACATACATATATATTCATTCTCAAACACGTTGCGCCTCCCGGCCGCGTACGCTCCGCAACCGGGCCTGCTCACCTCTCTCAGCCATCCACGAGCTCAGGCCTCACTGCCACTGTCGGTCCCGGCCGTCCCCATTGCCCTCACTGCCACTGTCGGTCCCGGCCGTCCCCACTGCCCTCAGTGCAAGACTCTGGCGTCATTGCAGGCCTCACAGCGGAGCTCCTGCCGGGGCTCCACGTCCAGCGTCTCCTCGGCTCCGCCCCTAGGTGCACGCGCGGCCAACCTCCTGCCATTTAAAGGGCCAAGGGCAGGAAACCCAGCCGAGTCGCTCCCTGATGACATCATGACTCCATAGTATATAAGGCAAGGCCTGTTCCCTGGAACGATGCCTTGGCAATTGGGTAGATTACGTTGTGATAGCAAGTTTGCCTTCCTGTTCCTGTGCCAGTTTCCTCTTCCAGTTTCCTCTTCCAGTGTCTTGTTCCAGTCTTCTGTTCCAGAGTCCTCCTGTTCCAGCGTCCTCCTGTGCCTTCGTCTCCCCAGGTAGTACCATTCAGACTTTCTTCTCGGTACTGACCTCTGCCGCCGCTTGGATTTGACCTTTGCCTGTTTCCTCGACCAAGTCTGAATGCTGCCTGGAACTGACCTCTGACTGTCCACTGACCACGTCTGACTGCTGCCTGGAACCTGACCTTTGCCTGATTGACTATCCACGGACTGACCGCTGGTATTGACCCCTACTTTGGCTGACTACACTATCCTTGACTGGCCTTGATCCTTGCTCTCCATTCAGAGACTCTGTTCTGGCCTTCTCTGGCTTCTGAGCTCCCTGACCTGACCATCAACCGCGCACCCTTGTTCGTGGTGGGCACACCCCTGAACTTTCTCTCTCGGAGACCCTGTGAGGCCCACCTAAGACCAGGCGGCTCGGGTAACCAAGGGCTCAACCTGAGGGAACCCCTGGTTGCTATTGGTGAAGCTCCAGCTAGCCTCTGTCTCCTCCTGTGCTCTGCCTCCTGGTGGCAGGTGCTCTCTGGGTCCGACCAGGGAGCCTACCAATCATGCACCAGGCCAACGGTCCACCTCCCGGCGCTACAAAACACACACATTCACTCACAGGCAGGGCCAGTGCAAAGGTATTAGGCACCCTCCCTCCAGCGTCCACACACAATTAACTTTAGAAAAATTAACATTGTGCATTAGAATGAAAAAGAAGCCTGCATGTATAACAACTAATTTATTTGACATGAAAAGATCAGTATGATAAGAATGTATAATAACTGTTACATTAACTTAATTTTCCACCTAACCAGTCTAGATTGAGGCAGGATACTTTACATATTCAACAAAATACAGTGGGTGAACATAAAGCAAGGACTAAATAAAATATAAAATATTCAATCCAAATGTAAACAATTTGTGCTACATTTTATACAACAGGTTCTGCATTAGAAAGACAGCACATTCGAATTTTACTTTCCTTGCATTCAGTTTAGCAAATTTAGAAGCAAGATTCTTCAGATCAAGGTTTTGTGCAATTTTGTTTTCTGGTGACAAGGTGACCAGCCGATCAAATCTTTCTTGCATTATTGAGGAATGAATATATGTTTTAATCAACTTTAGCTTGGAAAAGCTTCACTCACCACGGGCCACAGAAACAAAAATTTGTCTCAAAATTGATTAACACATATTGGCTTCTAAACATCTTTAATGTAGGAGCACTATCTTTGGATCTAATTATTTTGCACTTGTATTCCCTTATTTGTTGATTACATATTACTAGGTTAAAGAAAGCCATTGCTTCCAAGGAACATTTAGCAGCATCCCTAATAACCAAATTTCAAGGAATGTGCATTGTAAGGAACTTATAGATTAACATCCAAAATTCTGCTTTGCACACCCTTTCATATTGCTTTCATTATCATAGCCTTGACCATGTAAGATTTCAATGGGCAATGACATATCTTCTAACTGGCGAAGGACAGTGTCTGTCATTCCAGTACTAGTAATCTCCTGGAGTGGCACAAATCCCAAGAAATATTCCTTTATGCTTACAGGTTGAGAATAATCAGGGTCTGAATCAATGACCACAAAGCAAAGGATCATGGTCATTTGTTCAACGTGGCCTGCATCTGGTGTACAATCTAAAATAATTGAGAAGTAGTTGGCATCATGAGTAGATATTAGGATTTCCTCTTTGATAGCATTGAATCAGTTCATTTTGTATATCTTTGCCAAGGTAGTGGATATTGTCTCAGCATTTCTTAAGAACATGAGAAATTGCCATGCTGGGTCAGACCAAAGGTCCATCAAGCCCAGCATTCTGTTTCCAACAGAGGCCAAACCAGGCCACAAGAACCTGGCAATTACCCAAACACTAAGAAGATCCCATGCTACTGATGCAATTAATACACCAACTTGAAGATACAAGGGAATGTTTGCTTGGTGGTAATCTTGTACGGAGGTTATTGAATGAGGGTAACCGATTTGCAGTTATCCTCTCTTTAACCTCCGTCTATTATTCTTTTATTAAATTGAACAATATCTCTCACGAATCTCTTTTTTAATTTTTCAATTTTTCTAAAAATCCCTTCTCCCCTGCTGCTTTTCCGTCCCACTGTTATCTTATTTCATACTTATCAGGGTCGTCGCCTCTGTAATGTCTTATGGGTACGGAGCTGCTTGTCCGACACGGGCCATGTTTCGGCACGGTGTGCCTGCTTCAGGGACTACGCAAGAATGTGCTGTGTCCTATACTGGGTTCACAGCATACAGTAAACCTTCAATATATAAAAATATTAATCTTAAACAGAAAAAACTTCTACAAACCTTCTTTCACATTTATTAATAATGCTTAAGATTATTACAAGATTACCACCAAGCAAACATTCCCTTGTATCTTCAAGTTGGTGTATTTTTGAAAAGGGAAAGAGGTTGGTTAGCGACTACTGATGCAATTAATAGCAGTGGCTATTACCTAAGTCAATTTGATTAATAGCAGTTAATGGATTTCTCTCCAAGAACTTATCCAAACCTTTTTTGAACCCAGCTACACTAACTGCACTAACCACATCCATGTGGATTAAACAAAGCTAGATATTCTAGAAATTTCAGGAAATTTCCATTACCAGGTGTATGCAGTCTTTCATGTTATCCCCGAAAGGCCAGATTTTGCATACTAAGAACTCTCACCAAAGCAATCAGTCATTCCAAGATTTGTTGCCAATACTTTTCTTGTTGTTTAATGAGGCGCAAACTTTCTTCATCAATTGTTTTCTTGTTTTTCAATCACAGTTCAAGTTCCTTCCACTTTTGAAAGTTATCCAAGTGTCCACTACCTCTCT
Source organism: Rhinatrema bivittatum (assembly GCF_901001135.1). Taxonomy (NCBI): domain Eukaryota; kingdom Metazoa; phylum Chordata; class Amphibia; order Gymnophiona; family Rhinatrematidae; genus Rhinatrema; species Rhinatrema bivittatum. The sequence continues at coordinate 773,659,060 of NC_042616.1, read as the reverse complement.
TGTACATTGCTAGAATTGCAGACATGTTATTCCAATCTTTATCAGTAAGAGACGATACACCAGCCTTGCAGACATGTTGTTCCAGTCTTTATCAGTAAGAGACGATACACCAGCCTTGTTACTGGTAAACAACATGCAACAAAAGCAAACACAGAGTCCTTTGACACGGAGCATCACAGACAGGGAATTTCTTCCCATTGGCAATTCTCCTTTTGTAATGAATTGTTGAGAATTTTCTTTGATTACCATCTTTAGGAAATTCAAATTGTAGAACTTATTCTGGACCATGTTGCGCCCAGATTTTTCACATGTGATCATCGCTTTTGGGTAGCAAATTGACCCAAGTAGCAGGCTCACCATAGATCAACATCCTTTCAAATCTTGATCCTTCTAGACCTCACATGCCAGGTCATTCATCAAAATACGTAATGGCATTAATGCATGCATTAACGCCATAACACATACCACTAGCACATGGCGCGAATGCAAATTTTTGGTAAGGGTGGAATCAGGGAGGAGTGAGATTTAGTAAATGAGGGGCAATATCGCACGGTTTTAACACTGGAAATAACTACACCTTTTTTCCATATACACTCTTAAGAAACCTCTACTCACATAGGGGCAGATTTTAAAAGGGTTACGCGCGTAATATACGCACGTAACCCTTTTAAACCCGGTCCTGCGCGCGCCGAGCCTATTTTACATTGACCCGGCGATGCGCACAAGCCCCGGGACGCATGTGTGTCCCGGGGCTTGAAAAAGGGAGTGGGGCATGGGCGGGGCCTCCAAGCACAGCGGCCATTTGCTGCTGTGCCCGGGATTGTGGGCCGGCTGTTGGCCGGCACGCACAACCTACACATGCCCGGAGGCAGGTGCAACTTCTAAGTTAAAGGTAAAGAGAAGGTTTAGGTACGGCTGGGGGGTGGGTTAGGTAGGGGAAGGAGGGGGGCGGAAGGAAAGTTCCCTCTGAGGCCGGTCAGATTTTGGAGCTGCCTTGGAGAGAATGGAGGAAAGCTGCACAGCTCGGCATGCACAAGTTGCACAATTGTACACCCCCTTGCGAGCGCTGACCCTGGAATTTATTACATGCGCACAGCTGCACGTGCATGTTATAAAATTGGGCGTACATTTGTGCGTACCGGGTTACGTGCACAAATGTACGCCCACGCGTACCTCTTAAAATCCAGCCCATATTCTATATTTTATAAAGTCACAAATAAACGTGTATTTTCACTTGTATGCACATATATGCACATAAAAATGGGATGGTCTAAGGGCATTTTGGAGTGAAGCCAACACTTATGTGTGTAAGTTGCCATTTTAAAAGAAACGTGTGTGTAAATTTGCCAACCTACTCGCATATTTTTACACCTGTTTAATTATAGAAACATATAGAAGCATAGAAATAACGGCAGAAGAAGGCCAAACGGCCCATCCAGTCTGCCCAGCAAGCTTTCGCACTTGTTTTTTTTCTAACACTTATCTGATACTCTTGGCCCTTAGTAACCTTTTGGTTCTATTTCCCTTCCACCCCCGCCATTAATATAGAGAGCAGTGTTGGAACTGCATCTAAGTGAAATATCTAGCTTAATTAGTTAGGGGTAGTAACTGCCGCAGTAAGCAAGCTACTCCCATGCGTATTTGTTTACCCAGCCTGTGCAATTCAGTCCTTGTTGTTTGTCTGAATATAAATCCACTTTTCTTCATTCCACCCTGCTGTTTAAGCAGTGAACTGTGCTGCATATGTATTTCAAGTGAAGTATCAAGCTTAATTGATTCGGGGTGGTAACCGCTGTAACAAGCAAGCTACACCCATGCTTATTTGTTTACCCAGACTATGTAATTCAGTCCTTGTTGGTTGTTGTCTGTATATAGATCCACTGTCTTAAGTGATATTAAATGTGTTTATTGTGTAGTGCCGACTGGGTGGGAGATCTGGGTGAACTGGGGGGAGTTTAGGCTGAAGAACTAGGAAGGTCTTGATTATCTAAAGAATGACTAGATAGACTGGTGAACTATTTGGTAAAGAGGTTAATTTCCTTGACACATGCATGTTTTAAAATTGTACGACTTGTATGCATAAATCAGGATTTATGCAAGTAAGTTCTACTTCACTTTCTTTCACCTGTCATATATGCACACACATAGTTTTAAAATAGGTAAGAAAAGTTAAATTCATTGATATAGGTGGTTTCAATGCATACAGAAGCAAACATACACATATAAAATTATGCATATTTTATAATATGCACATATATGATGATATGCACGGGTTATAAAATACAATTGTAGATCTATATGCAGCCATATAGACTCATATATGCGGCTTCACATGGTTGTTTGAAAGTTATCCTCATTGTTGTGGGCACTTGTACCTGTGGGCTTTGCTCCGGTTTTCAAAGGGAAAGTAGAAGTATTCTTTCCCTTTGAAAATTGGCAAAGGAAAAAGTGCCCGCAGAGTTTTCCTTTCCTTTTTTTCTAAAGGTATATGTTCCCTTCAAAATAATGCATGCCGTTTTGGAAATACAAAACTACACTCGTCGTAATCTCCCCTGACCTAATCTCACCCCTTGAACACCTTTGCGTGGTGTGTACAAAAATGGAACAACCCACGTTTAGCAGCATGGAGATGGGCAAAGAGCCCTTTTATCCAGGTCACTCGGTATTTAGCCAGGTGCATGGCTTCTGAAAACTGCCCTTATTCCCAGTGCTGAAGGTTCAAGGACTTATTGTCTCCTGAAGACTTCATTTTACTGTAGTCTGGCAAGGAGGATTCTGGATCAGTTTCACTCTTTGTTGTATGGAGTTGGTAGAAACCCGTGCACACTCTTTAGTAGTGCTGGGCTTACTTAAAGGGAAGGGGCACCAGAATGAACACATGAAAAACAAAGTCAAAGCTCAGTGCTCTTGGGAAAGGGACTTGAATTTGTAGTTCCTTTCACCTTCTGTTTGCAGAAACTTTGTAAAGGGCTGTTTGTTATGTAACCCCTGGGCAGGACAGATCCTTTACTTGGCACCCAGGGGCACATAGAAAGAAAAGGGAAGATGGATCCTTTCTGCACAGCTACTCTCAATCTCTATAGAACTCCTTCTCCCTACTCTCTGAGGTCCAAGAGTTCCAAGATGTGGGGACGAATAATAGCTCTTATGCCCTGCTTCTTTGCAATTAAGCCCTGTTTCTATCCTTACATCACAACTGCCATAATTATACAGTCTCAGCATCCAACCATACTTCTTTACTGATAGTTTGGTTAGATGATTGAATAATATTCATATTTCCCTCATTCAATTGATTAGAATGCAGATAGAATAAACATGTAACTCCACTTATTCTAGGTAATCTCTCTAATTCTAGTGGAAACTCTCTATTTACACAGAATTACTTCTTGCTTTCAAATCCTTACTTTCCTCAGTTGTCCAGATTAAAGTTAGTTTAATCCTCTTTTACCTCCCAGTTTATTTCTCTTGCCTCTTCTCACTGTATCTGGATTTCCAGAAAGCATTTGACACAGTTCCTCATGAGACACTTCTTAGGAAATTAAAAAGTCATTGGATAGAAGGCGGTGTCCTATTGTGGATTGCCAACTAGTTAAAAGATAGAAAACAGAGAGTAGGGCTAAATGTAAATGGTAAATTTTCCCAGTGGAAAAAGGTGAATAGTGGAGTGCACAGGGATCTCTTCTGGGACCAGTGCTTTTTAATATATTTATAAATGACCTGGAAATGGGATCAATAAGTGAAGTGATCAGATTAGCCGATGACATAAAATTATTCAAAGTTGTTAAATTGTGAGAAATTGCAAGAGGACTTTGCAAAACTGGGAGACTGGTTATGAAAATGGCAAATTAAATTAATATGGACAAGTGCAAAGTGATGCACTTAGGGAAGAGTAAACCAAATTATAGCTACACAATGCAAGGTTCCACATTAGGAGTCACCATTCAGAAAAAGGATCTAAGTATCATTGTTGATAATACATTGAAATCTTTTGCTCAATGTGAAGCAGCAGCCAAGAAAGCAAATAGAATGTCAAGGATTATTAGGAAAGGAATGGAGAATAAAACAAAGAATATCATAATTCCTCTGTATCACTCCATGGTACGACCTCTGCTTGAATATTGTGTGCAGTTTTGATCACAATATCCCAAAAAAGATACAGAAGAATTCTAAAAGGTACAGAGAAGGGCAGCCAAAATGATAGAGGGGATGGAACAATTCCCCTGTAAGAAAAGGAGGCGAACCGGGCATGTCCCGGGGTCGCCGAAAATAACACAGGGTCGGGCAGAGGCAAGGCAGCCGGAAAAGGGGGGGGGGTGGGTAGAGAGGGGGGACTGGGGACCAATGGCAGCTGGCAGTTTGAAAAGCCGCGCTGCCATTGGATAAGGGGGTTAGGAAGGGAGCGGGGCTAGCAGGGAACGGTCATTGAGGCATTCGGCAGCAAGGAAAGCGGAGGCAATACTGAATGGAATGGAATGAGTAACATTAATCAATTGTTCACTCTTTCAAAAAGTAAACTGACTAGGAGACACACAATGAAGTTACTAGGAAATACATTTACGTTCTGTGAGTATTTTTTTAAAAAAGTAATTAAAAAATACTTAAACATAAAACTAAAAGAGAAAATGTTTTTTTTACTCAATGCATAATTAAGCTCTGGAATTCATTGCCAGAGGATTTCGTGAAAGCTATGGGGCGGATTTTCAGAGCCCTGCTCGCGTAAATCCGCCCAAAACCGGGCGGATTTACGCGAGCAGGGCCCTGCGCGCCGGTAAGCCTATTTTACATAGGCCTACTGGCGCGCGCAGAGCCCCGGGACTCGCGTAAGTCCCGGGGTTTTCGGAGGGGGCGTGTCGGGGGGCGTGTCGGGGGCGGTCCCGGTCGTCGTGGCGTTTTCGGGGCGTGTCGGCAGCGTTTTGGGGGCGGGTACGGGGGCGTGGCTACGGCCCGGGGCGGTCCGGGGGCGTGGCCGCGCCCTCCGTACCCGCCCCCAGGTCGCGGCCCGGCGCGCAGGAGGCCCGCTGGCGCACGGGGATTTACGCCTCCCTCCGGGAGGCGTAAATCCCCCAACAAAGGTAAGGGGGGGGGTATAGACAGGGCCGGGCGGGTGGGTTAGGTAGAGGAAGGGAGGGGAAGGTGAGGGGAGGGTGTTAGAGGATTCCCTCCGAGGCCGCTCCGATTTCGGAGCGGCCTTGGAGGGAACGGGGGTAGGCTGCGCGGCTCGGCGCGCGCCGGCTATACAAAATCCATAGCTTTGCGCGCCGATCCAGGTTTTTAGCAGATACGCGCGGCTCCGCGCGTATCTACTAAAATCCAGCGTACTTTTGTTTGCGCCTGGAGCGCAAACAAAAGTAGGCTATTCGCGCTCCTTTTAAAATCCGCCCCTATTAGTTTAGCTGTGTTTAAAAATGGTCTGGACAAGTTCCTGGAGGAAAAGTCCACAAACCATTATTAAGGTGGAGTTTCAGATATCCACTGTTTATTCTTGGGATAAGCAGCTTAGAATCTATCTACTCCTTGGGATCCTGCTAGGTATTTGTGACCTGGCTTGGCTTGATGGACCCTTGGTCTGACCCAGTATGGCAAGTCTTATGTAAGGTGGTTAGAACACACATTCAGTCCCAAAATTTAATCAGAACTCAGTCCCAGATTTAATATTCTTCAGAAATCCTCTGTGAAAAATTCTAACTCCTTATGCTGCTCATGGAGGGTACTTTACTCTCCCTTGTTTCTTCCTGAATTCTTTCCACTCCTTAGGCAGTGCTGGGTAGGCACTTCTCAAACATTTAAGCAACCTTTCCCCAATAGCAACAAAGTTCTTGTTAGCTTTATGTTGTATCTTCTTTGCTTCAGTGCACTTTAGTGGGATCCCTTGCTTTAGATGGAAATTGTAACACAGGGACGCCTCAATCCACTGTAACAAGGGAGATGGTTTCTCACAGAAACATCTCAAAAATTGGCTTAAAAGAGTCCAAACAATCTTCAGAGGGAGGTAGATGGGTCAACAGGAGGCCAACCCCTAAATGGGAACTTCTTTACTCCTTTCCCGTAAATTGGAAGGAAAAATTAGAAGACAGGAAACAATTCCAAACTAAAATCCATGAGGATAGTAGGTGCTTTAGGATGATAAGCAGCGAAGATGCACCATTCCTTGTGCCCACATGGGGGAACAAAACCCAAACCTCTCTCACTTATGACTACACTACCCAAACCTCTCTCACTTATGACTACACTACTAAAGCCTCCCCAGCTTTAGTAAGAGGAAACCAAAGGGACAGGCATTCTTTAACCGTAACTACCTTTTACCATTGCTAGAAAATTAAATGAATACAAAGTGGCAGTACTGTGCAATGCACTGTGGGAAGGTCCCTAGTTTCATCCTTGAGTCCGGTCTTTCATTCCCAAGGTCAGCTGGGACTGGGCTTGCTGTGAAGGTCATTTGTATCCGCAGCAAAATTGTGCGAGAAACCTTTTATACTTTTCCAGAACTGGGAGTTTTGCACATTCCTGGCCATAACAATGTGCAAAGATTATTCGGGCTGCTGGCGCCAGATCGCTTGGCCCACATGAGGCTCCCCTTCCCTCCCCCCAAAAGCTGACAGAACTTGTCAATAGGCCCCTCCCCCCCAAAAGCTGACAAATGTTCCTGTCAGGCAGGAACTCTGAGCCCCTTGGAAAGCAGGGGGCAAAACAATATGGAACCGGTAGGGATGTTAGAAGCCCTGCGCTCTTTTGACCTTTTAAAATAAGCAACGGGGACCAAATCTGGTTTCCCCCATGTCCTCCTCCCATGCATCCCTCTCCCAGGACCCCTCTCCAAACTTTCCTTTTATGAGGGGTCTTCCTGGGGCAGGAGCAGACTATTCACACCTGCCTCTTCAGCCACCGTTTTAAAAATGATGCTGGCCAACCAACTGACTCTATTCATTCCCCTGCATCTTTGAGGTGTAGCTACTTTTCTTGTGAAAATGGGCCTACAAAGCCTGCTTCCCTCTCCTGTTTTCACAAAAGGGCGTTTCAAGGAGCTGATAAGCTGATGCTATTGCCTCACATCAGCTTATCACTGTTCCAGTTCAAAAAACTTTTGTATATAGTGAACTACACGTGAAAGTTTACTATAACGAATGCCACTCAGTGAGAAATTTTTGCAGAAGGGGTTTTCACAAAAACATTTCATGCAACATACGCATACTTTTGTGGTTTTGCACGTTTGTGGACATTCTGCAAAATGTTTTACATGAAAAACCTTTTCCCTTAAAAAAAAAGTTTCACATCTTATATATCAACCTGCTAGCAGCCAGATTCAGGGCCCATGACTACAAGTGGCCAGAAGGAGCCCTGGTCATGGTTCCTGATCTAGAACCGTCACTACAATAACCTGATTAGGTACGTTAGGAGGATATCAAATAGGGGAGGGGGTTAAATCCCCCCTGGTGCAGTTGTGAATGAGAATTGATGACTGCAGATCCCAACCCTAGTTCCAGTTCACCTGGAAGAAAAAGGAGCAGAAAAAGCTGCCAAGTGCAAAAACAATCCCCAAAAAGCCCGAAGACTTCATTCTGCTTTTCAGAATATATGTACGCATGTCATAACTTTAGTACTGCGTCTCTGCCTCAGAAATGTTATTGGGTACTTAAAAAATTGGGGGTTTGGTCCCAAAGACACGCTGTCACTGCCAGCCTCATTTCCTATCCTACACACAAACATTCATTCATACACAGTGCATCTCTTCTACTCTCCTCCTAAACAATGTACAAATTGGGGTAGATTTTCAAAACAGCGTGCGAGCCTACATGTGCGCGCGCTACTGCAATTTTATAACTTGCAGGTGCGCCAAACAGCACTGCCTTCACCCGTTCCCTCCCAGTCCGCTCCGAAAATGGAGCGGCCTCAGAGGGAACTTCCCTTCCCCTACCTCCCCGCCCTGTCCCCCTACCTTTTCCTTTATTTTATTTACAAATTTACTTCAGCCCTGGAGCAGAAGTAAGTTGCGCACGCCAGCCAACGGCCGGTGCGCGATCCCCGGCACAGCAGGAAATGGCCGCTGTGCCGGGAACCTCTGGCCATGCCCCCTTTTGAAAATAGGCCCGGAGCGCGTATCACCGGTCATGCACATAAATTCTCTGGATTTACGCACGTAACCTTTTGAAAATCCAGCCCATAGTTTCCAACCTTTGTTATCTCTGGCTTGATTCTGTGGTTCAGCATATCTCTCTTTTTCTCATCCTTTAGTCATGTTTCTAATTCTTTTTAATTTCTCTCTCCTTGCTGTCCTCTTTCCTTTCTGTTTCAGATTTGTTTCTTCCTCTTTCTTTGTCTCCCATTCTTTCAGCACTTTATTTTTCATTACTCTTTTCTTCCTTGCCTCTTTCTACCAGTCCCCTAACTCTTATTCCAGCTTCTTATTCTATTTATTTATTTTATTTCTCTTTTTTCTATACCGCCTATCATCAGTCTGGGCGGCTTACAAATGTTGCAAACCTAAAATTTTAAAATAAAGAAAATACAATTCTAATACAAAGAGTATAAAACATATAACATGAATAAGCGGCTCTTGACCTTCCCCTCTAAACCCTCTCACTGCTTAAGTCTTCAGCCTTGTCTCTTTACCTTTAGATATCATTATAAGCCTCCTTAAAAAGCCAGGCTTTTAGCATTCCCTAAATAGCTTTTGCTCTCTCATTAGCTGTAACTCCTCCAGCATTGATTTCTAGAGTACTGGGCTTGCTACTGTAATCGCTCGTTCACGCACCATGTTCAAGCTAGCTGCCTTCACTGAGGCAGTCACTAAAAGACCTTTATTCACAGACCGTAATTTCCTTTGCGACCGATACCACTGTAATCTGGATCTCAAGCATCCAGATTACAGTTTATAGAGTACATTATGTATTATTACTAACACATTAAAATGGATTCTAAAAGATACTGGCAACCAGTGAAGTTCCTTAAGTACCTGTATTTTCATACCTCCCCACTCCACACAGTACTGATTTCTATGTTTCCTGTTCTCTCTTTTCTCCCTATTCCCTCTCTATCTCCATCTTCCTCCTTTACACTTTCTCTCTTTAAACAGTGTTCTCTTTCTTTTGCTCTCTCCTCTTCTCAGTCTTCCTCCAGTGCTCTTTTACCAATCTTTTTCCTCTCCCCTTCATCTTGTGATATTTTCTAACACCTTGTCCCCTTATTCCTGTGCTTTCTCACCCTTTCCCCTTCCTCCTGCACTCTTGGTAGTTCACTTGCATCCTGTGCTCTTTTATCCTGTCTACCTCTTTCAATCTTGGTCCCTGGCACTCTTCTCCCCTCCTCATTCCTTCTGATATCTTGCTCTTATCCTTCTTCCATCTGAGCCTTATCACCTCTTCCCCTTCCTCGTGTACTCTCTCTTTCATTTATGCTATTCTTTTCTTCCTCATCTCTTCCTTCTGCATTCTCTCAGCTTTCTTTTCCTCCAATCAATTACACCTTTTTTTTTCCCAAGATGGAGCTATCTATTTTGATTATTGCTATAGTGACCAGTAGGTTCAACTACTATAACTCCTTATGTCATGTCTTGTATCAGTTATTACAAAACACAGCTTGAATGATCCTTATGAAAGCTCATGCAAATGTAATCCCACCCTGGGGAGCTTACTGTACTCCGGTGGGGCCATAAAAAAAATGTAGTTTCTCTTCAGGGCTGGAATCACTCCTGGCTCGCGCTAGCATGTCTCTTCTCTCTTCCCCAGGGCTAGGATCCTTTGTTGGAGGGGGGAGTTTTCTTTCAAGGTTCATAGTGCTAAGGGGCACCCTTTGCAATTGGTCTTTCTCCTTGGGGGAGGGGCACTGTTTTCTTGATGTGTATGCTGTATGCGCCAATAATCATACGGGAGTTACGTGGTTAGTGTCCAAAATTAAACTTCTTTACTGTTGCAAAAAGTTAGATGAGAATTGTAAAATTAAACTTAATTCAGGCAAGCAACAGTGTCATACACAGTTTAGGGGGATTACTGGAGTCAAATAACAAAGACCCGCATACACATAACTATTACCTTCATAATAGGTACTACCGGCTCAAACTTAAATGGCCTTTGTTTGCCTTATGCTTAATCATATGTCTTGTCCATTATTATTTTTTTAAATGATTGCAAATAGGAACAACTTATCTTTTAATATCTCAAGAAGTCATTTGTAGAAAGATGTCAACATAGTGTGTCCAAAGACAATTACAGACATTTCTGTTTCGGCGTAAACAGAGGTAAGTATACCATTACTACCCCGACACTCATATGCTCATAGAAGGGTTGGCCAAATGCCACTGTCTTTCAGACTCAGGGCTGACAGATTTCTCCCCCCCCCCCCCCCCCCCCCCCCACAGTGTCAATAGGAGGTATGTGCCAAGGCTGGCTGAAGTTTGAGGTCCATATTTGGTTGGGCCAAAAAGATGTTCTAAAGTTAAACTTATCCAACTAACTAGCACTGTATATTCAGTGGCGCAACAGCGCCTCCCCAGAACATCAGTGGCCCGCCCCTTTTTTACACATGCAAATTTGCTCGCAGACCCTGATTTATACCTGTATGTTGAGGTTTTTAAAATAGCATATTCTTGAGTTTATGCTATCTTACTTGTGCAGGTGCTATTTTTTACACATGCAACTTTTGAAAATTCCCCTTTAAAGAAATAAATCTGCTCAGTAATGGATAAGGTTAATGCTTTAGGGGGTAATTTTAAAAGGAGTTACGCATGTAAATATAATATACTACTGTAGCAAATTAAAAAAGAAAAGGACAAGGAATTGCATTTACACGTGAATACCTTACAGACAATTCAATGGCACATATTCTAGTAATTTTCAAAAGCCCACTTCACACAAGTAAAATGCATTTTCATGTGTAAAATCCAATTTTAAGCATTTAAATGCTTTTTAAATTCAGGCCTTTATTGCACCTTATTCACCGTAGGTGTGGCTTTTTGTCAGCCAAGAGGAGTTTATTACGTCTGTCTCTGGGGAATAAACATTTTCTTTTTGTGTCAGTAGTTTGAAACTGGATAGTGCAACCCCCTTAATCCCGCAGCCCAACTAGAAACTGAGCACAGATACTTACCAACATGGAGGAACATCCCCCATGTACATCAGTGCACTACACATAACAGCAACTTTTGAAAGAAAGGCAGGGGTTTGAGTCTATGCCCCTTTGCCATTTATGCTGCTGGATTTTTCTACCTCTGCAAATGCACACAAAAGCCCTGGAGGAGGGATAATTTAAAAAAAATGTAAGGGAGGATAAAATGGGCAATTGGAAAGACATTTTTAAACACATACAATTTCAGTGCTGGGTTCCCCGTTGTGCGATAAGGTGACAATTCTTGCCCTTTCAAAATTGCCAGCAAGAAAATCGTAAAACTCCACAAGCCTCTTCTTCAAGCCAACAAATTGATGGCAGTTTTAAATGGCTAGCCCCATGGGCTATGATAATACTATTGTTCAACAGGATCACTTCAGGACTGCTGAAGAATTGCATTGTATTTCGACATCCTAGTGAATGCCATAATTGTAAAGAAAAAACAGATCCAGTTTGTAGAGTGTATTCTTGCTTCTTCTTTTCCTTCATGAATTAACAATAAACACTGTTTCAACATGCACATTATTAATTTTCCTAAAGTAGTTTCTATGTCTGCTTTGGATTTGTTAGGAGAATGGATCTGCCAGTCCCATCAGTTGGCCATGAGGTTTCAGCTGTTGGGTATCATTTGCCTATCCCAGTTTCTAGGTCTCAAGGAGTTTTTCATTTGAATGCAGCATTGTTGATTGCCTGTGTTATGGGGGATTACTACCCTTAAACAATAAAGGGTCAATTTTAAAAGCCCTACTCATGCCAAATCAGGGAGATATGCGCATTTCTCAGGCTGGTGATGGCGCAAGCATTTTAAGAAGTGTCTGTGGATGCGCATATCTCCTGGTACACCCACAAAAGAAAAAGTCCAAAAAAGGGACGGGGCATGGTCTGGGCAGGGCCATGGCATTTCGGGAATTTAAATGGAAACCAGCGTGTAAATATTTATGAGCTCAAGCGTGCTCTGGGATCCCCTACCGCGTAACTTTACTTCTGCTATAGATGGCATGTAAGTTATAAAACAAAAGAAACTAGGCTAGTCAGTAGGATGTAAGTGGGGTAGGTAGGGTAAAAGAGAGGTTAGTTAGCTAGAGGGGTTAGGAAGTTCTATCCTGTAACTGTACAAAGTGGGAATGAACTGGTTTAACTGATCAGGCACATGAATATTAACCCCCCCCCACTTACGCGGTAGAAACGGCACATGCATGCATCCATATAAAATGGCGCGCACATTTACATGCATTCAGCTGATTTTGTAGGATGTGCTCGTGTTATAAAATGGCTGCATCCATGGATGTGAGCCAGCATACGCATGTTCAAGTACGCTCGTGCGGCTGTTTTAAAGTTACCATCTAAGCTTTGAAGCTTTGATGCAACTGCAACATTGCTCTGCATTCAACAGCAGGGGGGAAAGGGGAATTGGACTTAGACAACAATCAACAAGGGCCCTGATATCTAGACTGGAGAAATGATAAGCATGGTGGTAAACTGCATGGAGAAGCAGTTACTACCCACATCAGAAAGCATGGGATTACTACCCTTAACTAATAAACCTTGGAGCCTTTGATACAAATGCAATATTGCTCTCCACTTTGACAGCAGGGGTGGGGGAGAGGAATTGAATTCAGACGACAACCAACAAGAGCCCTGACTTTTACAGTCTGGGGTACTGATATGCAGACATAAGGGAAAAAGCACAGGACTGCTTCTAAGGCCAAGTCCATTTTCAAAACATCACGCAGTAAAAATGTTGCTAGCATTACATTTTTTTATGGGGATAACTACAAGGAGCGGCAGTTGCTACCCTTAAGAGAAATATGGGGGTCACAGCAAGGCAGATACTACCATAAGAAGCTTGCTGGGCAAATTGGATGGACCATTTGATCCTTTTCTGCCATCATGAGGGATAGACCTCATTTTAAGGTTACCTTGTATATTATAATATAAAGAATGGACACTTAAAACTTTCTTTTCAGAAAAAGAGTGTCCATGGCTGCCATCTGGCTATATTTCCTGATGTGTTAAGGACCAGCCAACAGAGTAGGAAGCTTTTTCTTCGGTATACACAGAGGATTCTTGTATCGAGAGCTAGCTTTCTTCTCAAGTTCCTTTGCAGGTGTTATGTTAAGATAAATTATGTTAAATTTCTTTTTTATGGTTTAACAATTGTTAATGGCTTAATAAACAACACATAGCATAGTATCATTAACCTCTTCAAATAACACAACAACCAAACCAGTAATGAAGGATATAGCCCACTAAAGCAGTAAGTTGTGAGAAAGAATATTGTGTACATGAAAATCAAAACAATCAGCTTCACACCTTGGCTTAACCTATAATTTAAAAAGCAGCAGCAGATGGCATTTTAAATCATCGTGGTAAGTCTTCTGGAAATTGCTGTGTAAATATAGTATGATCGAGTGGAGGCAATGCAAGATTCCAAATAGACCATGCCCATCATTCTAGCTGCACAGTCAGACAAAGAAGGGGGTGTAGTTTTTAACTAACTGTAAAATATGGATTCCTTAGCCAGTGGAAAGGTTTTCATCAAGAATAACTTGAGAAGCCTCCCCTCCAGATTTGCAGGTCCAAGTATCCCAATATACAAAACTTGTCTGAAAAGTTAATTCTCTTGGAAGTTATGCACCCCAAAAACCCAATTACATTTGATCAAATGATTTGAATAGTTGTGCTTGTTCATAATAATGATACAGAATGCCTCGAGACTGACATTTCACACAAGCGACCAATTCGCCCTTTTCGCGTGCAATAGCATGCTGGGGGCGGAGTCAGGGTGGCGAGGGGAGGAGTGGGGGCAGTGAGGGGACGGACTCGGTGATGTCTTCGCTGGCAGCAATAAAGTTAGTAACCTTATCGTCGTCAGTAGAGCGCCGAATAGCACCACCTTTTACGGTGGCGCTATTCGGTGCGAAAGCCAGCAGCAAAGACACCGCAGTGGTGTGAAGGATGCCGGCTTTCACAGGCCCGCCCCCCTTTGCCCGCCGTTTTCACAGGATTCATCATTCTGTGATAGAATGATGAATCCAGGCCTTCATTTGTTAAGTTCAAGTAGGTGTGATGATTAACCTATAGAAAATGTGATAGTGAAATTCACGGAGATCCACATGGAGAGAAACGGTTTGAATTCATTTAGTACATAATATCTTGGGGTAAATACTCGGCCACTGAGTTAGCCAGATACACATATTCATCTACCTTAACTGGGATATTCAGTGGTGCAGCCGCATCACTGAATATACCTGAATAAGTTAGAGTTAGCCCTATGGCGCGTCTAGAGTTAGCCAGATAAGTTAACTGGATAACTCCGCTCCTCTTCGGAACACCTATCTCCCACCCCAGGAACGCCCCCAACTTACCCAGCTAAATTCTAGCCGGATAATTCAGTATCCAGCTAGAATTTAATCAGATAAGCCTTTTAAATATGTGGCTAAGCAATTTAGACAGATAACTTTCCCATTATATGTCTAAATGGCTTTTGAATATGTATCCCCATATGTTTAGCTGTGAATGGAAAACTGCAGTCCCTTCCCCACACATCGGCAAGCACTGTCAGTCCTGAACAATTGGAGAGGTTTCTTCAAAACAGGTTAACCAGTCCACTATTTGATTTTAAAGCTATGTAATAGGGTGGATGATTTTTCTGATATACTTTTTCTTCTTTATGTTTCTTCTTTGATTACTCTCTATTAATGGTCTGTATATTGATGATTATATATTTAATTAAGTTGTACCTTTTTATTTGTTTCTTTCATATTATCACTATGTATGATTCTGAATCAAGACCTCTTGAATTATGTAATTTTGGAAATATTAATAAAAATTATGCATACCGCATTAAAAAAATATATTGTGGGTCTTCATACCAGAGTTCAACCAGTTTTATCTCTGTGGTCTATCCCACATTTGTCATCATGAGACCCACAAGTTATGTACACCCAGAATGGAATCACCATAGAACAAGCAGTCATCGAAATACTTATCTTCCAAGATGGCCATGTTTTGAATCAAATCTTTATCAGGGGACCCTCTCTTAGAACTTGTCATTCATTTCATAGTACTTTATGCCATTGGCGTAGGAATGGAAACATTCACCACAGAGATGTAAACTGAACAAGTGCAAACGGAGACTTCCCTGATGAAGATCTAATTTGAAACATGGCTATGTTGGGAGATAAATAAATTCCTCCGTTTTGCTGACATCTTATTCTATGCTTGTTCCTTTTTGAGGGGATAACCTGAGTAGTTATGTTATATACAAAAAGGAAAAATGCTATAAAAGGAACAATACTTGTGATTCCCATGATGGCAAATGTGGGATAGACCACAGAGATAAAATTAGTTGAACCCTGGTATGAGGACCCCCATAATATTTAATATTTATCTTTGCCCACAGTGTTTCATAAAAGTCTATTGCCAATACGTGAAGGAAAGGTAAAAGCAGCAGATTGTATTTTTGTAACAGTAACATGCCAGCCAGTATCATATCATTTTCTAAAATTGATTACTATAAATATATACCATGTCATATTTCCTACATTTTACATTAAAGAGTCTTCCTACTGTACCTTCAGGAAAGCTGTGCACTGTCTTAGCTTACTATGATAAATATTAATGTGAACCTCACTAAAACAAAAATAAGTTTGAAAACAGAAAACATGGCTTTTATTTTTATGAAAATCTCACTGTGTACTAAATTGTTCTTTTATTTTCACAGGATGATGCCAATGATCATTCAGTTTTCTATTCTGATTATGCTGCATGCCGCTCTTGTGCTAATAACCACTGCGGAGGATTATAAATGTTTACCCTTAGTGCTCCGGAAAACTTGCTGCTGGATTAATGAGACTTACTTGGCCAGGAACGTCATCATCTTTGCATCAATAATGATTAATTTCCTTGGAGCTGTGATAAATATTGTAAGCATCCAAAACAAAATTAATGATGTATACTTGAAATATAAATAGAGCATCAAACCATTATGCTTATTTGATCCTACAAACATGTTTTTGTCTTTTTTTTTTAAAGTATAAATATCAAAAGCTTTAAGTCTTGTGTATCACATCTACTGTTTAAAAACAGAGCATCCAGACTGACTAATTATCTCTTTCTTCTGAGAATTATCCGCTATAAAAGCACTTCCGTTGCTCTGCTCTTTTCATGCTTATTGAGCCAATAGAGTTGAATTACAATAGCTGTTTCTCAGGAGCTGCCAATCCACATGGGATTTGGCACAGGTAAATGGTATCACGTTCTTTTGGAACACTGCATTATTTGCAATCAATTCAACAAGGCAAAAATGTCAGCAAAAACTCCAAATACAATTATATAGAGCATCAAATGAAAGCATTTTTTGATCAACAATATAAATAAAATCCTTGTAGAACCCCTTTTGAGAGCTTAGATGCAAATTATTCCATTGTTCTCAAATTAATTAACATAGAAGTTCCATGTATTAAATATTTCATTGTGTTATATAACTGTCTTGTAAATATTGTCAGACCTGTTATTTATGAGATGCAAAGACATTGCAAGTTGAAAAGTAATATTTAGTGATGTGTAAATCTTTCAAAAACAGGTGCAACAAAAAATCCACGAATAGTCCATAAAATATACAAAATTTTATATTTTTCAGATTTTGCAATTAACTCTCATGAGTTCAAATGGATTTCAGAATCGCTAGTAGGCTCACAATTTTTGTGTCAAATCTTCAGAAATTCACTTCTGATCTTTAGAAAATCCAAAGGGAATTTTATTAGAATTGTCAGTTTGCCTTCAGATTTTGGGCACTTTTGTGTATTTGCTTCAGATTTTTCACAGAAATCTTTCTGGGTCCAGTTTCAACCCAAATTATTAGCACATCTCTAGTGATATTGACTTAATTAAGAAATGTGAAAGAAAATGTACAACCACAGTGAGGTATTGCTTCAATCGCTCAAATTCATAATTTAGAAAAATTTCTGAACATTATCTATTGAGTTTGACAAATGAAAATCATGTTATCTGATTTTAAAAACATTACTCAGAGGCCTTGTGTATCATGAGAAAAGCACATCAAGTCTCTATAGATGGGATTTTAAGACTGACTTCTGCTTGGAATCTTAAAATTTGTTATAAGATTCTGTATAATATATTGTTATAATATGTATGACTCTCATTTTCCATTTTTGGATATGCAGAGTTGCTCTCCTGACATCGCCAACATCTGGAATTCAGTGGAGGAAAGTCAATGAGCATTTTCAGACTATGATGTCAGCTTAAGGGCCAGAAGTCAATAACACTGTTCTAAACTTAATCACCACATTGACTGATTTAAATATGTTCAAAAGGCGTACCTTCTGTATGTAGCAGTCAATGAGAAAAAGTAAAAGAAAGTAGAAATCTTTCATTCCTAATGAAAAAATAAATCATATAATTAGAAGTAAAAGAGAATGCAGTTTTGGAGTTAAGGAAGGCTTCTTATGTATGCAGAAATCCAAAAATAGGAAAGGAAAATTTTATTCTTTTTTTATGCTTTGCACTCACTGCAGCATCACACATTAAGGAGGAATAATCCCTTCACAAATAACTTGTCTCCTTTTTTACTACTTTTGATCATTCTCTTTTGAACCCTTCCTAGGATATAATGCCTTTCGAAAGCAAACGAGAACCAGGAAAGGGAAAGGGATATTCATCTGCCTCACACAACAACACAGGCATCCTCAACCTTCAACAGTCCAGAACCTGAAACATAGCCAACAACACAGGTCTGCTGCATTGCATCCCATTTCACTCCCGAACCAACCTGCCATGGACTCTAAATCCAAATAGCACAACTTCACAGCTACGCTTTTGGATCTGTGTTGGGGAATAGGAGTGTGGCAGTTGCCTCCTGCTCTTTGGGGCTTCCAGCTCAATTAGAACCAAGCATTGAGGCTCAGCTGAATTACCGGTTGGTTCACAATCCAATATCTTTGAGATGCTGGCATAGCACCCGAAGATTCCACCTCATCTTCTGCCTCCTTTGAATTCCACAATTTAGACTCCACAGACTCTTCCTCAGACCATGGCAGATGATGACAAACACCCACACAACTGTGGCGCATATAGCATGCCAAAAAATCACTTTGCACATTTGCCCAAAATCAGAGCAAGAAAACTTCCAGTGTGGTCCAAAAAGTAAAAACTGTTTTTTTAGAAGGTCAATTGTATGATTGGTAACTGCCTCGGTGAACCAGTTGGGACTGTCGTGGCACTCTTCTGAGTAAGCAGATGAATGTAGAATGAAATGAATAGCCATAACAAAAGGAAATACCATTTATTACCCACAAAAAAAATGTAGCAAGAAGGATACAATATTACACCACTAACACAAGGACTCATTTACTTAGAGCATATAGAAACATGACGGCAGAAAAAGACTGTATGGCCCATCCAGTCTGCCCATCCATCTAATTAATTTAGCATTATTATTCTCATCACTTCCTTAGCGATCCCCTTTGTTTACCCCAAGCTTTCTTGAATTCTGATACTGCTTTTGTCTCCACCACTTCCATCGAGAGGCTGTTCCATTCATCCACCATCCTCTCTGTAAAGAAATATTTCCTAAGATTACCTCTGAGTCTTTCCTCTTTCAATATGTCCACATCTAGCCAGCAGATTCTCCATCTCAAAAATCTCAGCTCATATACCCACATTTCATATACTGCACCTTAAATGTATTTTATGGCAGGATTCAAGGAACATGGCTACCACATTCATCACCAGCAAGCAACGATCATATCTGCATGTATATCTGCATGTTCAGGCTGTGATAATGTTCACCTTTCAGTAAATATCTTCCTGGAACTTATAAAGAGCCAAACCTATTTGAGTTTTATACACAGTCCCAATCACACTGAAAAAGAAAGATGTTGTATCTTCTGCTAACTACATGGATACTGGATGTAGTCACACAAGTAGTTAACCATGGCCACTATCCAGAATGATAAGGAAGAATTTGGGGTTATTTTTAAGGTCTTAGACCCCCATTGCCAACAGAAAGGAATAATTATAGGATGGAAAGATGAACCTTCTTAAATTTAACAGGGCAACCAGTATGAGTAACTTCATCATTATGCAGTAATGAGAGCAGATGCTACAGGAAACCAAGAGGGAAGATGCATTGTTTTGCATATAAGATATGCTGTTGGTGCGCACTTTATCCTGATGAAGGTTCATTTTTGAACTGAAAAAATTGGAATTGGGTATGTAATTTAAGATATAGTCTGTTTTTCTTTTCTTAAAAGAGGAGGGTCGCTCACAGAACTAAATTTTCTAACTTCTGTATCTGCTTCATTTCTCTGACACTCTTGTAGGCCTAAGTCACACTACCTGTATCCAACTGCTTTCCCTGCAGGTGCAGTTAAGATGAGTGATGTCTTTAGATAGACAGGGTTTAAGGAAGTGCTCAGAAGCTTATTTCTTATATTGTTTTACTTCTTTTACAGCACCGTCGTGACCTGCTCATCCTATGGCTAGGAGAGCAGCTGGAGGAGTTGAGGAAGACCTCTTGACACTCCTGGTAGCAGCAGCCATGGGACAAGTCCAGCCATTCTCCTCCCTATGACCCAAATGTACAGTTTGTGCTAAGAAGCCAGGAACTTTTGTTTAGTTTAGCTCATATTTAATTTGTGTAAATAAACTTTTTACAGTACATTTCTTGTATATGAAGAGTTCTTTATTGCTATATGTGGGAAAGAAAATAAGAGTACTAAGCTGTCAGTGGTTTTACTTTGTATGTGGTTTGAATAGAGGATGTGAGGATGTGTTCAGCACATTTTGTACTAGATAAGTTACTATACGTAGCAGTGATAATTAGTGCTATAAACACCCAGTGCAACGAAGTCATTCTTGCTAATGTAGCTGTGCAGTGTGCCAGTAGTATGAAGCTAACTTTGATTGATAGACCCTTAAATTGGTCTTTTTGAAAATTTGCTAGGGCTGCGTGCCTACAGTTAGACTCACTTGATGTCTGTATTTAGGATCCTAAAAAGTGGGTGGCTATGGGGGTGGTTAGGGAGGGGAAAAATAGTTGTGCTTTGAATTTTGAGCACTAGGCACCTAACTTAAGCCTGGATTCACCATTCTATGGTGAATCCTGCGAAAACGGGGGGGGGGGGGCGGGTCTGGGAAAGCCGGCAGCCTTCGCACCACCGTGGTGTCTTCGCTGCCGGCTTTTGCACCGAATAGCGCCACCGTGAAAGGTGGTGCTTTGGTGCGCTACTGGCGACGATAATATTACTAACCTTATCGCCGCCAGTGAAGACATTGCCGACTCCTCCCTCCTCGCAGCCCCGACTCCGCCCCCAGCACGCGATAAGCCTTTGAAAATGACCCCCTTAGGCCCCTAAATCTAGTCAGATGAATAGCTGGCCTATATTGAGTGCCTAAATTTAGGTGCTCAGCTCATTTTGAATATCGGGCTCTATGTGCCTTTTGATCTCCCTATAGTCCTTGAAATCCATAGCATTCTGGAGGTGTGCTCTTGACCTAACAGAGAGATATATGGATGTTGGAAAATGCTTGCATGCAAGTGAACAAGATTGTGTGTGTGAGGAAAAAAAAAGTCTACATTAGGATAAGAGGGATATGTAATTGTTGATAGGTTTGGATATGTCAAAGCAGTTTTTAAAAGATGAGTGCTACCTCCCTGTTAACATTTAAAAACAGTTAACATTTAAAAATAGTTAAAAGCTATAAAAAAAAAATAAAAAAAGGTAGAGCTGTTGTCTGACAGAGAAAAATGAGAGGGTTTATCCAAGTTAGGTTTTGTATTTTATTGCAAAAATAAAAGTTTGCAATATGTTGTGACAAATCACCCCTTTCACTTCCATCAAGACCTAGTTCTTCATGTCTTGCACACCTCTATAAATTACAATCCTGTATTTTTCCACAGAAGGATCGGTTTCTTAATCTTCCAATAACTGGACACTGGTCTTTTAAGGGAAAGATTAAAAAAAAACCCCAAAAAACCTCAAAAGCACATGGTGACTAGTGAAGGTAGTCTTTTGTTCCCATGTCTTTTCATTTCTGCAGCTGAGAAACTGCAAGGAATCTTTAAAGGTCATGGACAACTGGGCTTACTGGGCATCTACGGGGGTAACTGCTGTTAATTTTTGACTATAGCCATTCTCCATGCCGCTTGTATTTTCGTTCACATACGTTGCTGCAAGGCGGTTTCTCAGATTGCCAGGGTAGCAAGTCGGTCTCAAAACTACACCGTGCCTAAGCTGCCTGCTCCCCTGCTGCTTTTCCACTAGAAGGAAGACTATTGCCTTGGCTGCCTGCACAGGAAGAGCTTGAGACACAAATCCTGGTAATGTGCTGTGGCTCCCTCTCTCCAGGGTGGTTCAGCTGGGAGAGAGATTAAGAGCTGCTTGGCAGAAAGCACTTAACACAATCCTAGACTGCAAGGGGTGAATGGGAATGAGGATATCGTTTGGAGATTGAAGGTTAGAGAGGGGACATATCCCCTTGCTACACTCCCCCATTATCACTACACACACACACACTTTTCCCCAAAATGTTTTGCTTACCCAGTTTAATATCTCATCAGCAGTCACTTCCCAAAAGAAATCATTGCCTTCATATTGAGCCTGTTATGAGCCGGGGGGTAGACATATTGGGATCCACGGTAGAAACTAAGGAGTGGGGGCTCCCTAGGTTTGCCAACTCTGAGAAAGAAACCCCACCATCACCTCGATGGAAACCTCCACCCCCCCAAATGCTGGCCGATTCACCACTAAACACCATTTACCCTCCCTCGTTTCTGCCATCTCCAGCTACAGCAGCGAAAGATGCAGGGGGTTGCAGTCTGCCTGTGTGGGGGTCAAGAGATGGCGTGAGCTCATAATCCCCAGAGTGATTTCTCCTCTGTGATCTCCCTGTTCCAAACAGAAACCCTCGTCGCAGAGGAGAGGCCTCTGCTCGGCCAGATTGCTGCTAAGGTGGAGTGAGGGTGAAAGGTAGAGTGATGGCGTGCAATGTGTTCCAAGGTGTCCAAAATTCCTTAAACTAAGTGTTCAAATCCCTTTAGCATTATTAGCAAGCATGAATATGGGAAAAATAGCACCGTATTAATCTGGTGGGTCAGACATCTCAGCTTATGATGAATGCTGTACAGTACAACACCAAACAAACCCAACAATGTAATGCCACATTACTGCAGGCTAAAACAATTTAAAACTCTAAAGTCACATAAACCCACAGATAGAATGCAAATAAAATGCCTCTTCTACATGTTTTCCGTTACTTTTCCTCATCTCTAACCTTGTCTGTCTTGTCCTCATTTCTTTCCAATCAACGGGCCTGATGTCCACGGGGGAAATGCTTAGCATATACGATTCTGGGTGCCACTTCTCCTTTCTTTCTACCGCTCCTTTCCTTCCTTCTGTCTGACATCTCTCTTTTTCAGGTCACTTCTATCCATCTCCCCCCTTCTCTGCTTCTCTTTGCTCCTCCATTACCACCTCAGCAATTCATTGATTCTCACAATCTTTATATTTTGCTTTATTTATTTATTTAAAACATTTTATGTTCCGCAATTCCACGTTGTTCAATGCGGATTACACAGAACACATTGAATTAAATAATAGAAATTAAAACACTTAATACTCTAAACCACAGTGCATTTATATAAAACTAAATATGTATAGCACTTTATTACCACATCTCTCTGCCTCATATTTTGCTACCTCCCTTCCAGCTTCCTTCCTTATCTCTCCATCTCCCTAGCACCCCCAATAAGTCTTCCCCCTCCCACTTCCTCTGTCGTTTTTGTAGACCTCTGTCTCCTAGCTTCTCTCCTCTTGCTCCTGCATGCTACCTCCTCTTCCCCTTCTTCCTACACTCTGTTCTCCTCCCTCTCTCTTGCATTTCTTTTATCCCCTTCAATTCTGTACTTGTTCACTTTGTCCTCCTGTCAGTTTCCCCTCTCTGCCTTCCTCATGCTGTGTTTTTCTTCTTCCCTACTCCTGATGGATCTCATCCCCCTTCTCTCCCCTCCTTATTTCTGTCTATCTTTTCCAAGCCTACTGTTGTTTTTCTCCTACTGTCAGTGTTTATAAAATGTACGTAGCACATGACCAGGATGGACCCATCCCCAGGGAAAACTGTGCCTGGTCACCTGCTCTATACCGGTACACTTTTTTAAACACCAACAGCCATGCTGCCAGTTTTTGGTAGAGGATACCGTAGAAACGTAGTAATATGATGCCAGAAAAAGACCAAATGCCTATCTGTTTAATTTATCTAGCCCTTCCAATTCCATCACTCCCGCAGAGATCTCCTGCATTTAGCCTACTGTTTTTGCTTCCACTGGGAGGCTGTTCCACACATCCACCACCCTCTCTGTAAAAAAATATTTCCTAAGACTACTCCTGTGTCTACCCCCTTTCACCCTTATCCCATGACCCCTTGTTCTTGAGCCTACTCTCTGTTGAAAGAGGCTAGCCTCTTGTGCATGAAAACCTTTGACATATTTAAATGCCTCTGTCATATCTCCCCTATCTAGGGTATGCATACATAAGGTAACATTAAGTCTATCCCCATAAGCTTTAGAACTAAGACTACTGATCATTTTAGTAGCCACCCTCTGGACAGACTCCAACTGGTTTATATCCTTTTGAAGGTGCGGTCTCCAGAATTGTGCACAGTATTCCAAGTGAGAACTCACTAGAGACCTATACAGGGACAATATCACTTCCCTTTTTCTGCTGACCATTCCGCTTCCTATGTAGCCAAGCATCTTTCTGGCTTATGCTAACGCTTTATCCACCTTTTTGGCCACCTTCAAATCATCAGATATAATTAATCACACTCAGATCTTGCTCCTCTTTTATGCTTAGAAGAGTTTCACCTCCAACACTGTACCTCTCCCTTGGAGTTATGATCCTAAATGAATTATGCTGCATTTTCTAGAATTAAATCTTAGCTGACAGTCTCTAGACCATTCCTCAAGCTTCGTTAGATCCCTCCTCGTGTTTTCTACACCTTCCTAGCTGTCTACTCTGTTGTAGATTTTGCTAACAACCGCAAAATGACAAACCTTTCCCAACAATTTTTCCACTATGTTGCTCATGAAAATGTTGAAAAGAACCAGTCTCAGGACTGATCCCGGAGGCATACCGCTAGTATCACCCACGCCCCCTCCTCAAGAGTAAACTCCATTTACTACTACCCTTTGTCACCTCCCACTCAGCCAGTTTCTAACCTAGTCAGTCACTCTAGGTTCCATTCCAAAGATACTCCATTTAATTATGTCTCCTGTGCAGAACTGTTATGTCTTACTGAAATCCAAGCACACTACGTCTGGCGCCCTCCCTTGATCCAATTCTCTGGTTACTCAATCAAAGAAATTTATCAGATTCATCTAGCACAATTTACCTCTAGTAAAACCTTTGGATTCCATAAACTGCCCTTTCCTCTGTTTTAGCAGTGATTCCATTAATCTGTTCACCACAGAGGTCAGTCCAACCGGCCTATAGTTCCTAGCCTCCTCCTTATTTCCAATTTTAGGAATAGGAACCACATCTGCCCTTCTTCAGTCCTTCAGAACTAATCCTGACTCTAAAGAAGCAGTGAAAAGGTCAGCCAGTGGAGCTGCCAGGACTCAATACCCTTGGATATATCCCATCCTTCCCCAAATATTAATAGTTGGCAGCCTTCTCTCCTGCCCCCATATGAACCTGTCCCTCACCACTCACACTTTCCACCTGCAGCACTATTCTCTCCCTATTTCATCTCCCACCCCAGTATTCACCACTTTCTCACCCACCATACTGTCAGCGTTTACCTCCTCTCCCTTCCCCCACATCACTCAGATTGATTGACTGGTACTAGATGGTGGCTCTCTCCTCTCCTCCTGCTTCTCCTCTATTTGCTGGCAGTGTGGGGTCCCAGGACCAGAGAGAGAGAGAGAGAACAACTATGGTATCTGCTTCAGCCCCACCCCCCTCCTGTCTTCATGGTGATAAGCAGAACATGCAGGGGTTAGAAAGGGGAGGAGAAGCTTCTAAGAGCAGAGGGGATCTGCTGGGTTGGCTCGCACTTCTTTTCCATTGACAGCATGCCTGGAGGGAGGGTTTAGGAGAATTTTGCACCACAGGAAAAATAAGGGTAGAGAGTATCACAGCTTAGGGAGGATGACCCTGCTTATTACGAGCTTTTATATTGCTAGTTCTGAATTTGTGCCAGCATGCAGCCTGGTCAGATAAAAATTGGATAGACCAGCTAAATATTGGCCAGTTGGAAACCTTAACTCAATCCCAGGTCTTATCTCACACATCTCGTTTTGATCACTGGTCATATCTTCCTGCTTCTTGCCCACCCCTTGCCAAACTACAGACCTATTTTTCCTCCATCCCTGCTGATCCCATCTCCCTTTCCATTCCAGGTCCTCCCTCTCATTCTCTTTTTTAATATAAGAACATAAGAAATTGCCATGCTGGGTCAGACCAAGGGTCCATCAAGCCCAGCGTCCTGTTTCCAACAGAGGCCAAACCAGGCCACAGGAATCTGGCAAGTACCCAAATACCAAGAAGATCCCATACTACTGATGCCAGTAATAGCAGAGGCCATTCCCTAAGTCAACTTGATTAATAGCTGTTAATGGACTTCTCCTCCAAGAATTTACCCAAACCTATTTTAAACCCAGCTACACTAACTGCACTAACCACATCCTCTGGCAACAAATTCCAGAGCTTAATTGTCCGTTGATTGAAAAATAATTTTCTCCGATTAGTCTTAAATGTGCTGCTTGCTAACTTCATGGAGTGCCTTCTAGTCCTTCTATTATCAGAAAGTGTAAATAACTGATTCACATCTACTCATTCAAGACCTCTCATGATTTTAAAGACTATCATATCCCCCCTCAGCCGTCTCTTCTCCAAGCTGAACAGCCCTAACCTCTTCAGCCTTTCCTCATAGGGGAGCTGTTCCATCCCCTTTATCATTTTGATTGCCCTTCTCTATACCTCCTCCATCGCAACTATATCTTTTTTGAGATGCGGGGAACAGAATTGGACATAGTATTCAAGGTGCAGTCTCACCATGGAGTGATGCAGAGGCATTATGACATTTTCCATTTTATTAACCATTCCCTTCCTAATAATTCCTAACATTCTGTTTCCTTTTTTAACTGCTGCAGGACACTGAGCTGATGATTTCAAAGTATTAACAACTATGATGCCTAGATCTTTTCCTGGGTGGTAGCTCCCCAACTTGTGGGCATCCCTCCTGACGCAGCCGCTGGCGAAACACGGGTCCGTGTCGGGGGACCCCGTGTGCATGAAAGACTGTGCATTATAACAATGGAGTTGCCAATTTTTGAATAAAAGAAACTATGCATTTATACACCTAATTAAAGTGTTGGGACTGTCTCTCTCTATTCCAGCATTCGTGTTGGGTTTCTACATAAGTTGTTTGAATGCTGGCCGCAGCTCGGTTGCTTGTGGTTTGTTCAGCAAAAATAGAGAAATGTTCAGCAGTAAAGGATCATTAGGTCCACCTCGTTTGCCTCTTTGTGCTTTCTCACTGTGCTGTCACAGGCAATGCCGGTGCAAGGGTCTAAAGCCGCCCTAGGCAGTGATGATGTAACAGCATCATGTGATCTCTCTCTCTCTCTCACTCCTCCACTCCAACCCAAGCACCACCATATATTGCACACCCCACCACCATCCTCCATTATACCTCACCCACATCTCCACCAGCTACTGCTCCATTCCAAAATGCCACCCTGACCTCCAACTCTGCCGTGCCACCCCCTTCTGATGCCTTAGGCAACCGCCTAGTCCGCCTAATGCTCCCGCTGGCCCTGGTCACAGGCCTTCTCACAATATTTGGCCGTGATATGTGAATTGTCCATAATGGCTTCTCCTTCACTACAAACAATTTTGTTCAGACCATATCTAATATTTTCTTTTTTTTTTCTCCAAAGATATCTGAATACTTGCTTTTACAAAAGTTGATATTTAGAGGGGTTTTTTTTTCCTATTTCGCTCCAAACGCCAGCAAAATGTAGTCCTAAAAGAATAAAGCCACATCAGGTAAACAGCTCACAGGTTTCACTTGAATTACAGATGTGAAAGCTGGTTAGCCATACACATTACAAAATAGTTCAGCAATACCAAGCATTGGACCCTATTTACTAAGCATGTTTTCCATATACACAAAAATGGAAGGAAACTGTTTAGGGAATAGGCCTCATTATGATTTAGCAGACACTATTATGTACTGTATGTCAAAATCCTTTAGAGGACAATTTTCAGCTAAGCTATTTACCTGGGTGAAAAGTGGTCAATATTCAAAGCTAGCCGTTTAAGTAAAGTATAGGGTCATTCATCAAAATATGTTATGACGTTAACGCCCTCGATAACGCCATAATGCATGTGATAGTAATGCTATTGCATTGCGTGAATGTGCATTTTTCATAGGGGTGGGATCGAGGAGAGTTTTGGGTAAACATTGAAATGAAGGGGGCTATTGCACAGTTTTAATGTGATAAAGATTGCAAATTACATTTCTGGGCTTGGAGGGGGAGGAAAAGAGAAAGGGGGAGAGAGCCTCTCTGGAGGCCTTCACAGTATTCAACTATTTATATCACTATAGGAGGGCCAGCTAATAACTCAAGGTGAGGTGTTTGTGGTGATTATAGGATTTTGGGGCCAGTTCTACATGCAGAGTGAGATGTACGAACAGCACAGTACACCTCGGTGAAGATTTGACATCATTTGGATTGAAGAAAGTCTCCCAAAGATGAAATTTCTACAATGTTCTCTTACCCAAGCTTGATAATACCCTGTTATTAAGTCCATCAAGCTAGGTTTAAACTTGGCAAGTTATAACTTATATGGCTATAGCTGGCTGTTACTTAAATGGCCAGCTCTGAATATTGACCTCTTTTCTTTCTTTTGACGGGTAAATCACTTTTCACCCAGGTAAATAGCTTAGCTGAAAATTGTCCTCTAAAGGATTTAGAGGACATGCCCGCAAACTATATGGCTAACTTTTTAGCATAATAAGTAACTTATGTGGCTAAGTGGCAGCCACTGAATGTAGGTGCATATTCAGCAGCTGCAACTTAGCTGCATAAGTTACTTATCCGGCTAAATAGCACTGAACGCGCTTTGAATATTGACCTTTCTTTCTCTCTCTCTCTCACTCCTCCACTCCAACCCAAGCACCACCGTATATTGCACACCCCACCACCGTCCTCCATTATACCTCACCCACATCTCCACCAGCCGTTGCTCCATTCCAAAATGCCACCCTGACCTCCGACTCTGCCGTCCCGCCCCCTTCCGGTGCCTTAGGCAACCGCCTAGTCCGCCTAATGCTCCCGCTGGCCCTGGTCACAGGTCTCACTTCATATTTGGCCTTGATCTGTGAAGTGTCCATAATGGCTTCTCCTTCACTACAAATACTTTTGTTTAGACCATATCTAATATTTTCTTTTTTTTTTTTTCTCCAAATATATCTGAATAAGTATATCTGAAACAGGGAGTGAAATACAGCACACACTTTGCATTTTCAAATGCCCATATTGCTAGTATACCCCCATCCCCCTTCTCAGCTGCCTGCACAAATACTTGCTTTAAAGCGTTTAGGCACATTTAGCACTCTGACTTTCCCAATCCCTTTGATTAAAGACTAAAAAGTGACCACATGCATTGCAAGTAGCCCAGGCTATTCAGAATTGTCCCCTTAATGCACAGTCAGTTCATGAGATAGCACTAACCATGGACAAGACAGCTTCAGCATTACTTTCTAATATTACAGTATGTTCTGCATCCAGAGAAAATGAACTGAGTTGGGTAAGCAGAGAGTAAGACAGGATTAAACGTTAACATGTTCTATTTTAAAAGCACAACTCTGGAGTAGTGGCTGGATATGCTACAAGAATACATTTCAAGTTATGCCTGAAAGGATTCTGATACACCTTCCAAGTCACTCATCCTTTGGCCCTGGTGCCTCACAAAGCACCTACGGTGTGCATTAAAATCTCATTCTCACTCTGTAGTGCATTACAGCCTTCAAAGCACTCTCTTGATTTAAGTACAGTGTAGTGCATAATAAGCTGAAACTGGAAGGGCAGCATTTATATTCAACCCTTCCCTATATGATCTCTGGTTCAGGTTTCTTGGAATAGTAAATGAGAAGAGACGAGAGGAAATTGCATTGCAGATATATGGATATCATTCATTATTTGTGTTGGGTTTTGCAAATTCAAAGCAATGAAGCAAAATGCTGATGTGAATCAAATACTTTAAGATATAAAGTGAGCTTTTTCATCTTATATTGGATAGTTTAATTGTGCTAAGAAACTAAAAAGATTATGCTTATCAGAGACGGGCTTGTTTAAAAATCATTCAAGATTAAAAATCAGTTATGGACCGCCACTGTAGCATTCTCATCTTACAAGCTTTCAGGCTTGATTTCTACGGAATCCCTTGTAAATGCAATCAGCCCCTAAAATACAACTTTATTTACTACTAAACACCATATTACAAATTTAAGGCATTTCCCTCTTTCCCTCCTTTCTCTGTCCCTCATCGATCTTTGAATCTGCTTCTCATAGTGGCCCCATAAGGTATAAGGTAATTATCGATGACTTCAAGGTCAGTTTTGTTGAATTATGCCCATTGAGAGTATCATCATTATCATAAATATGCTTAACACTGTGTCTGTCTGTCAGCAGTGGTGGAGCCCACATGTGGCACCCATACACTATAATGGCACCAGTCTCAGATTCCCTGGCAGCCATTTTGCACAGCCAAAACAGTGTCCTGGAACAGCTGTGGACTCATGAGTGTATAAGGGCTGGGGTGGGAGGAGGTCAGGAGGGTTCCTGGGGGCATTTCCTTCAGCAAGTTTGGTGGGTGGGGGGGGTACTTTTGTGTCGCTTGGTTTTTCAAGGGTTTTTGTGAAGTTTATTTTGTTTAGAGTAATGGGAGGGGAGTCAAACGGGATAGGAGCTTGGAGTGTCTGGAATCGGCTGGTGGGGTAGGGTTGGGCATGTATTGAGGTTGACTTAAGGAGGAAGATTGGGAGCGTGCTGTTGCTGAGCAGGTGAGAAGGAGTGATGGGATTGGGCGGATGCAGAGGGAAGGTGTGCTGGGGATGAGAGAAAGGAATGCTGGGGTTGCCCTGGAGCAGTGGGTCAAGGTGTATTGGCTCAGGCTGGAGGTTAAGGTGTCCTGGGGACAGACTGGGGCAAGTGACCAGGGTTTTACTGGGGTTGAGATGAGGAAGGGGATCAGGATTTGCTGGAGTCAGGCTGCGGGGGGGGGGGGGGGGAGGGTCAGAGTCTGGTGAGGCTGAGCTGGTGAAAGGGGAAGGGAGTCCTGTGGTCAGTCTGGTGAAGAGGGTGAGGGTGTGCTGGGGGCTGGGCTAGTGAGGCAGCAACGGGGGAAGGGACTGCTGGGTTAGGGCTAGGGAAGGGCATCAGGGTGTGTTGGGGACAGGCTGAGGAAAAAGGAGAGTTGTGAATGCTGGCATCGGACTGGGAAGGAAGTTGGGTTGGACTTCATCTTTCAGCAGTACCTCACAGCCTCTTGTAGAGTCAGAAACAGCAAAGAGCATAGCACCCAAAATAACCCACAACATTTCAGAGGAAATATCTTTATTTTGTCAATTTATTTGTGTCTGCACAATGAGAAAAATGATTGCTGTTAGATTAATAGGGATACCAGGGGTGCCTTTAAAGATGAAAGAGAGAAAAGAATCACCCAGCATGGGAATGGTACTTTTCAAAGGGTCTTCTGTGATGTTTTATGTACAGAAAAGCCCTTTCACAAAAGTGTCTGCCCGATATGATGGTAAGCTCACGTGCCTATGTAATGTCTGTGCGTTAGTTTACCCAGATTGAGCAAAAGCATTCTCGGGGCGAGAGTTGGGAAGGATGTTGGGCCTATTTGCATATGTTTGGATGTTCACAAAAATATCTGCAGATGATTTAGCAGGTATTACTTGTGCAAGGAGATTTGGTGGGATAATTTTCAAAGCAAAAGTACACATAAGTCCCTTTTGAAAACTGGTGTAACTTATGCCCGCATTTGCTGACTCTTTTATGTGCAGTGTTAAAAAAATTAACCCCATAGAGAACTCAGAAATATATAAATGTATTTACTGGGAAAAGGCATTAACAAAGCATGCCATAACATAAAAGCCAATGGAATAGAACAATGGTGGATACCAGATACAAATTCATTGCATCTAAATTAATAAGTAACCGGCCCTTGACAACTTAAATTGCATGTCATGTTATTGTGAGTTATTGTTTTGTTTTTATTAATCTGTCATGCGCCCATTTTTCCTTTTGTGGAGCATGTGATATATATATTTTTTTTTTTAAATAATTCACTTTTGATGTATTTAAATATTGATGAATAAATATAATTTTTTTGAAAGGTACAAGGCTTAGATGGTATTCATTCCAGAGTTTTTAAGGGATTGCAGGATTTTTCATTTTCAAGCACTATTCTAGCATTGGGAAAGTGCTAGGACTCTAGGTTAACGAGGTACTTATGAGGCAGAAGGGTTCTAGCAATTTAGCTAGACAACTATAGACCAGTAAGATTGACTTGTACTTTGGGAAAATAATGGAAGCACTTCAGCTTATTATTTGTTGAAAGGCCTTTTTAATAGAAAATCAAAGTGGTGGACAATATAAACACATACATAATTAGCATTAAAATTAAGCTGAAGTCATAAAACAGGACAAATAGTGTTGAAATCAAAAACAGTTATACTGTCAATTTATTTTTACTGTATATTTTGTAATTTTAGCCTCTTTTTGGCTGGATCATATGGTTTTTTTTTCTGTTCTATGACAATAAAATGACTGTATAAATTAACATGGCACAGAATAATTCTGTAGGCTGCATCTCAATTTCTAATCTGGGCAATTACAAAGCAACAATGAGCTCCTTAGAGCATTTAGAAATGCAATGATTTTAAATTGCGCAGAACTAGCCAAAAAGAGATGATTAAGCATCTTAAAAGTCAGGAAGAATTATTATCAACATGAAGTCAGATAAAACTCATCAGTTTCTTTAGCAACATAAGTAGATTCCTAAATATAAGGCCTCTTTGAACTTTAATAAGGTGGCTTTACACTGAACCACAAAAAAAGGTGGTGCACAGGGTATGGAAATCAGCGATTTGAGATTCCATTTGTCTTTGGATCACAAACCGGCGACAGAGCAATGCAAATTACTCCAGGATGTGATAGAATGGTTGAAAAGAGGTCGGCTTTCTTTTTTTTCCTTTGCAGAAGTCTTGCGGAGTTAATTCACAGCAATATAGCCATTTTAACTGATATTACATTATTTTATGTAGTATTCATCAGGATACAGCCCCCCTTGAATCTGGACATCCTAGGAGAATGACCAAATTGGAGCGGGTCAGGGTTTCATAGGGATTTGCATTTTTTTTTAGAACAATGCATCCAATACAATCAATGAGGCCATTTTTGTTTCATTCCAGTGTTAAAAAAAAAAAAAAGAAAGAAAGAAACTGCCTCCGAAAGCCCAGGAATCACCTTCCCACCCTGACGCAATTTAACCTAGGGCCCAGGCCTAGTCAGACACTGCCACAAATCTAACCATCCTAGACCCATCCAGGACCTCCCCGTGACCCTTCCACACCCCTTTGCCCCCGCTAAATCCTGCTGGGACCAGGGAGCTCACTCTCCAGCCCCCAGTAGTCCTAGCAAAATACTTAGGGGCAGGAGTGAAGTCCACTTCCTCCTGCCCTGGATCTAGGTACTTTAAAAATCGTGCCATCGGACAGCACTGAAATGATGCCACTTCTGCGCCTGCCTCCAGTGCGTTCGGCGCCATTTTGCCATACCACCGTATGCTTAATGGG
Source organism: Rhinatrema bivittatum (assembly GCF_901001135.1). NCBI lineage: Eukaryota > Metazoa > Chordata > Amphibia > Gymnophiona > Rhinatrematidae > Rhinatrema > Rhinatrema bivittatum. The sequence goes on along the minus strand of NC_042616.1, from coordinate 773,626,066 downwards.
CCACACCCAATATGTATTTACCCAAGACAAGTCTTGCCTCGCCATTTTTTTTTAAAGGGGTTAATAAACATGTGGATAATAGTGAGTCAGTTGTTATAGTGCATTTGGATTTTCAGAAGGCGTTTGACAAAGTCCCTCATAAGAGACTCCTCAGGAAATCAAAAAATCATGGGATAGGAAGCAATGTCCTATTGTGGATTGCGAACTGGTTAAAAGATAGGAAACAGAAAGTAGATCTAAATAGTCTGTTGTCTCAGAGGAGAAAGGTAAATAGTGGGGTGCCCCAGGAATCTGTACTGGGACCGGTGTTTTTTTAACTTATTTATAAATGACCTAGAAAAGGGAAAGGTGAGGGGCAAGATCAAATTTGCAGACCACTCAGTTATTCAAAGCTGTTAAATCACAAGCGTATTGCGAAAAATTGCAGGAAGATCTTGCGAGTCTGGGAAACTGAGCATCCAAAAGACATATGAGGCCAATATTCAGCCACTAAGCGGCTTGCATAGGGGGTTATTTATCCAAGCCGCGATAGGCCCTTATCGCGGCGGTAAGATTTAAATTAGGGGGAGGGGAGGAGTCGGGGCGGAGTTAGGGAAGGAATTCTGGTAATTGGTGGCGATAATGTTTCGAAAATTATCGCTAGCAGTAGCGCAGGGAACAGCACCACCTTTTATGGTGGCTCTATGCCCGTGATAGGCTGCAGCCGGCCGTACCACAGCAGGTGAAACTGCACCGCTGTGCTACGGCCAGCTGCAGGCTATCGCCCGACCGCCCCCTGCTTCACCCCGCCCCCCTGTAGCGCAGGGTTCATCATTCCGCATGGAATGATGAATCCTGGCCATAGTTCACTCATTTTATATATGCTGATGACGTCCAGATTCTGCTGCCAATCACGGAATCTTTATCCAGCACCATCAACTTCTGGAACAAGTGCCAACAGTCCATAAACTCCCTCCTCACTAGCCTCAACTTAGTTCTAAATACTTCAAAAACGGAACTTATGCTGATCAATTTCGATGACAACTTTCAGGCCGCCAGCAATCTAATCACACCATCTTGGATCCCACCCACACATGTCAGAGACCTTGGCGTCACCATCGACAATAAGCTGAATCTCAAACAATTTGTCAAAAACACAACTAAAGAATGCTTTCACAAACTACACGTATTGAAAAAGCTGAAACCTCTCCTTCATTTTCAGGACTTTAGAACAGTCCTCCAAACAATTCTGTTCTCAAAAATCGATTACTGCAACTCTCTGCTAATTGGCCTACCAGCTATCACAACCAAACCACTACAAATGTTGCAGAACTCAGCTGCCAGGATTCTTACTAACTCTAGAAGAGGTGAACACATCACACCTATTTTAAAAAACCTTCACTGGCTCCCTATTAAATATAGAATCATTTTTAAAGTACTAACCATAACCCACAAGACCATTCATTCCCAAACTTCGTTAGATCTAAGCGACCCACTTCGTCCCCACGCATCACTAAGACCTATCAGATCCAGCTACTTAGGCACTTTATATGTACCTCCAGCCAAGGCACTTCTTAAGAAACGAGCTTTCTCAACTGCTAGCTCTATGGAACACCCTCCCCACGGACCTTCGTCTAGAAACCTGTGGTCGAATGTTCAGAAAGAAGCTAAAAACTTGGCTTTTTACAAAAGTCTTCACTTAAAGGTCTCTCCCTAGGGTTGATTCACTCATTTCATACCCCATCACGTTAGAACTACGACGCCGTAGCCCTTAATTCTCCTGTCTGGCTCCACTTACTTCAATCTTCACCCACGTTTATTAAGTCGGTTGTAATTCCGACTTTGTTGATTGTTGTTTATTTATTTATTATTTGTAATAATAATGTTAATTTTAATCCTAAATCGTCTTCAGCTCTATAAGTTCTCAGCATAAGCTGTAATTTCTCTTGATGTTAGACCTGTTATTTGTACCCTCTTGTTTGATATAATGTTCGATTGTTCAATGTAATTTCCAACTTTGGTTCTATGTAAACCGACGTGATATGTACCAGTACATGAACATCGGTATATAAAAGCTTTTAAATAAATAGTTAGCTAGATGGGCATATCTGGATAACTAGCAGGGAATCTTAAAGTTTATTGAACTAACTTTAGGACAGCCCTATAGTGCGATCCAGAGTTAGCTGCATAGGTTAAGCGGCTAACTCCAAATATCAGAAACGCCTACTGCCTGCCCCCAGAATGACTCCAACTTATGCGGCTAAATTCTATTTGCTTAAGTCATTATGCAATTAGAATTTAGCCGCATATGGTTTTCAATATAGCCGGGTAGCCATTTAGACAGATAACTTTTCAGTTATCTGTCTAAATGGCTTTCGAATATTGTCCTTGTGAAATTTAATGTGAACAAGTACAAAGTGATACACGTAGAGGAAAATAATGCAAACTGTCTTTACACAATGTTAAGTTCTATATTAGGGGTCGCCATCCAGGAAACAATACATTGAAATCCTCAGTTGAATTTGCAGTGGCAGTCAAAAAAGCTAACACTAAGTAAAATAAGTTGGAGAAAATATTTTGTCACTCAATACACAATTAAGCTCTAGAATTCATTAAGTCCCTCACCTTAACCTTCTCATTCGTCGTCAAACTATGCTACTGCTCTGACTCACTACCATGGCCACTGCCTTCATCTAGGTTCTTATTCCAGCTGCACTCTCATAGGCTTCTCCATCTCTGTTTTTCTGTTCTCTGACAATATCTGATAACTTTCACACTTAACCACCCTCCCCCGCAGTCTTGTCCAAACAAAAACAATATCTTTAGGAATATCCAAGCAATGGAGCCCTGCATCCTCACCAGTATTGTCTCATCTCTCCTCTCCTCTCCCCTGCTAAACTCTTAGGGCCGGATTTTAAGAGGTACGCGCGGGCGTACATTTGTGCGCGCAACCTGGCGCACACAGATGTACGCCCGATTTTATAACATGTGCACGCATGTTATAAAATCTGGGGTCGGCACGCGTAAGGGGGAGCACACTTGTGCACCTTGCGCGCGCTGAGCCCTAGGGGAGCCCCGATGGCTTTCCCCATTCCCTCCACCCCCCTACACCATCCCCTCCCTTCCCCTACCTAACCCACCCCCCCAGCCCTACCTAAACCCACCCTCACCTTTATTTTTCAAGTTGCGCCTGCATCTGGGCAGGCGTAGGTTGCCGGCACGCGATCCCCCAGCCTAGAGGCCCTACAGAGACCTCTGGCCACGCTCCCGCCCCGGACCGCCCACACCCCGCCCCTTTTTTCAAGCCCTGGGACATGCGCGCATCCCGGGGCTTGCTCACATCGCCTATGCAAAATAGGCTCGGTGCGCGTAAATCCTCTGCTTTGGAAACTTAATCTACCCCTCCCCTATGTTGTAAGGTATGCCAAATCCCAATCTGGACCTGCTCTGTAGAGTGTCTCTGGCTGAAGTCCCATACCCATGCTGACTTCACACATTTCCAATTCATGCAATTTTATGTCCTTCTGACCACCTTTGCCTCCAACCCTGCCATCTCTATGCAACACTCGCCTTCCTCAAACTGTCTGTGCCTCCCATTCCCCCTTCACTCTCCACCCACACAATGACTGACTTCTTCCATGAAAAGATTGACAAGATTAATCATGAATTCTCCACCAGACCACTGCCTCCAACCCCACTTTATTTGCCTTCTCTTCCTTTGGCCCCCTACTACTCTTTCTTCCTTTTCTGAAATCACATGGGCAGAAACTGCTCCCCTTTTCTCCTCTTCATAACCCATTCCTTGTTCCTCTGACCCCATTCCAACCCATCTCCTCATTTCAATGTCCCCTGAGTTGGTCCCCTTTGGCACTTGATCTTTTGCTACAGAAACAAGCTCTGTATATACCACTCCTCAAAAAAAAACCCTCATTAGACTCTGTCGGCCCTGTTAAATATTGTCCCACCCACTTCTTCACGATCACCAAACTGCTCGAATGTGCCATTCACATTGGCTGTCATGACTTTCATCTCCAACCATTCTGGATCCTCTCCAGGCTGGCTTTCACCAGTTACATTCCATAGGAACTGCTCGTACCAAAATCTCCAGTGACCTCTTCATGCCTGCTTCTCTGATTTTGCTGCCTGGATATCCTGCCACCACCTTAAAATTTACATGGCCAGAATGGAATTTCTTATCGTTGACCCCCAGACTTGCTTCCTCTCATCCCTCATTTTCTTTCTCTGTGGATGAAACTATCATCCTTCAGTTGCCCTTGGCCCATAAGCTTGGGGTTAACTTTGATGACTCGCTTTTCTTACATATGTCCAAAACTCTGCTAAAGCATGTTGTTTCTTCTAGAACACTGCTAAAATCCATCCTTTCTAAGCATTCTACCAAAATGCTCATCCATACTCTTATTACCTCCTGTTTAAGCTATTTCAACTTGCTTTTTACGGGCCTCTTATTGAACTATCTTCCTCCACCTAAATAAAAAATCACTTGCTTGACATTTTTCTTCATTATCTCTAGGACTATACTATCCCCTCACCTCAGGTCACTACATTGGCTCCCCATTCACAGTTCAAGCTGCTTTCCCTATAAAAAGCATTCACTCTGCTGTGTCCCTATCTTCTCTCACTACATCCTTTTCATTAACTTTGTTCCTTGGGCAAGTTGTTCTTTTTTTTTGCCTTTCTCCTCCACCGCCAATTTCCAACTCCTTGTTTTCCACTTTTTAGCACCACATGCATGAAATAGACTTCAGGCTTTGGTGCACTTTATTCAAATCTATGCTAAAATCTCACCTTTTTTAGGCTGCTTTTAGATCCTAAACACCTCTACTTCCCACAGATTCTTGTTCATATTTTATGTTTATTTTGACTAGATTGTAAGCTCCATGGAGTAGGAACAGTCTTTTATATTTATTTGTACAGTGCTGCATATGTCTAGTAGCATTTAAAAATCAGAAGTGGTGGTAAAAGTAGTATAATATGTTTGATTGAAGACAGAGGTGTTGATAATCTTTTCCACAGCTTTATAGTTTGGTCTGACAGTTTCTTCCTGCTCTTAAGAAATTCCAGTTCAGTCAGAACTGGTGTCTACTGGTCTATGTTGTCCCACCGCCTTCCCCCTGCCCTACCCAAATTTCTGCCGAGCCCTCACAAAAGCAGTCTCCAGAGAGGGGCTACAAGTCATAGCTGTCTCTGGAAGCCAGCTAATGTAGTCTCTAAGTCTGGCCTTTAGGTGTCACTGTTGAGAGATGACTGGGACTCTCTCACTTCAGGACTGATCCAGGAAGCATAATACAGGCCAGGTAATAGAAACCAGGTCTCTCTCATGGTTATGTACAGCACTATTACTGAGTACTAATGCAGTAAATCAGTATTCAAGTGATCAATTATCATAGATAATATTCTATTACAAAAAGAGTATGGTACAGTTATTAAAGAAACAAATGAGTTACAAGTTCACACCTCATTAGAATAATGTAATGAGAGAGTTGCTCTTACCTGCTGTTTAAATTATTTCATTCTGTTTCCAGGAATGACAGGGGATTCAGATTATCTGTCAGATGGTTGAAACATTTAGTCCCATTAATCTAAAACCGATGAATCTTTGTGTCAAGGGACCTCTAAAATTAATTTACCAAGAATTTGAAAGTATCATGATGATTTTATCTCTATTACAGCTCAATATCTAATTTCAGAATATGGTATAATTGTCTCACATAAACATTTGATTGAGAATCATATTAAATCAGTTATGGCAAAAGGTTAAATATTGGCTAAAGATACACTTTACTGAATGAAAATAAAAAAATAATTCAGTAGTCCATCAAAATACTATAAGCACTGCCTGCTCAAATAATTGTATACTTTGCCATGTTTAGGTTTTCCTATTCTGTACCTATTAGGTTGAATTTTCAAAAGCATTTATGTGCCTAAAACCTGGTTTAAAGTTCGCAAATTGGCTTTTGAGAATTTTTTGGTGGTTTATGAGCATGAAAGTATTCACAGAAGAGATTCAGCCTACTGCAAAGAAGCATGGGGGGAGGGAGCAGGGAATCCCTTTATTTGCACGCTTTTGATTTTCAGAAGTGTAATCACATTTCTGTGCACGTCTGAGGGCTAGGGTATGCACATATCTGCTAAATTTCAAAGCAGAATGACAGATGTAAGTCCAGTTTGGAAATTCAGCTAAAGCCCACATGACCTTTACACCTGCAAACTTTAGCCCTGATCGGCCTCTTATAAAATTTGCCTCTCTAGATTCATTGAGTTGTAAGAGCATAACTTGACTGGGATCCCCATACCAAAAAAAATTCAACTGTTAACCTTTAAAACATTTGAATAATCTTGATTTCGTATTTAGTGCAATATCCCAAAACAACTTTTCATATCGCTTATTGGTTAAAAATAAAACACAAGGACGCACAAAAAAATGGGAAAGGGAATGAACACAAGAACATAAGAAATTGCCATGCTGGGACAGACCAAGGGTCCATCAAGCCCAGCATCCTGTTTCCAACAGAGGCCAAAACCAGGCCACAAGAACCTGGCAATTACCCAAACACTAAGAAGATCCCATGCTACTGATGCAATTAATAGCAGTGGCTATTCCCTAAGTAAAATTGATTAACAGCCATTAATGGACTTCTCCTCCAAGAACTTATCCAAACCTTTTTTGAACCCATATTTACAGTAATTTTGAAAATACAGAAGGACTATGATGCAGGAAACTCCCTGTAACCCATGTGCTGGAAACGTTTGCTCTGCATCGCCTCTATGGGCCTTAGTCAATAAAGAATATTTTCCCCCAATGACACAGTATGGGAAATAATCTTTTCTGAATAAGTCCCTATGTAAGGTTGAACCAGTCACTTTACAATTCCTTAGCTTTAGATTATTAAAATTTATGACATCAAAGCACTGAAAGGAGACATTTTACTTTTGGTAAAATGGGAATGATTGTTATTTTCTTTTACACCTGTAGTCCAGAAGCAAAGGTATGCCAGTTGATATAATGGATGCTCTGCTACTGTTCCCTAAGAAGGGTGCCAGTCATGGATGGCTCTCCAACTTTTGTAGTGCTGAAAGAGGAACCGGATGTTCTAGAGCAGGGGTGGCCAGCTCCAATCCTCAAGAGCCACAGTCAGACCTGGTTTTCAGGTTATCCAAAATAAATATGCATGAGTGAGATTTGCATGCACTGCCTCCATTGTATGGACATCTCTTTCATGCATGTTCCATATGGATATCCAGAAAACCAAGCCTGTTTGTGGCTTTTGAGGCCCGGAGTTGGCCACCTGTGCTCCAGTGGCATGAAATAAACTTTTCTTTCCGTTAACAACATGCATAGAATTTTAATTTAATTTGCTGAAAACTGATTAAGATTTAAGTGTATTTTGAATATATTTTCTAGGAACTGTTACTACATTTGTGCATGCAATTTCACCTTCCTTTGTGGCACAGCAGCAAAGATATGCAAATGGGAGTACCAGAATTGGCTGATCCCACAGAGCACTGCTAATACTCTAGAAATGCAAACAAATGTCAGCTAATTCCACATGGCATACAATGCCTTCAACTTTATAAGCATCTTAAAGCTAAAAACTATAGAAGACATCACTGAAACAAGAAAAAATATATATCAGAACACCAAAATCTTTCATTTCTCTTTGCCAAAATACCAACCCTGATGGTGTCCCCTTTAGTGCCACACAACTCATCAGGGTTGTCATTTGTATTGCACTGCTCTTTAACCCAGGTAATTATTGTCTTTGGAGATCAGTATATTATCAAATGCAAATGATTAGAAGTAACAATAACTGTGTATCTGTGATCACTTTGCTAGTAATGCTAACATTTTGAGCAAGCTAATTTCATTATATCTTATATTTGCTGGTAGTTCTGATGCCTGTTGCATTGAACAAGCTGATGTGCAATTTATGTGTTATACTAAACTCCTTGCATTCTACCATATGCAATTCATACATTTCTTACCAGCAGTCATGTGTTTTTTTTTCCCCACAGCTATGGTGTGATTTTGATAAATCAATAGCTTTAAAGAACCAGACCTTCAATTCATCAGCCTTGTTCACTGATATCTGCTTCTATCCTGAGGTACAGTATTTTTTAAACCCTTTTCTTGTAAACTACATATCAGAGTCAGTGCTCACAGATGGTATCCAGAATTTTATTGAACAAACAGGTTAAGATGAAAGATTGAAGTAAGGTATTCTGTCACAAATAAGTGATTGCACCCAGAAAATGTTATACAGAATGAGAAAAACATGAAAGAACCACATACCTTGTGGCAATCACATTTTTTCTTAAGATGTGTTGAGGATTGTGAAGGAGTGTATGTTAGACCCTCCTTAAAAGACTGGAATCAAGGATTTAACCTGGACCACCTTAAGCCTCAGACAGGAAGAAAGTTCCAATCTGAGGGCATTCTCCTAGGAAAAGGATAGGAAGCGAGGTCCAGAGAAAACATGAGGGCCCCAGGGAAGACAAGGAGTCTAGGGAAGGCCGGTTCTGCTGTCTTTTGTTTGAGAATTGCTAAAGTAAGCAGAGTTGGTTTTGTTACATTTTCCTGTGAGTAATAAAAAGCTTAAGAGAAGACAGCCAGAGTCCAGCCTGAGACCGCTCACAGTGTCACATTGATGTAATATGCTTTGTTGGGTTACCAACCGACTTCTTGTTTTCAGGACAGGTTGATCCAGTCCTAGTTTTTCTCCATTGCCTGCATGGACTGGTAGGGTTCTATCTTCATGCATTGATTGGAGGGAAAACAAAAAACTGAATCAGCCTATCCTGAGAGCAAATGAGGGCTCAGTAAATATAGGAGCATCAGTGAAAATGAGATTTTGGAAGAGGCAAGACAAGTCATCATTCAAAATGTGTTGTGTTCTCAGAGAACCCAGAATGTGACACAGAGTTGTACAGGTACATGTATTTATTTGCATTCGTACATTTGTTTCCTATAATTACAATATTACAAGAGATTGTGTGCTGATGATTAGGAAAACTTTCAGGAACAAGTGACAATGCACGTGGTGATATGGTAGGATCTGCTCTTTCACTGTTCTGACAGGGTCTTAATCTGCTTGTGCTCACTCACAGCAGTCCAAGGGATACCTGGAGCCATATTAGAGAGTCACTCTGAAATATAAACCTGCTCCATTTGTAACCATGAAATGGTGGATTTTTTTTTGTTGGAGCTTTAGAGCTCCAAAACTAGATTTTATTGCAGGCTTGCAGGAGAGGACCTTGGCTGACAGGATTTTAGGGGTGAAGGAGTTAGTTTAACAGTCCTTTGGATGGTCGCATAGCATAGGACCAAGATGGCATTCAAATCCAACTCCATATTTCATAGCCTGTGCATTAACCATCAGGTTACAGTGAACTTATGGGGTAATTTTGCCCTTGAAAATTCCCCGTACCGTAAACATTGGAAATAGAGATCTGTTTTAGGAGATTGTGCCATAGTGTTAGTTAATTATAGCCCAGCACTGACTCATAGATTCTTGCAATGTAAGCCTGCGCCTTTATTTCCAGCCGTGTAGCATATCATAGAAAAAGCAAGCAGCATAGTGAGTCATTATCGTTCTTGATAAGGAAGATGGCCAACAAGACTTATTGGAATAAAGTAAGAAATCTGGCAGAAAGAATAGTCTTGCCAGACTCTGGAGAATAAGTAATTTTCTCATCTGCACCATGCTCCCCCCCTCCCCTTCCCCAGACTATGAATATCCCATGTAATTTGTAAGTAAAGGTTACTTCATTAGTTTTATCTTAGTTCATCATGTAAAATTATTTGTTCTTTTAAACTGTATCAAGTGGCAGAATGACACTCATAGACATACATACATACATACATACATACATACATACTCATTGATATACAGGACAAGAGTCTATTTCCTCAAGTGCTGGAATATCTCTTTATTCAGTAGTCATGAGATAATAATGAAGACTGATTCCATAAGTTATATTTAAAATATTGTACTTTTTATCTGAAGTTTTCAGCAGTTACAAGGCAATCGACTCCATAAACAATATTGTATGATAGTTGGGTTGTTCTAACTTTCTAATGTTCATGAAAACATGAACTAAAAATACAGGTCATTGTTATAATTTATTTACTGTCTCTTAAAAATACTGCAACTTTTATTTATGTTTTCTCTTGAGCTGTGTGACGGACTTATTTTAGAATATACAGACAAGCTGGATCACAGTGCATTTACAGTAGATAGTGACATTAACAAATAATCATGAACCAGTTTGGCTGAGAGATTTTATGAATCTTTCTTGGCTAACGTTAGCAGAAAAATATTATAGGGGGTCAACATAGGCAGCATATTGTAGAAGGCAACATTATTGCATGCTCTAAGGGAAGGAGAAGGACCAAAGTGAAATGGGATGTGCCACAGAAGTCAAAATATTGTCTCTGTGTAGTATCAAATAGCAGTGCATCACGTCCTGGGAACAGAGCACGCCAAGCTTTAGCTGGAACTACTCCTGCAGCATTCAACACTCAATTATAGGGGCAATTTTCTTAATGGTTTGACATAAAGAGTAGAAAAAGGTTTGTATCCTTAGACCAAAAAACATGACAGGTGCCACACAGTCAATTAGCAAGGAATCGGATGTTTTCTCCCATTTTGTGTCTGTATGAAACTGCTTAGAATATCTGGCCCTAGATGCAGTTGATGGCCCATCCCTGCAAGGGACATGATGTGCAGTTCTGCAGAATAACTCTCCATGTGACTTCTGCGTTTGACCACTGCTGTTCCTTCTACAGTATTTTGTCTTCACTGGCGTGCTTGCAATGGTTACCTGCGCTGTCTTTCTACGCCTCAACTCAGTCCTGAAGTTAGCTGTGCTGCTCATTATGATTGCAATCTATTCACTGCTCACCGAGACCATGTACACCTCTCTCTTCCTGCGATATGACAGCTTTCATCATAATGGAAAGTAAGTGCTAACAATTACCTCTGAAAACAATATTTTTGCATGTTCTTTAGCACTAAATGCTACCAGAGTAAAACTCTTAATGTATGTACGATGCAGCCTCACAGTGATTTGTTAATTATGCTGAAGGCCTAAATTTTCTTGCAGTGCATACATGAGAGCTGTACATTGTAGAGTGCTGTACATGCATTGTAAATGAAGATTAATGCTATAGGTCATACATGTATTATCTGAATCCCTCCAAAGTCTTTATAGCTCTTGCCTGAGTTTCTAGAAATTTAGTTCTGTTTTCTTTTTTTTTTTCCCTTTAGAGATGACAATAAGAGCTAATTACATGGGTAAAGTCTAGGTAAAAATAAGTCCAGCAATTTCAAACTAGTGTTTGAGCAATTTTTGTTTCAGATGGGTCAATATGGAGGAGGAAGGTTTTGCAGACCATTTAAATTACAATTTGCTATAAGATGCAGAACCTTCTTTTGATTTGTTTTAGTTTTGCTTGTCCTTTCAGTACATAATTAGTGTGTCTTTTATTGTAAGCTAAATGAATCACAGTGCACTTATGCACATTAAACTTCAACTGGCGATTTTCCTAATGTGTCTACCCTTTTGTGCTAAAAGTGTGTCCTCCACTATATTTACAGCCCACTCAGTTTTGCATCACCGTCTTTTGTTCTATTTCTAAATAATTTATAAACAGATTAAAAAGCAATAGACTAAGCACTGAACCTTTTGATACCCCACTATTTATACCTTATAATTCAGAAATTCAACCTCCTAGGCCAATTTTTCTAATTATATGGAGTAGTCTTTCCCGTGACACTATATCCAGTGCCTTTGCAAAGTTCAGTTAGTTACATAAACCTTATTACTTGTCATGTCAATATTTAAAAGCCTTTCAGGCAAATTTTCAAACGTTCTGCATGTAAAAATTAGCATTTGCGGGCATAAAGAAGCACAGAAGCGAATACATGCTATTTTCAAAACTGCAACTTGCGCATGTAAATTGAGGTCGGCGACTAACTTTGCCTGTGAATGAACGGGCGTGCCAGGGGAGTTCTGGGGCAGGGCCAACATTTACGCAAATAAGTTGCTATTTTAAAACCTGCCAAAGAGATGCAAGTATGTCTTTTACTTGCGTATATTTACTTCTGCTCAATATCTGGTGTAGATGATATCCTTAAAGTGAAAAAATGACTGAGTAGAGCTGGGTGGGTGCAATGAGGGGACTTCAGGCTCAAAAGCCAGGAGGGTCTTCATGAGCTTCAGATGGACTGGGTGAACTGGTAGACTAAATAGTAAAAGTGGTTATTTAATTGCCGCACACATGTTATAAAATCCCCTAACTTAACGCATGTAAAAGCCGACTTACGGGGTGCTAAAAGCATCAAATTAACGTGATAAAAATCTATACATATATCCTTGTAAAATTAAAAGCACAAATATGCGGGTATATGAGTTGTGCACACTTATCCGGCTAATGTCCAACTTACTTGACTAAGTAGCACATTTTCAGCTACTTAAAGAAACAAATTTGAACTTATTCAGATAAGTAGCAGTACTTATCTGACTGTATTCTGATTTTTCCAGCTACGTAGCAGCAGGCAAACATAGCTGGATAAGACTGAAAAGGGCTACTTGACCATCTAAGTAGTGCTTTTTAGACTTATCTGGCTACGTGCCGTTACTTAGCTAGATAAATTGGCATTTATATGGATAGATTCAAACTTGCACAATTCATGGTTTTTACATGCATGAGCATATGTGCTCGTATTTTATAAAACTTTCTGCGCTGGTTATAAAATATAGTAGCAACTTTGCTTAGACCCGTATGCATACATAAATGGGCACTCACCCAGTTTTGAAATGTACCCACTTAGTGTGTGTAACTTTTTGAGTTATGTGCACAAAAACAAGCTTTCAGTATTCCCACCCATAAAATCATAAATTTTGTGCACATAGTTATTTGTGCACACAAAATTTACCCACACAGCCCAGGTGGCCTTCTAAGTGTGTCCAGGGCTAGAACAAGGATTATGCACTTCCATAGGCACATGGATCCCCACTAGGTGATCTCGGTTGATGCCTAGTCAAGCATTGGGTTATGTACTTTGAGCCAGGGTAATCCCAATATAATGGGATTCACTGATTTCAGCAGGATGAAGAAGGATATTTACTCCTGGTGTAATGCTCCTGTCTGAAAAATCAAAGGGACAGTGACTGTCTGCAGATTCCCTGGTACTAATTCCCCATATACCGATGAGATCATGACAGTGGGGCCAGTCAGACCACCAGAAGGTTATACTTACACACCAAGTTTTCTTCATTAAAGTTTCCAGCCGCATCTGAACCTAGAAAAACCTTGATAGGGATCTCCAATGTACCAATCCTTAGTACCACAGGGACCAACATCTGCATGAAGGAAGGAGAATGCAAAGGACCTAGAGCTGCCTCCTCAACCAGCCCCAGGTTCAGGAGTTTCCTAACTTCTCTGGACACTGTGTCACATAGTGCCCTGATCTAGTGTAGTAAAGGCACAGTTTGAGGTGTTTGCATCTCTATTTCTCCTCTTCAGAGAGTTTGGCTCTTCCAAGACGATTAGGCTCTTCCACAAATGTGCATCACTTTTTTGAAGGAGTTATTAAACATGTAGATAAAGGTGAACCGGTAGATGTAGTATATTTGGATTTTCAGAAGGCGTTTGACAAAGTTCCTCATGAGAGGTTTCTAGGAAAAGTAAAAGGTCATGGGATAGGTGGCAATGTCCATTCGTGGATTAGAAACTGGCTAAAAGACAGGAAATAGAGAGTATAATTAAATGGAAAATTTTCTCAGTGGAAGGGAGTGGGCAGTAGAGTGCCTCAGGGATCTGTATTGGGACCCGTACTTTTCAATATATTTATAAATGATCTGGAAAGAAATATGACAAGTGAGGTAATCAAATTTGCAGATGATACAAAATTGTTCAGAGTAGTTAAATCACAAGCAGATTGTGATAAATTGCAGGAAGACCTTCTGAGACTGGAAAATTGGGCATCCAAATGGCAGATGACATTTAATGTGGATAAGTGCAAGGTGATGCATATAGGGAAAAATAACCCATGCTATAGTTACACAATGTTAGGTTCCATATTAGGAGCTCCCACCCAAGAAAGAGATCTAGGCGTCATAGTGGATATCACATTGAAATCATCGGTTCAGTGTGCTGCGGTAGTCAAAAAAATCAAACAGAATGTTGGGAATTATTAGAAAGGGAATGGTGAACAAAACGGAGAATGTCATAATACCTCTGTATCGCTCCATGGAGAGACTGCATCTTGAATACTGTGTACAATTCTGGTCGCCGCATCTCAAAAAAGATATAGTTGCGATGGAGAAGGTACAGAGAAGGGCGACCAGATTGATAAAGGGAATGGAACAGCTCCCTGTTGAATCCGTCGGTCTCAGATGGCTTCGATCTCTGTGCCTCATCTTTCTTCCTTCTCTCTCCTCAAACCTTGGGATGATGGCTGCTGCCGCGTCTTCATGCCGCTCTCTCCAGCATCCCTGAATCGGCAACGGCGACGGTGTTCGCCAAGATTTCCTGAGGGCCTCCTAGGAAATGGCGGGAACCTCGGGGGCGTCCCCTCCGAGTGACGTCATCACATCCTGGTATTTAGCCTGCCCTTCGTTTGCCAACAAACTGAGTTAGCAAGGGTTGGAATGCCTCTGGTCTAAGCTGCTCTGCCGCTTCCAGCTGTTGCAGGAAGCTCTCTCTGCCCTTCGGGGTATTCTTCACTAAACTGGGTACTCGCTCCTCGGGGGCCCTTTTGCTCTATTTCAGGTACCTATCCTGGGATACCGGGTACTTGCTCCTCAAGGGCCTGCTCTCCCTAATCTGGTGCCTACCTCTGAACAACTTCTGCCTGCCAGGACCTTCTACAATACAGCTTCAGCTCAGTGAGTACTACTTCAGTATGTCTCACCTTCAGCTTCAGCGCTCAGGGTTTACATCCGGGACCTGTCCCTGCTATGCTGTGCTGCATATCACCTACTCGAATGTGAGACTGGTCTCCTCTGCTGAGGACCCCTGGACTATTTCTCTGGACTACCTTCACTGCTGCCTGCCCCGGGTAGAACCATCAGGCTGTACAATAAATACTACTTCTCTGTGTCTGCACGTATAGAGTCTAGTCTAGTACTGCGGTTTCTCACGGGGCTCTTCCCCGTGGGAGTGGCCATCACCGCAGTACCCAAGAATCCCCTTCAACACCTCATAACCATAACACTCCCCTATGAGGAAAGACTAAAGAGGTTAGGACTTTTCAGCTTGGAGACGAGACAGCTGAGGAGGGATATGTTAGAGGTGTTTAAAATCATGAGAGGTCTAGAACGGGTTAATGTGAATCAGTTATTTACGCTTTCAGATAATAGAAAGTCTAGGGGGCACACTATGAAGTTAGCATGTGGCACATTTAAAACTAATAGGAGAAAGTTCTTTTTTACTCAACGCACAATTAAACTCTGGAATTTGTTGCCAGAGGATGTGGTTAGTGCAGTTAGTATAACAGTGTTTAAAAAAGGATTGGATAAGTTCTTGGAGAACTCCATTACCTGCTATTAATTAAGTTGACTTAGAAAATAGCCACTGCTATTACTAGCAACAGTAGCATGGAATAGACTTAGTTTTTGGGTACTTGCCAGGCTCTTATGGCCTGGATTGGCCACTGTTGGAAACAGGATGCTGAGCTTGATGGACCCTTGGTTTGACCCAGTATGGCATATTCTTATGTTGTTATGACTGGGGAGATATAGTCTCCCCAGGAGGAGTCATGTATGATCTTGGAAACCGAGGAGCCAGTCTCAAGTATCTACGATGGGAGTCCCTCTCCTGGGCTTGTTTCTGAAATCTCACGTTGATTTTGATAGAGAGGACGATGAGAACATCCATTCCAGTGGGTACATCCCTTCCAGCCAACTCATATTTAATGCTGTTGGTAAGACCCTGCCAGAAAATGCCCACCAGGCTTTCTGGATTCTACCAGAGCTCAGAAGGAAGGGTTCTGAGCTGGATGACATAATTGCATACGGTCTTACTGCCCTGTCGAATGTGAAGTAGGTTCACGTCTGTGAAGGAAAATTGTCCAGGTTCATCAAATACCCATGAGGGGCTCATTCCTCTCCCATAAGGGGGAAGCCTAGTCCAGGGCTGGTTCTGAGAGCAGCAACAGAATAAAGGTTACCTTGGTCCAGTCATTAGGAAACAGGCCACTTGCCGTTCAAAATGCATCAAGCTCTGATTAAGGAAACCACGGCATGCCTTGTGGTCACCACTGTACCTGAGCAGGGATGCAAGATATGGAACAGAGGTTGACATATGTACTAGCACTGGAGATGGCTGTTACAGTATCCAGGCAGTGGATTGAGGTAGGCTGAAATCAGGTGATGTGAGTATCCAGGCAAGGGGTCGAGACAGGTGGAAAACAGGCAGCATCAGTATCCAGGCATGGACAGGCAACAAGGAATCAGACAGAGTGGCCAGGAAAACAGAGACAAGTACTAGAGAGGACTGGAATGAAGCAAGGACTAGGCAGGCAGGTACTGGAACAAGGCAGACAGGGACAGGAACAAGGCAGGAAGCGTCAGGATCGAGGTGGGCAGGTACTGGGATGAGGCAGGCCCGAGTGTTCAAAACCCACACCGGAAAGCAAGAGGACTGACAAGCAAGGAGTCTGGCGAAATGACATCAGCAAGAGGCATCCTCCAGACTTTCTCATTGGTTGCCCTTTAAATAAAAGAAGAGTGTGCATGCCTAGCAGCCAGCTTGCTGTTGCAGGATGTCAGCATTGGCATGGTGGAGTGTTGGACTTGGGCCTTGCTCAGAGGTGAGGTGTGCTGATTACGGGATAGGAACTGTGGTCAGTGCAGCATTACAGGTCCAAGCCTTCAGTTTTCTGTTCAATAGTATAAACAGTCCATCTCTTTCTCTTAAGGGATTCATTTTGTGGTCTCTAATTTAGGGGCGACCTCAAGAGTGGATACTTGTTCCTCTGCCTCTGTGATAATCTGAATTCATTGCAGAATCTAACAGTCATCTGATAGAAGCAGCTGATTTAGGGAGTGTGGCTTTACTTGATGAACCACAATGGTCAACTAAGCTGCTTATTCTACTTGTTTTCAAGTGTGCATTAATCTATGCATGTCCATGTATGTAAGTAAATGCTGTCCAGTGGATAGGTTTGAAAGATGGACACAGTATTTTCTTGAAAACTTCAAGAGTGGACAATTTAACATAAGGAGACATGTTTTAAATTCATACATAGCAACAAAGTAATGATGGCAGAAAAAGATCAATTGGTCCATCCAGTCTGCCCAGTAAGCTTCTAATGTAATATCTACCATGCTGAGTAGGTCAACCCAGGTTTCGCTTAAGGGTAGGCTGTGCAGTTACCCTCAATCTTTATGATAAGGGTTGAAATATTTACAATCAAAAACCAAGCAACTGTCAAACCCATAAAAAATTACGCTAGCAACATTTTTACCAGCTGAGGAGCCTTCCAGAAAATTCTGGCAATGCTGATTTGCTTTGCTTTTGGATTTGGCCATAGAAGCAGTCCTGTGCTTTTTTCCCCTTATGTCTGCATATCAGTACCCCCAGACCGTAAAGGTCTGGGCCCGTTTTGGTTGATGTCTAAATTAAATTCTCCTTTTCCCTCCCCGCTGTTGTGTCAAAAGTATCAATGTTTATCAGTTGAGGGTAGTAATCCACGTGCTTCTGATAAGAGTAGTAACTGTCACACCGAGCGGGTTACCCCCATGCACTCATTTCTTCATTTCTGCCCTCTAGCCTTTAGGGATCCACAGTGTTTATATCATGTCCCTTTGAATTCTTTGACTGTTTTTGTCTTCACCACCTCCTCCAGATGGGGATTCCAGGCATCCACCAACCTCTCTAGGAAGAAATATTTCCTGATGTTGGTTCTCAGTCATCCCCCTTGAATTTTCATTCCATGACCCCGTAGTTCTCCTGTTTCCTTTCCAATGGAAAAGGTTCAAAGATTGTACATCATTAAAATATTTCAGGTATTTGAAGGTCTGTATCATATCTCCTCCGCACATCCTCTCTTCCAGGATATACATATTTAGTTCCATCAGCTCTCCTCATAAGTCATTTGATGGAGACCCCATACCATTTTGGTCGCACTTCTCTAGACCTCATTCATCCTGACTATCACTTTTGAGATACAGTCTCCAGAACTGAACGCACTACTCCAGGTGAGGCCGTACCAGGGACCTGTACAAGGGGATTATCACCTCCTTTTTCTTATTGGTTATTCTTCTCTCTATGCATCCCAGCATTCTTCTGGATTTAGCTATTGCCTTGTCACATTGCATCACTGTCTTCAGATCGCTAGTCAAGGTCCCTCTCTTGGTCCATGCACAGCAGTCTTTTACCCTCCATCACTTACAGCTTTTTTTGATTACTGCACCCCAGATGCTTGACTCTGCACTTCTTGCCATTGAATCCCAGCTGCTAATTCTTCAAGCACTGCTCAAGCTTTTGTTATGTATATTATTCTGCATCTGGCACTATCAAACTTACATGTTCCATGAAGTTCTCACTCAAGGTTTGCCAAACCAAAATTTTAGGATGCAATTAATGGGAAATTCCTCTTGTTTGGACCAGTATTGTTATCTGATCAGAATGTCCTTGGATAACAGGACACAGGCATGTCTCTTATATAGGTTGCAGAATGCATGAGAATACATAGAATAAGTTGTGGGTGGAGCGAGTTAGCCATACAACGTATGCAACTAACTGCTGATATTCAGACTTAGCCACATAAGTTGTACAGCTAAGCTAGATGTGCAATAAAGCAGGTCTAAACTTAGCCGATTAGACTTATACGGCTAAGCGCTCAGTTATACACATATATTTGGTGGCATAGCCATGTCACCGAATATACATCATAACTTAGCCGGATTAGTTCTAATTGACTAATTCAGTGGTCCCCAACCCTGTCATGGGGGCCCACCAGCCAGTCAGGTTTTCAGGATATCCACAATGAATATGCATGAGAGAAAATTTGCATATTATGGAGGCAGTGCATGCAAATTTTCTCTCATGCATATTCATTGTGGATATCTTGAAAACCCGACTGGCTGATGGGCCCCAGGACAGGGTTGGGGACCACTGGACTAATTGACTTAAGTTACTTAACTGGCCAGTTTTGAATATTGACCTCTTTAAGTTTAGTTAGCTCCTCACAAACACACTTCTGAAAATCAATTGATGTTTACTTCATTTCCAGTCTTATTTGTGTTCGTTTTATGTTGTCCTGCTCCAGGCCCTTCCACAGTGAACACTGAACAGAAATATTTATTAAGTAATTTTGCTTTTTCCCCATCAGACTTTACATATTCCTTTGAATCCCAGATCTCGGCCTGTTTCTCTGACATCGCTGCCTAGATATCCCACTGCTACCTTAAACTCAACATGACCAAGACAGAGATCCTTATCTTTTTTCCAAAACCTGCTTCCGCTCTTCCTCCTTTCTCTATTTTTATAACACAGTCATCTTCCCAGTCCTCTCAGCCTGTAATCTAGGAGACATTTTTTATTTCTCTCTCTCCTTCTCTATGCATATCCAAAACTCTGCTAAAACGTGCTGCTTCTTTTTCTATAACATCACCAACTCTTATCTACTCTTTCATCTTTTCCAGCTTAGACTATTGCAACCTGCTGCTAATAAGTCTCCCGGCAAGCCATCTCTCTCCTCTGCAATCTGTCCTAAATTCAGCTTCGGAACTTATCTCTCACCAAAGTCGCTACACTCACATAACCCCTCTTCTGAAGTCACTGCATTGGCTCCCTATCTGCTCCCAAATACAATTCAAGCTCCTCTTTCTCACCTACAAATGCCTTCACTCTGCAGCACCTCACTACCAAGTCACTCCTATCTATGACCTTCTCTAATTCCCAACTCTGTGCTCTCCACCTAACTGCGCCCTGTGCTTGGAATAGTCCTCCTGAACTCATGTGTCATGCTCACTCTCTCACCATGTTTAAAGACCTACAATCTTAGGCCTATTTATTTGCTTTTAGCCTCATTAACTTTCTTTATCTTTTTCTTTTCTTTTTTAATTATTGTCTTACTTTATGAAATATCCCAAGTCTCTTGTCCTATCTTATTAGATCGTAAACTCTACCAAGCAGGGACTGTCTTTTTTGTGGATTGAGGATTTATGATTGGCCCTTAGGAAAAGAGACATGGGAGGATGAGGTAAGAAACAGAGAGGACCCAGGGGGTAGATGAAGAGGGCAAAATAGTGAGAGGAGGGTGAGAAATGTTACATTAGGGCCCCCGAACATCATCATTGTTCTTTCCTGTATATGTTTGTTGGGGCGAGGTCTTATGTTGGGGCCACCATCATCATCTGTTTGTGGTTGGGGCAGAGGAATTATGTTGAAGCTGCTGAGTCCTCATCATTACTGTGAGGGGGTTCTTATGTTAAGGGTCCAAACTATCTAGAAAACAAAGGAAGAAAAATAGCCTTTTCCTTTTGGTTTAGTGATTTGAATATGTCAGCTTTGGGAATGGGAATGTGCAGCATCTCTGACATCTTTATATTTTGCACAGTACAGCAGGACATGCTTTTCTGTTTCTATTTCTCCAGTATTGCACTGCGTGCGGCATCTGGCTTCTTGAGATTTCCAGCTGTTTTTGTTTGCATATTTCTAGAATAATTTATGGTCACTTTGTCTGTATTTGGTGAGGGTCTATCCATGTTCTGTCTGTGAGATATTCTGCAAATATATAATTTCTGTGCAGTGATCTGTAGCAGTCTAGCTTATTCTGGTTTCCCAATAGGAGATGTATTGGTGTTCTAGGGTCAGATGTAATATTTGCAATACTGTCATAGGCTGTGCGGCCAGCTGCAGGGGGTGGAGCCCTGGGTGGTTGCCCCTTCTCATCCCACCCTCAAAGAGGGGGCATATTTTTATTTTATGCACTGAATGTTGAACCAAGAATTGATGATCTTAAAATGTGATCCCAAAGCCCCTTTTAGACAGTGACCCAAAAACAAATGACTCAGGCAACACCTTTTTCCCCCATAAAATTGTGATCTGAGCAACCTAAAATTCAGACCACCTGCCCTAGACTTCATGTGGTATCAGTTCAACATTTTATATTTTCATCATTAATTTTGGAGTGGATATGCATTAGGTACCGTATGTTGGAAAGTTAATCTAAAACTTATTTGTTAAGTCTTTTTGGGGGGAAGGGGATTTAAATTGTAAATTAATTAATTGGCTAAAAACACTGAACAAAAGCAAAGTAAATATGCATGAAAACCAGATATGTCCATATTTGTTGTGGGTGTAAATGTAATCGATGTTCTTAGTCAAGGACAGCAGAATATATAATTAATTCTATTTATACACCTTGTAATGACAGACATACCGTTTTCACATAAAACAGACTTGTGAGTGAAGGTGCAGTGGTTGAAACTGAACAATAATTCGACTTTTCGCCCAAAACGTTCAAGATGGCGTTAGTTAAAATGTTTCTGTTACGTTTTGCCTTTTGTCTGCACTTTTCTAAATTTGGCACCAGTTGTAGTCAACAAAAAAGGAAGGGGAGGAAACAAAAATATGAGAGTCAAAATTCTGAAAAAGTATAGGGGGGGTTGATATCCTGAGGGGTCTTCTGGTGAGATTCTTGCTGGGGATAGAGAGGGTTTTTGCCGGGGAGGGGGGTCTTCAGGGGCGAGTTCTCTCAGGGTTCTTCTCAGGGATAGGCCCTCCCCGGGAGGGACTCTATCTAGGGGTGGAGGGGCCCTGTCTTTGGGGCATCCGTCCTTGAAGAGGCCTTGCTTTGGGAGGTGGATCCATTCTTGTGGGAGTCCTGCGTGGGAATGTCCATCCTCAGAAGGTCCATCCTTCAGGAGGGCTCAGCCTCAAGAGAGCTTCATACTTTGGGAATCCAAACCACAAATAAGGGCCTTGCCTTGGTGGGGGGGGGGGGGGGGAGACTGGACTATTGGCCCCATATCTTTGCTATCAGAAGGTGGGAAATAGCCCCCACAAGACATGTATATAACAAAGTAATATAGTATTGATGGCAGAAAAAGACCAAATGGACCATCTAGTCTGCCAAGCAAGTTTCCTGTGGCAGCAGCTGCCACACCCCGCAGGTTCCTCCCATGTTTCTGTTAAGGGTAGTAACTGCTGCTCCATGCAGTTTACCCCCAAGCCTTATATATTAACAAAGCAACATTTTTACTCAGGGCTGGTGCCAACTTTTTTGCTGCCCTGGCTTCCCCCCCCCCCCTCCCCCCGCGCAGTTCGTTCATTCTCTGTCTCAGGCCCACCCAAAAAATGCTCATCTCCCTTTAGTGAGACAAACTTTAAAAACTGACAGCATCCCCCCCCCTCCCCGAACCCATGGCTGGTGCAAGGGTATTAGGTGCTGTAGGCGAACCTTATAGCCTTGTACAATACCCCCCGCTCCATTCCACACACACACACAGTTAAGAATTATGCATTTATATTATAAGTGAAAAATATCAAAGTGCATATTCTGAGGTAAAAATATCACTTACATTATATTTACATGCACTCCCCCCCCCCCCCCCCCCCCCAATTCCTTCTTGTACTAACGCTTAAGGTCACAGATAATCAGTGGCCTCTCTAGACAGAAACATTTTTTTTTGGGGGGGAGGGAGCCAAAAATGACATTTCCTCATATCACCCCCACCTCCATAGCATGGCCCCCTGCTTTAAAATTGGCTATAAAAAAAAGTCTTAATAAGAAAGTCCAAAGGATCTTCTGCGTAATTTTAAAAAGCTGGCCAGTTTCACACTTCTAATAAAACCTCTATTAAAATTATTTGATTGTCTCATTCAACTAATTCTATATGGCTGTGAAAGTGAACTCTGGAATGTAAATAGGAAGGGACAGAATGTCAATATAAATCCTGCACCTCCAGTTCTGTAACTCTGTGCATCCACTGAAATTCCCCCAAACAATTTAGCTTGGATGTTTCCCTTACAGCTCATCATACTAAAAGATATTTTCAAATTCTGGTGTCACCTCACAGTAACAGCAGCACAAACACCTTCCACTGCCAGCCACATTGTGAACTAACACAAAACCCCGCAAAAGAGACACTCAAAATCTATACTGCAAACCAATCACAACACCAAGGACTCAAACAAGAGCCCTACCTGTGAAAAAGCACTGATATATTACACTGGGTCCCAGAATACCAATACATCACCTACTGGGGAAACCAAACAAACCCGATTGCTATAGATCCCTACAGACCCTACACGCTAGCAGAATCTCTCCCCTTGGTCACACGCACAGAACAGACAGACTCTCACCAAATACAGAATAAAGGATCACAAATTAGAACCAGCAATATGCAGACAAAAACTGAAATGGAAACCCCAAGAAGCCAGACTCTCTGTATTAACAATGGAAAAACAGAACCACCATTCCTTATAAAACAAATAAAATCAAGAAACATAAAGCATCAATTATAATAGTAAAACCATTCTAATAAAAGAATATTTTAAAACTACTGACAAATAGAATAACTTCTATTAATTAAAATCATATACATTTTTTTTAATTTCCCAAGCACCAATACAATATTTCAAAACAGAACACATATCAAATAACAACCAATAATTAAAACTAATAAGGATTTTTTTAAAAAGCCGCTACTGTCCAAACCTGGGAAATCTTGATATCCAGTCATCCTGAGATTGTCAAGGGTTAGGGGAGTGCACAAATTTTATCCTCTCTCTCTCACACATACTCGCATATCCATTCTCTCTCACACATACACTGTCAGGAGGGCTCAGCCTCAAGAGAGCTTCATGCTCTCCCAAGCACCAATACAATATTGTCAAGGGTTAGGGGGGTGCACAAACTTTATCCTCTCTCTCACACATACTCGCATGTCCATTCTCTCTCACACATACACTGTCACATACACCCACAACCTCTCTCTCTCACAGACACTGACACACTCTCAGGCTCTCTCTCTCTCTCCCCCAACCCCCCACCCCCCACACATAATCTCTTACTCCTCCGGATTCTCTCATACACACATGTGCTCTCACTGGCTTCCTCACATACACACACACAGACACCCAGGAAAGCTCCCAGTCATTCTCACACATACACACACACACAGACCCCCAGGCAGGCTCCCTTTCATTCTCACACTGCCCCCCCCCCCACCCTCTAGACATGTACACATTAATTCTTACTCATACACAGATCCCTAGGCAGGCACCAGTTCATTCTCTCACACACACACATACACACACACAACCAGTCAGGCACCTATTCATTCACACACACACACACACACCCCCCCAGGGAGACTCCTATTCATACACATGCACATGTCTCTTTCTTTTGACAGCAACCTCCGAGCCTCTCTCATTCCTCTGCTGTTGCTGCCACTGATGCCACATGGCTATTGGGGAGGTGCTGATTGCTGCTGCTGGCACTGAAGCCTGTTCTGCTGCCTCCTCTATGCAGGTCTCGCGGTATAAAAAATTTGCGGAGCTTCCACTTCCTCCATGCTGATCTCTTACATCGCGAGATCAGCATAGAGAAAGTGCTACTCTTGCACATTCCCAAAGATAACATATGCCAATCACTAAAAATTAAAAAATGATTTGTTTTTATCTTTGCTGTCTGATCTTAGTTTTCTAATCAGTTAGTCACAGATGAGGACAGGGCCTCCCTGTCGGCCATCAGCGCCCACCTATAGCCCCTGCCCCCTCGGTATGCCACTTCCTCCTGCTTTTTCTGCAGCCAGTAGACCCGATCCGAGCAGATCCGTGAGCACATCTCTGAGTTCCTCCTGGGATGTACCTTTTCTGGTCCCATGGCCTTGTCCACTTTCAGTTTTCCTAGCTCTTCCCATACATTCTCTTCTGTAACGGAGTCGTATCTACTCCATCCCCAACCACAGTCTTCTTAATAGCGACAGTCCTTCTCCATGGTTTTCTTTAGCGAACACCAAACTGAAATATTTGTTTAATATTTCTCCATTTCTTTGTCTCTCTCCACACATTGATCTTTGCCTTCAGAATAAATTGCTTTAAATGCCCAGTTTACTAAAGGCTTTACATCCTTTGGTATGAGGGGAGTTTAATTCAATGCTATTGTGTGTGTTAAAATTGGCACATCAACACTCTGTTTTTTTGAAGCAGCTTAGTAGAACCCATAATGAAGCAATAAAATTGGGTCATAACAAGACTGACACAAATTGTGCAACAGGACGCACTAAAATACATACATTCATCCATCACTTAGCACACTTGCATAATCTGTCTCCCATTTGAAGGCACGTGTTGCGATCCCGGGTCGTGCCCTGGGATCTCCACTCACCACCCGGTCCGCTCTGTCTGTGGGAGCCCCCGCCGGCCCGCCGAACCCAGGACGTGGCCGCCCAGGCCTGAGACGCGGCCTACTGCGACGTCCCCCCCTGCGAGGAATACGCTGCCGGCGATCCGCTGCTGGCCCCGCCCCCTAAGCACGCGCAGGGGCTCTCTATTTAAAGGGGCCAGCACGGGAAAACAGAGGACGCCTCCCTGCTGACGTCAGACGCTGCCGAGTTATTTAAACCCGGCAGCCACAGCTAGCTAGTGCCTTGCAACGAGGTTGACTCTTCGGAGTAGCTAGTTGTGCTTCCTGCTTCCCGGTTCCTGCTTGGTCCTGATGTCTGATTCCTGGCTCCTGACCTTGCTTTGTTCTTCGACTCCGGCTTCTGCTTCCATCCCTGGTTTTGACATCCGATATCTGACTTATGGCTCCCGACCTTGGCTTATTCCTGGACTTCGGTTTCGTCTCTTCCCACTGCCGCAGGTACTTGTTCATCCCCGCCCGGAGGGTTCTCCTAAGCCCCAGCGGCTCGGGTCCTCACGGGCTCCTCCCAGGGGGACCGCAGGCTTCCAAGGGTGAAGTCTCTCCTGACCTCCTGGGCGCCATCTCATCATTGGATTACCTCGGCAGGCTGCTCTTCTGATCCTTGGTCACATAGGATCCACCTAAGACCAAGAGGCCTGGGTCTCTACGGGCTCCTCCTGGGGGGGACCTCGGGCTTCCAGTGGTGAAGCCATCTTCGAAGTCTCTCCTCAGCACTGCCTCCCAGCTGCGACGCCCACTGTGGATATCCACAGCACGACACCTGCAGTCTCAGCCGGCCCAAGTGTCCACGAACATATCAGCACATTTCATCAGAGATGTATCCAATAGGCAAGTTAAAATGGAAGACTATTGAATCCAAATTTTGGTGCTCAGTCATGACTGATAAAAATAAATGCAACAAAACAACATTGCATGCTCAATTAAACATTATAAAATAAATAGAAACTGAGCAATAATTAATGGCATCATATGCTGAAATCCTTCAGTGCAGGATTCATGCCTCCTCATATTTTCAATATTATTACAAAACTAGGGAACACCTCATCTTGATTTTCTGCCTAATTTCTATATTTATAATCCCTCTTATCTGGAGATATATATATATATAATTGTATGTGCCCCTAGCAGAGGTATCTCTCTCTCACTCTCTCTCTCTGTGTATATATATATATACATGATTTTGCATTGCTTTGAAATGTTTAACAATACATAGATTGAACACAGAGTTACAGGTGTGTTAATAGCCTTAAAATAATAATTTGGAACTCTCAAACAATCTAAATGCAATTATATTGCATTAAATATGTTTAGTCTCATTTTAACATTTACAGGGTAAAGGCATGTGCATTCTGTCAGCTAAACATAGCCATGATGGTAGAAAAGGACCTAATGGCCCATCCAGTCTGCCCAGCAAGCTCCCATGGTTTTCAGTTTCCAAAATTATCAGTAACTCAGACCACCAAGGTCAGGGCTCTTGTTGGTTTCTGTTTGAGTCCAATTTCCTTTCACCCCCTGCCTTTGAAGCAGAGATCAATGTTGGAGTTGCATCAGAAGGGTAGTATCAGGCTTTTTGGTTACGGGTAGTAACCGCTGCATCAAGCAAGTTACCCCCAGGCTCTTGTTGGTTACTGTTTGGGTTCAATTTCCTTTTCCCCCTGCCTTTGAAGCAGAGATCAATGTTGGAGTTGCATCAGAAGTGTCGTATCAGGCTATTTGGTTAAGGCCTGTGACCTAGGAAAACAGCCAAGAGAAATAAGGAGGTAGATTTTGGCTGTTCCTTAGGTGAAGTTTATTTACAGAGAGAAAATCAAAATCAAAACAGTGCAGCTCACCTTAACTTCAGGTAACACACTGTCCTTAAATGAAGCAGGTCTTAGCATAGAGTGGGTCTCTACCTGCTCCTCGGGCACTGTTTAACCCTTCCTATCAACGAACGTATCAAATACAAACTTGGAATGCTTGTACACAAATTTCTTAACGATCAAACTTGTCACTGTGCCAATGCAATTTTGAAATTCTATCAACCAACTTGCTATTGAACTCTTCACAAAGAGGCTTACTGGAAATTCCATCTCCCAAATTAGCCAGGCTTCACATCACCCGTGAGTGCGCTTTCTATATTGCACCACCAACCTTATGGAATTCACTTCCTATAGAAATTAGATAATGTGATTCACTTAACCAATTCAGAAAACAAATCAAGACATTTTTATTTAATTTAACCTATGGTTAATTTTACCTTTGTGCTCTTTTGCTTAAAACTCTTTTGTTTATTATGTGTTTTAACTTATTATTTCTCGTAATTTTAACAAGTTAATTTTTAACTTATTTTACCTCATTTTTGGTTGATTATTTTATGTTGTTTTATTTATGTTTGTGTTATCACACTATGGGCTAGATTTTAGTACCTATGCGCGGGTGTAGATTTGTGCGCGCCCGATTTTATAACTTACGGCGCAGTCGCGGGCATGTTGTAAAATCTGGGGTTGGCACGAGCAAAGGGGTGCACACTTGTGCACCTTGCGCACGCTGAGCCCTAGGAGAGCCCCGATGGCTTTCCCTGTTCCCTCCGAGGCCGCTCCGAAATCAGAGTGGCCTCGGAGGGAACTTTCCTTCCACCTTCCCCTCCCTAAACCTCTCCCCAGCCCTACCTAAACCCCCCCCCCCCCCAATACCTTTGTTATGCAAGTTGCGCCTACCTCTGGGCAGCGTAGGTTGCGCGCACCGGCCAAGTGCTGGCACACGATCCCCCGGCCTAGAGGCCCTATGGAGGCCTCTGGCCATGCCCCGCCCCAGACCGCTCATGCCCCACTCCTTTTTTTAAGCCCCGGGACATACGCGTGTCCCGGGGCTTGCGCGCATCGCCGGGCCTATGCAAAATAAGCTCGGCACACGTAACCCCCCTGGATTTACGCGCGTAAGGCTTTAAAAATCTGCCCCTATGTAAGTAATTTTGCTCACCGCCTAGGCCTAACAGTGTTAGGCGGTCTATAAATTCAAATAAATGTAAATGTAAATTCTGGCTGTCTGTGGATCTGGATTTTAAGGAGGACCAGGAAGACATCTGTTTCCAGTCCTTTAAGGTAATCTGAGGGAGTTTTCCATATATTCCCTTACATACAAATAAATAAATAAATACCCTCCTCCTTAGCTCAGCTTTGTTGGGATGAGCACTTGCTTGTACAAGGGAAACCTCTTTAGACAGGAAATTCGCATTGACATTTTCCTTCCTGCGCTATATCATATTTGATAGTTGAAGGGCTGTAGGGCCAGGAACCACCTCATCACCCTCGCATTGACTTCCTTATTTCTATTTATCCATAAGAGCAGTTGCTAGTCCATTATGAGCGTGAACTGCCATCCCAGCAGAGAGTAGCATAAGACCTCTAATGCCCATTTGACTGCCAAGGCCTCTTTCTCAACTATTGAGTAACTCCTTTCCTGTGGCATCAACTTCTGGCTAATGTATGCCACAACATGTTCTTGGCCATCCTTCTCTTGGAGCAAGACAGTTCAGAGGCATTGTTCTGCACCGTGAAGGTTTGTTGAATTCCAAGCTTATCAGGACCAGTTTAGAGTACATTGCCTCTTTCAGAGCCCTGAAGACCTTCTCTGCTTCAGCTGACCACTGGACCTTCTCTGGTGCTTTCTTCAACAACATCCTTGTGAGAGACCCCGCCTTCTCCGGGTAATTGGGCATAAACCTTCTGTAATATCCCGTAAGGTCTAGGAATGCTCTCACTTTTGCATTTGTTTGCGGGACTGGCACCAGATCGATCGCCTCAGTCTTCCTCGTCTGTGGATGGACCTTGCCCTTCCCCAGGGTGTAGCCAAGACACTGGACTTCTTGCCCTCCCAGCAAGGACTTCTTGGAGTTAGCCACTAGACCTGCTTTCTTCAGACCTGCTTTCCTCAGCACAGTCTGGAGTTGGCTTAGATGTGTCTTCCAATCTGAGCTGTACACCACAATGTCATCTAAGTAGGTGGCTGCATACCTGTGATGTGGGCAGTGCAGGCAGTTGACCAAGTGATGATATGTTGTGGGGGCACCATAGAGTCCAAAAGGGAGGATGGTGAATTGGTAAAGTCTACCTAGTGTCAAGAACGCAATCTTCTCCTTCACTGTTGGTGTGAGAGGCACCTACCCTTTTGTAAGATCCAAGATAGAGATGAATTGGGATGATCCCAGATGCTCAATTATTTTATCCACTCATGGCACTGAGTACACATCAAGTTTTGAGACCTTGTTGACCTTTTTTAAAGTCAATGCAGAACCTTATGCTCCCATCTGGCTTTTGCATGACTACTATGGATGAGAACCAATCACTTTTAGACTCCTCTATAACCCTGAGCCTGAGAGTCTCCTTTACTTCTGTCTCAGTGATGTGGCACCTGGCCTCAGGAATCCGATAGGGTCATTACCATACCACGACTCTACGAGGCATAATGATGTCATGCTGCACCAGGTGGGTATGACAGGGCAGGTTTGAGAAAATCTCCTTGGTTTGCTCTACCAGCTGCTTTAAGTCAGCTGTCTGTGGCGTGAACAGCTGCTTTCCAAAAGGAACTTGGGCTTTGTCTACTACAGGTCCGACCTCTGGGCAAAATTCTCCTACTTGTACCAGTCTGAATTCCTGTACAACCCACTTCTTCAAGAGGTTTACATGTCTTTAGGTCAGGAGCGTGAAACCATGGATGTACATAGAGATTTTCCAAAACATGGCATTATTTTATGTGCCCTCCCCACCAGCCTGCACAAATATCAGGTACAGGTGTGCAGGCACTGTAAGCACACTTAATGCTCCCCAGGTCATTTCTCTTTTTACAAAATTAGCTGCAAGGTGATGCTGTAAAAGTGCCTGTGCATTTTGAAACTGCTTGAGCTATTTGACAATTGAGCAGTACAAGCATTGAAAGGATTTTTGCTTGTTTCACAATTTAAAACTGATGGAACGCATTTTAAAAGAAGCTGAAATTGTAGAAAATGGAGATGATTTCAAAGTCAGTATATAATGATTTTTAGTTTGAAAAAGAAAACCATGAGAAAGTGTAACATTCTAGATAGCCTCAGTTGCATTTGCATGCAATCTCAGCAATGGATGTAAAAAGGTACTGTCAAAGTCATATTTGAAGCTTTGGGCATGTAACCAGTTTCTAAATGTGTTCTGGAATACAAAACAGCATAGTCAATCATTCTATGAAAACAACATATCCCTTTAAATTTCTGCTCATTTTCACACATTCAAATTCCACTGAACATCCACTGTGCACGGTCAGTACTAATCAAGCTTAGGGCTACTGATAATTACAAACAGAAGTGCAAGGAGAGATAACGAGAACAATTTTATAAGAAATGATAAACATGCTGAAATGATAGTGATTGAAGTTGTCTCCCATGCATTTCTTATGGGGAAATTTCTGAAACTGCATCTTTCTGCACCTTCCGCCCAAAATCACTTTCAAAACTGCCTCCTTCTGCTCTCCTCCCTAAGTGCTTTTAACTTTCTAAAAGCACAAAATTCAGATGAGACATGATAAGGGCAAATGCCAGGTGGCGCCATTTTGGAAAATGGCTGTCGCCTGGGCCCAGAGCCTAGAGGGAATTCTGGGCTCCCACTGCACCAGGAGGGGTCGGACAGCCACTAGACTACCAGGGAGCTTTTTTTCTGTGTAAAGAGGAGTAGGGGTGAGGCATTCACTGGACTACCTGGGCAATTTTTTACAAAAGAGATGGGTCCAAAGGGGTGAACTAGGAATGGCAGAGGGGTCCTGGCCTCACCGGACTGGAATTTTTTCAGTGAAGGGATGGATTTGGGTGGGGGGAGGCAGTGTTTTGGCCTTTCACTACTACGGGCTGCATATGGGTTTGGTGGGAGAGGTGGTCTAAGTAGAAAGCCAGAGAGTTTTACACTCACTGGGGGGGGGGGGGGGGGGGGGGGGGGGTTGGGGCCACGTGAAGTGAAGTGGAACACATGTTAATGTCCCAATACACCCACGGAAAATTAGCTACAATTGAAATAGTGAATTTCTCAGCAAGCCACATTTTTTAATTTGCATAGTTTAGGGTATCAGTGAGCTCATTATCATAAGTTTGCATGCTAATGAGCCACCTTTAAATTCATGCTGTGCCAGAATTCAGATAATGTTTTCGCACAGTAAATGGCCTAACATGGCTTAGTGAATGAGACTCAAAGTTTCTTATTCCCTATGTCCAGATAGTCCGTGAGGTAAATTTGCCCCACATTCATTTCTTATGGGAAAATTGTCCAGTGTACGCTTTCTTGCACCCTTGGAGCCAGACCTGTGGTTATGATATTGGTTTTACAAAAGAAAAATTGGGGTGGTCAGGAGAACTAACCACCCATCCCAAAATAATTTAAACCATAGTGGGGAAAAGCACCTGCCCTTTCCCAGTCCCTCAAAATAAAATACAAAAAATTGTGGGCCACCCTCCCCCTCAATATCATAATCACAGGTCTGGCTCCAAGGGTATAAGAAAGGAGTTACATGGTGAAGCCAGTTAAGATTAATTTTAAAGTTATCCAGGTACATGGATAACTGGGATTGCTCTTGGACATGACCAGGCTAACCTGGATAAATCTGAATTTCAGAGGTATCCAGTCAAATTATATGGATAACTTTGCCCCACGCCCCAGATTATCCTCAGAAAACCTGCATATGTATCTGGCTAAATTATACCCAGGTAGTAACTTATCCAGGGAAAATGTAGTTGGTTAGAGGAGCAGGGTATTTAAACCTCCAGGTTGGTACAGGTAACTAACTCAAAAGTTACCTGGACAAACCCCTTGGAATATGGACTTCATAGTAATTTACTGCAGCTCCGCTTTACTTCAGAAGACCGTGGAATTACAAAGGCCATCTGTTCTCATCACAAGCTCCTGTAAAGACAATGGATCTGACCACTGACTAGAAGGTGTCACTAAATTGAGTTTGGCCTGGAATGGGAAAAATGCAAGCTTCAGCTACCGAAGTCTATTATGTTCCGTTCTATAATTGTAATACAGAGTTCAAGAAAATTGAGTAGTCCTGAAGAAAACTGCATTCTCTTTTGATTGTTATACCATCTGTGGGACCAACATAAGAGTTATCCAAAGATTGTTATACCTGTGCTGTCAAGGCCCACATAGCCCCCTCTTTAGACATGAGTTACATATATTTTTGTTCCCTTGCTCGTAGACATTTTAGCACTTTAATTTTCAAAAGAGCTGATGATTCCTCCTTTCAGTCTCTGAAATTTTACGGGTTGGATGGTAAGTGCCTTTTAATGGAAACAACCGTGGCAGGCCAAAAAAAAAATCTATCCCGCCAGATCGATAAACAATGCTCTGTCTTTTTTTTTTTTTTTTCAGCACAGACTTCCTGGGGACAAAAGAGGCCTCCTTGCTGCTGATGGCAATGTTTCTATTAGCTGTTTTTTATCACGGACAGCAGGTAATGCAAACATTCAATAACATCACTGGCCTTACCGTCAGGCATTCCCATGAGATTAGTTTCAAAAATGTCAGCTGCCACTTGCATCATGTAAAGTTTTTGGGTTTTTTTCTCCTCTGCTGTGGTATTTTCCTGTAATAATTTAGTATCGAACATGGCATAAGTCCAGACCAAAGAATGAAAGCAGACATTTGTGAACGGTAGCTCCTGCATTATAAAGAAAATGGAATATTGATTCATAGGGTCTAATAGATTGCGGCTGCAAGGCTAGTGCAGATTTTGCCTGCTCTTCTTAGGCTAAGGGTATACTGGAGTTAAATAAGACTTGATCTTATCTATTGAGTTCATACACAGTGAAAACAATAAAAGAATCCTGAATCTGCATCCTGCATTGATAAGTGCTGACTTCTTACCACACTCACAAATGCAAATCTTAAAAATGCTCTCCCTGGATTGGAGCTCGGTGCCGCTTTCTTCTCTTATCCAAAGACATTTGTTTATAGCTGTGGTGCAGCCGCAAAGGACTTCACACTGACGCCAACAGAGACCTCAGAAAATCTTAACTCTTGCTGCCTTAATTTGCATATGTTTGGTGCGGCACCACAGAGGAAAACAAAAGACAGGAATCAAGCCCGAGCCTGAAGAATGCATTCAGTATTTTTATTAGAATGTGCAAAAGAAAGTAACATAATTTGCATAAAAATTGAATTATATTTAATTTGCAATGGGAAGGGACATTTTCAAAAGCCAACTGCTATTTCCCCCAGGAAAAATGCTTTCTCAAGACTGTCCCTCGCTGTGTGTAGGTGAAAGCCTGCATTTTTGCCTGGATTGTGATGGTGGCATTCCTCGGGTGGGGTGAGGATGGAAGAGAAAACAAAAAAGTCCATCTCCAGTCACTATCCGGACAGCAAAGTTAGCCGGAAAAGGTTATCTGGCTAACTTTGGAGGTATATGTAGCCACCCTATTGAATATAGCTGGCTAACTTTTGGACAGCTCTTTGGCCCAACCAGATTTACCATCCAAGGGGGTCATTTTCCAACGTGCGTTATGGCGTTTTCACATGCGTTAAGGCGTTTTCACATGTGATAAACACCATAACATATGGTGCAATGCTAATTTTTAAAAGGGGAGGGATTTTTGTAAAAGTGAGCTGGCTTCGCGAAGCTATAACGCATGCTATAGCATAATTTTAACGCCAAAAATAACTACACCTTTTTCATTGGCGTTAAACTGTGTGATATGCCCATAACACAAATTGTGATTTTTCTCACTATTGTGTTTTGGGCATTTTTGGCTGGGGACAGATCTGGGTGGGTGGGTGGGAGTGGGTGAGAGAGAGAGAAAGACTCTGGGGGTGGCACCATAGCAAGCAGCTATTTATGCTACTATAGGAGGCCCACCTAGTAACTCGAGGTGAGGTTTAGGTAGTAGTGTAGGGGTTAGGGGCCACTTTTACATGCAGAGTGAGACGTACAAACAGAACAATACACTCTTGTGAAGATTTGATGTCCTTTGGAGTGAGGAAACTCACACTACGATGAGATTTGTACAATGTTCTCTCAACCTAGCTTGAGGCTACCCAGGTAGAGAGTCCATCAAGCTAGGTTGAGAGAACATTGTACAATCTCATCGTTGTGTGAGTTTCCTCACTCCGAAGGACATCAAATCTTCACAAGAGTGTATTGTTCTGTTTGAACGTCTCACTTTGAATGTCAAAGTGGCCCCTAACCCCTACACTAATACCTAAACCTCACCTCGAGTTACTAGGTGGGCCTCCTATAGTAGCATAAATAGCTAATTACTGGAAGGGCCTTATAAATAGTCTCTCTCTCAGTCTCTCCCCAGTGGTACTAGGTAATACCTGTGTACATTGTGATAAATAGGTTATTACCATAAAACTTGTCCCTCTTATTATCACATGCAACATTTTGATGAATCTAGCTCTAAGTTATGTGGCTAACTTGGAATATTGGAGTTAGCTGGCTAACTTAACTTCACCCGAAATGCCCCTGGAGCACCCCAAAGTTATCCAGATAAAGTTTTACCAAATAGCAGTCTAAAATATAGCTGGCTAAGTGCCCAAATATTTATTTAGCCAGATAATTTCTAAGTTATCTATCAAAATGCTTCTTAACATGGTCCTCAAAGTGCATTGTTTGGGTTGCAAAATGTATCTGGAGAAAAAGGAAGGGCAGTTTTCAGAGAGGAAAATACACACATACTTCCCCTGTAATAACAAGTGCAAAATCTTTGGGTAAAAGCACTTGCATCCTTTTCTCCTGCCCATCCCATTTGAAAAATTACCCCACAAAGGCCAGGATTCATCATTCTCTGCAGAATGATGAATCCTGCAAAAACAGGGTGGGTGGCTTTCGCACCGAATAGCGCCTCTGTGAAAGGTGGTGCTTTTTGGCACACTACTGCTGACGATAATGTTAGTAACATTATCGCCGGCAGCGAAGACACCACCAACTCTGCCCCCTCTCCGCCCCAACTCCTCCCCTCCCCGCCCCAACTCCTCCCCTCCTCCTAATTTGCATGATATCACATGCGAAAAGTCCCTTTTCGCATGCGATAGAGGCTTATCGCACGCGATACGGCCGTATCGCATGCGATAAGCCTTTGATAAATGACCCCCATAGATTTTGCAGTGAGTGGATCACTTTTGAGAGTTTCTGCAAATTCATCATCACTGTTCTATTCTGGATTATGATCTGGTTAAAAGACAGAAAACAGAGATTAGGGCTAAATTGTAAATTTCCTCAATGCAGAAAGGTGACTAGGGGATTGCCCCAGGGATCTGTTCTGGGACCACAATATATTTATAAATGATCTGGAAATGGGAACATTGAGCGAGGTGATCAAATTTGCCAAAATTATTCAGAGTTGTTAACTGACAAGAGGATTGTGAAAAATTGCAAGAAGATCTTGCAAAACTGGGAGACTGGGCATGCAAATAGCAAATTAAATTTAATGTAGACAAGTGCAAAGTGATGCACTTAGATAAGAGCAACCCAAATTATAGACAATGCAATGTTTCACATTGGAAGTCACCATTCAGGAAAAGGATCTAGGCATCATCATTGATAATACATTGAAATCTTCTGTTCAGTGTGCAGCAACAGCCAAGAAAGCAAATAGAATGCTAGGCATTATTAGGAAAGGAATGGAGCATAAAACAGAGAATATCATAATGCCTCTGTATCACTCCATGGTAGGACCTCATCTTGAGTACTGTGTGCAATTCTGGTCATCACGTTTCAAAAAAGATATAGCAGAATTAGAAAAGGTACAAAGAAGGACAACCAAATTGATAGAGGGGATGGAACAATTCCCCTATGAGGAAAGGCTAAAGAGGTTAGGGCTTTTCAGCTTGGAGAAAAGATGGCTCAGGGGAAATGTGATAGAAGTTTATAAAATAATGACTGGCGTGGAGTGGGTAATCAGTTGTTTACTCTTTCAAAAAGTACAAAGACTAGGGGACACACAATGAAGTTACTAGATGATATATTTAAAACTAATAAAAGAAAATGTTTTTTTACTCAGCGTATGATTAAGCTCTAGAATTCATTGCCAGAGGATATGGTGAAAGCTATTAGGGGAGCTGCACTAAAAAACATTTGGACAAGTTCCTGAAGGAAAAGTCCATAAACCACTAATAAGGAGGAGCTGCAAAAATCCACTGCTTATCCCTGGGATCCTGCCAGATACCTTTGACCTGGATTGGCCACTGTTGGAAACAAAATGCTGGGCTTGATGGAATTTTTGTCTAACCCAGTATGGCAAGTCTTATGTTCTTATATTCTTCATATATTTGGGAATAAATTGCATTCATTGCAATGTGGCTGCTCAAGACTAATGCCTTTAATTGTATAGCAAAAATGTAAAAAAACAAAAACAAAAAAAACCCACCTATAAAAAAAAATCAGGGAATCAGCACATTGGTATGAGGAAATTAATATGCTTCCATTTGTTTATTTCAAAAAACAATTCACTACAAGAATATAGACTTGAATTAAAGAAATATGATGACCATCATATAAAAGGATACTGTTAGCACTTACTTCAAGAGTGTATCTGTTCAAAAGGTAGACCATGGGGGTCATTTTCCAAGGAGTTAAGTTCACAAATTGCACTAACAGCCATTAATGCAATTTGTTAATTCAGGGGGCAGAGTATATGTAAAGTTATTGTGTGCAGTGAAACCAATAGCTACAACCCTTTCATTCACAATATGTTGTGCACTAGAGGTTTATTGTGGTTCACAACAGCCTGTTTCAGTTTCAGTATCAGAGAGAGAGAGAGAGAGAGAGAGAGAGAGAGAGAGAGAGAGAGAGAGAGAGAGAGAGAGAGAGAGAGAGAGAGAGAGAGAGAGGAGAGAGAGAGAGAGAGACTGACTGCTATAATGTCTACTCCCTAGACAGGTATTTGTATCCCTATGGGAGGCCCACCTAGTAACTCGAGGTGGGGATTAGGTATGAGTGTAGGGGGTTGGGGCCACTTTCACATTCAACATGAGACGTACGAACAGAACAGTGGTCTCTTGTGAAGATTTGATGGCCTTCGGAGTAAGGAAACTCACTCCAAGATGAGATTTGGGCAATGTTCTCTCCACCTAGCTAGGTGGGCCTCTCCACCTAGCTAGTGGGCTTCCATAGGGATACAAATACCTGTCTAGAGAGTAGACATTATAGCAAGTTTCTCTCTCTCTCTCTATCTCCAGGATACTGAAACAGGCTGTCTGTGAACCACGATAAAACCTTTCATGAAACAGCCTGTTTCGTGCAGTGCGATGATTCTTTGGTTGTTTATCGTGCACCGTGAAGATGTTTTCGCGAAAACATCGCGGCACGCGAAGTTTCCCCACTGCACGAAAAAAGCCTCATTTGCATGGGAAACGCCCCTTCATGCGTTACCAATGCGATATTGGAAAATGAGGCCCCATGTCTCTTCTGCTATAATCATTGATCACCAACTAAGTCCTTATTTTTATCAGTTTTTCTTATTTGCACATAAAATGTTATTTATCTCATGGTAGAATTCTTGGTTTACAGTTCTTCAATTGAATACTCCTGCTGCCCAACACTGCTTCAGTGTTTCAGTAAATTTGCATCAGAGGCATGAAAATCAAATAAATTACAAAACAGTCTCCATTCATCTAAAAAAGAGAGAGAGCGCGGCAGTATCAAACTAAAACATTTTCAAAGAACGGAACCACACAACCTGATTTTAAAAGAGCCGAGTGCATAAATAACGGGGGTTACGTACATGGCCGGGCCTTGCGCGCACTGCATGCATTTTCGGAATGGCGCAGCCACGGGCGTAACTCCTGTTACACGCCGAAGTGCCGGGCTTCTCCAAAGGGAAGGGCCGGGGGCAGGGTCTAGGTAGGGCTGGGGGCAGGCCAGGACAATGCCGTTAGCCACTGTCCCGGGGAAATGCGTGCCGACAGCAGAAGTATGAAAATGAAAGGGGTTACGTAGGGATAGTTAAGGAGGAGAGGAGAAGAGGGAGGAAGGATAGGGTTAGGGAAGTTCCCTCCCAGTCTGCTCCTTAACAGACTGGGAGGGAACTGGGAAAGGCCTAACTGTATCACCGCATGTATTTTTTTAAGATTCCCTCCCATTGCACGTGTGATAAATATCCACCCGCATATGTGCACTGATTATAAAATCGGGCGCGGATATCATATTTTATAGCAAGCACGTGCATGTTATAAAATAGCTGTGTCCATGTGCGTGCGCCAAGAACTGTGTGCACATGGAGACCCGCACATTTTTTTTAATATCAACCGCACAATATATTACATTGGAACCTAAGTAGAAATATATCCAAGTATATATTGTTATAATGATCAAGGTCAAGGATATTACAGACTATAAAACCTTACGCGTCCATTGATAACAGCCAGTCTGACAGCATTCTCGATTGTGTGCAGCCAGAAAGAGTCATGTTGCTGATTTTAAATCCCAAAGCGCAGGAGCGGGGAGAGCTCAAAAAATGGGATCCCAGTGTGATCATAATGTCACTGTGATGACTCATAATATGGTGTGCTAATCAATCTCTTCATTAAGACCATGGGGTGCAATAGTGTTCAAATCAAAAATGAGTTTTTGCTCTTAATAATTCAAAATAAAAGCAATATCTCCTCGTCTCTTAGGCAAGGAAATATTGCAGTCCACTGCAGATTGGAAAATAAGTGATGATGCTCTACACAGGGTTTTACCAAAAGAGCACTCATAGTTTTAGTATTTATCCAACTCCTATGTTTAGGCATCCAAACCAACACCTTCCTGCTTGTGCAACCAATGTACATCAGATGACACAGGCATTGGGTTGCGTAAACCACATTAATAGTACAACAATCTGAAAATCCTCTTCGGATGATCTTTTTAGAGGAAGTGGGGATGAACCCAAACACAACCTGTAATCGTGTTAGCATATCACAGGACTGGCACTGATAGTGACCCACAGGCACCTATACTAGTATCCACACAAAGTCTTCAAGGAATATTGCTGTCACAATTTTATCTTTCAAATTATGTCCATGCTGAAAAGAAAATCTGGGTGGTTGTTACAGGGAAGGCTGTAAAGTCAAAACTTGCCAATGTTGACTTATTATTGAAATCACTTGATGTGCACGAGTAGTATGTTTAAGCATACATGTCAACAGAGTTGTAGTCTGTCTCGATGATTTGTATTCAAGTAACTGTGAGTAGTCTGACTATTTTGTGCGTAAGTATGCTTGCTGAATCGCTTTTCTAGGATATCCTCTCTCAGGGAAGCAGCGAGTCAAATCTTGGGATTGATGCTTATATCTTGTCAGGTCTGAGCATATCCGATGTGTTCCCAGGAACTGCCTTACCGGTAAATTCTATTTGAACATTCTAGGGCGATGATTTGGAAAAGTGAGTAGATTGTTACGCTCCAAGGGCTTCTGATACAAATCAGTATGTAGACAATCTTCTTGTTTGTTTGTTTATTTATTTATTTAACAGCTTTTCTATACTGACATTAAAATACACATCATATCGGTTTACATTTTAACGTAAAAAAGGTGGAAAATTACAATAAACAGGGAAAGGGGGAATGGAGCAACTGATAAATTCGAAAGGAAGCACAGCGAGGCGAAATTTAGCAAAAATGAAAACTAAAGAGAATACAGTATGCAAAATGTAAAACATATCTACAAATATACAAGCAGTAGTATATTCTGTTTGTTGATAATAATATCCAAAAGTGATATTGATATTATGCTGTATTGAATGGAAAATTTAAAATTATCATCAAGTTTGGTCAACCATGAATAAAAAAATTGTGAGATCACTTTCATGTCCTTCCCAGATAAAAAATATATCATTGATATATCTAATCTATACAGGTACCAAGTTGAACATGCTAGATTGGTATATGTGCATTTCTTCAAACATGGATACATATATGTTGGCGATTTCAGGGGCTGCCTTGATCTTGATCGTTATAACAATCAAGGATGATGCACACAATCAAGGGCACTGTCAGACTTAGCAGTTATCAATGAAAGCGAAAGATTTTATAGTTGTAATATCCTTAATTTTGATCATTATAACAATATATACTTGGATGTGTTTTTACTTAGGTTCCTATGTAATACATTGTAGTTCTGTTCTTTGAAAACTTTTTAGCATGACACTGCCACTCTCTCTCTTTTTTAGATGAATGGAGACTATTTCTTAATTTGTTTGATTTTCATGCCCCTGATGCAGATTTACCAAAACACTGAAACAGTGTTGGGCAGCAGGAGTATTGAAATGACGAATTATACACCAAGAATTCAACCATGAGATAAGTAATATTTTATATGCAAATAATAAAAACTGATAAAAATAAGAACTCTATTGGTGACCAATAATTATAGTGACACGGTCTACCTTTTGACCAGAATTCCAACAGCATAGTTGGTTATCATAGTTCTTAAATTCAAGTCTTCTGTATTCTTGTGGTGAATTGTTGTTTGATATATTATTATATATACCGGAATGGGTTCTTCTTTTTGTCCTTTTGTTTATTACCAAACAAACATATTTGGGTCAAGTAATGAGAGATAACTCTAGACATATTCTATATAAATCTTTATCAGAATTTACGGTAATTCCATTCAGCTGGGTTTTCCGGTATCTTTGCTCTATATTTAATGTGGACAAATGCAAAGTGATGTGGTTAGGGAAGGCTTAAGCACCTGGCAAAGACTATAATATTTTCAGAAGTATTACCTGGTAAGGAAAAGGAAAAGCTGTTTCATATCACCAACTTCAAAGAAGCTCAAAACCTGATACAAAAAAGAAGGTTTAGATATTTCGGGGGCT
Organism: Rhinatrema bivittatum; assembly: GCF_901001135.1. Lineage (NCBI taxonomy): Eukaryota > Metazoa > Chordata > Amphibia > Gymnophiona > Rhinatrematidae > Rhinatrema > Rhinatrema bivittatum. The sequence goes on along the minus strand of NC_042616.1, from coordinate 773,584,871 downwards.
GGGGCCATCTATAACATAATGATGAACTACATATTTCTGTGAGAGGAAAATGATCATAAGTGATAAATTCATATCATATATTGACAGGTTTTTAAATTAGAGGAGAGGGTAGTAGATGAAAATCAATTGATTCAGGTTGTCATTCCCAATGACCACATGATGATTGTGGCGAAAAACTCAACAGTGAGGTGTTCACAAGGCTACTCTTGAGAAACAGGGTTGATGAAAGGAGTGACTGAGTGATATGGAATGTAGATAAGGCAAGAAAAAATAGCTGCAAGTCTATTACCCCAAATGCTCATAGCCTAAGCAATAAAATTCCACATCTGCAAGCCCTAATGGTAGAGGCAAGCCCAGACATTGCTATTATGAGAAGACTTTGTCAGAAAAGAGGAAGGTGTGTCTATTTATGTAAAAAATAATAAAGAAGCTAAATGGGAATGGGGAAAGGAGGAGTTTGGTTTACCGACCTCCAACATAGGCAGAAGAACTTGACAGAGAACTGGTGAAGACAGTTAAAAGGTGGTAATGAAAAGGTAGGAAAATGTAACCTGATGAATGAGGGTTGGAGTACTCCGAATGTAGAGATTCTGGGTTCCCTTCAAGGAGCAGTCCTCAGACAAATAGCGGTGAAACTCATGGAGGAAAGGGGCAATACTGCATATGGTACTTAAAATGGAGAAAGCAGTTCTAATTTCCAGGTAGAAGCCTGACGAGCATGATATGGTTTGAGATTACAGTCACTGCAGAGAGCAGTAACAAAAATATGTTGAGTCCTAGATTTGAAAAATACCAACATTAGGAAAATAAGGAATTACATTCATGAGGTACTGGCAGGGTGGAATGAGGTAGGTGAAATGGAGGAACACAGAGCACAACTAAAAGGAAGTATAGAAAGCAACAAATCTTGATGTTAAGAAAGTAAACAAAAATAAGAAAAAAGACTGATATGGTTTTTAAGAGGAGTAGTTGAAAAAATAAAGGCAAAGAAGTAAGCAATCAAAACACGCAAGGGCTCTGCAAAAGAGGAGCATGGGAAAGAAAACTGTAAGAGGCAGGGAAAGTAGTCAGGATAGTAAAGGGACAAATGGAAGAAAAGTAAGCTAAACATAGAAACATAGAAACATAGAAATGACGGCAGAAGAAGACCGAATGGCCCATCCAGTCTGCCCAGCAAGCAGACTGGGCAGACATAAAGGGGCCAATTTACAAACTCATGGGTTAGCAGCCCATTTTCATGAAAGTTTGCTATTACTATTGTGAGAAATTTAACTACAGGGCCCAGTCAAAAAAGACCTTTGAGGGGATGAGAAAAAAACAGAAATGGTAAACAAATATTTCTGTTCATTTTTCACTAAAGAAGGGATTGGAATGGAATGCTGACTATTGTGGGGGGGATGTACGATAGGGGGATGGAGGCCACGCCATTTACGGAAAACTGAAAGTAAACAAAGCCATGCAACTTGTATACACCAAGGGTATTAACAAGTTAACTAGACATGTTTATTCTCTATAACCTCTCTAAGTTCCTTTTATGCCCCTTTAAGTTATCTGTTATTTGTTCAATGTAAACCGCTCTACGAGGCGTCAGTTTTATTTCCTTGTAAACCGGTGTGATATGTATATTATACAGGAACATCGGTATATAAAAACTAAAAATAAATAAATAAATATTAAGGGAGCTCAAAGAGGTTCTGGTGGATCAGTTGAAGCATCTGTTCAATAAATCTTTGTTCAAAGGTGTGGTTGTGTGGACTAGAGAAGGACAAATATTGTCCTTCTTTATAAAAGTGTTAATAGGGAGGAAGTTGCAAATTACAGGCTGGTTAGTCTAACTCATTGTTTCCCAGTCCTCTCCTGGAGGCACACCTAACCAGTCTGGTTTTCAGGATATCAGTAATGAATATGCATGAGAGAAATATGCATACATTGGGTCTCCATTGCTAGCAAATCTATCTCATGCATATACATTGTGGCAATCCTGAAAACCTGACTGGATAGATGTACTTCTAGTACAGGGCTGGAAAACATGGGTCTTACTTCAGTGGTAGGAAAGTCAGTGGAAAATCAATGGCAACTCTTGAAGCATCTTGAATCTGGTGAGATGTGGTTTTTTTACCAGAAAGAAATCATATCACATGACCTTAAACAATGTCTATGATTATGTGACCAGAAAATTAGATCAAGGGAAAGTGGTGTACTTAGAATTCAGCAACCCTTTCAATACTATCCCGTATAGGAAGCTCAAAACTCAGTGGTCTAGAGGTTGGACCATAGGTCATGGATTGGATTAGAAATTGGTTGATGGATAGACAGCAGAGCACGGTGATAAATGGCATTCACTCTGAAGAAAGAAATGTAATGAGTCTCAAGGATCAGCCCTGGTGTCTGTTCTGTTCAATATTTCTTTTTCCAATATTGTGGAGGAGTTAGGAGGAAAATTTTGTCATTTTGCTGATGATACTAACATTTACAATAGAGTGGAGAAACATGAAAGAGTATATGGTATGAGAAGTGATCTAAGAAAACTTAAGATTAGGTAAGATTTGATTCTAAAATATACAAAGTTAAAATTTTGGGGGTCAGAAATTTGATGGAGCATTGGGGGGATGAGATACTGATGATTATACTTATTTATTTATCTATTTATGATGTCCCCAAAACAGGAAAGAAACCTTGAAGTGACTATATCCAGTGATTGCAAGATCACAAAAATTGCAGCAAGATAGTGGCCAAACCTGAAGGTATGCTAGGGTGATTTAGGAGAGGAATAACTAGTAAAAAAAAAAAAAAAAAGGCATGTGATTATGCATTTTTACAGGTAGTGACCTGATCTGGAGTGTTGTATTCAGTTCTCGAGGCCATAACTCTGGAAGAATAGAGTCAAAGTAGGCGGTCCAGAGAATGACTTCAAATATAGTGTGAGGTCTGCAGAGAAGCCCTAGGAGACTTGGGGATCTAAAGATGTTTATCTTATCAGGGAGGCAAGAAGGGGCAACATAACAGAAGCATTCAAATGCCTAAAAGATTTAGTGTTATGCAAGAAGCACACTTTTTTTCAGAGGAAAGGAAGTTCTAAAACAAGGGGGCATAATATGAGGCTCTGAGGAGGCAGACTCAGGAGCAATGTAAGGAAATGTGTATATATATATATATATATTTTATTTTTTTTTATTTTTTTGTGGAAAAGATGGTGGATGTGAGGAATGCCTTCCTAAAATGAACGATTGATGTTAAAACAGTAACAGATTGCAAGAAGGCATGAGATAATACAGCATATCCTTAGTTGCAAAAATCAAGTGAAAAGATAGCTGGAAAATGAATTACCAGCTAGATCTTTCTAACAAGCTGCTAGTACAATAAAAGCTAAGACTCCTAGCAGAAGCACAAATGATCACATAGCTTAGTTTGCCTGGTAGGCTATGTGGTCCTTGTGGGATCATATTGATGTAGGAGGTTGGTGGGGTGGTGGGGAGCAGTGAGTAAAGGCCATAGGGACCAAAGAAGCCGGATGTTTAGGTAACAACTGTGCTAGTGTTGGTGGCTGTTTATTGTGGGGCCTTGTATGTGGAGATGGTAGGAGAGGAGTGCCAGATGTGAACTAAAATATAATTTTATCTCCTTAGCTACTCAGGAGGGTAGAGTACAATGGAGAAATGTGACAAAAACAGTATTGGATAATGAATGATATCCTAAAGGCAGTCATGCTTTATGGTTGGCATTTGGGATATATCCTTGGCAGTGTGGACAGGAATAACTGTGTAGACTGGACGGACCATTTGGTCTTTTTCTGCCGTCATCTACTGTTTATTTTTATAAGAATCGTTAGGAGCCTCCCTAGCTCACCCCACACTTCTCTCTCACTTTTATCTTGTATGATGCCAGCACAGAAATCCTACAAATAATTTAAAAAATGAAACCCTCCTCTCATCCTTCGTCACCCTATTCCTTTGCTCTTCTCAAAGCTATTAAGGAAGACAACATAGCTTTTCTGATTGCTAATAACGTTAATTCATCTCTCTATGTTGGTGCCCTTCCAGACTCTTCAAAAATTTCCACTGTTACTCCGATCCTTAAGAAACCTACTACCCATCCAGACTTCTCTGATTTCCGTCCCATTTCCTCTCTGCCATTCTTATCCAAAATTATTGAATCAATTGTGTTAAAACAGCTCACAACCTTTTAAGATGAGCAGTCTCTGTTAGACCAATATCAGTTCGGCTTCAGGCCCAACCACAGCATAGAAATGCTTTTATCTTCTAGCACCGACATTATTCATTGAGATTTGATGCAGATACTTCATCATTTTTCTAGACTTCTCTGCCGCCTTAATATTCTACTCTCTAGTTCTTTCCAATATAGGCATCTCTGGTACAGTTCAGTCCTGGTTCCGCTCATATCTTTCAAATAGATTCCAACAAATCTTTATAAACCTAGCTCATCTCTATTTCCACTAAAAAAAAGGAGTCCCTCAAAGCTCTGCTCTTTCAGCTGCTTTTCAATATTTATCTCACCCCCATCTGCCAACTTCTCTCAACTCTTGGTGTTTCCTACCACTTGTACGCTGACGATATACAATTCTATTTTCCGACTTGGCATGATTGGAAATCTGCTTTACAATTCATTCAACTCTGTCTGTCCTCAGTCAAAACATGGTTATCTCACAATAAACTTAGTTTAAATTTGACAACAACAGAAATAATGATCTTAGGACATCCCCAATTTGAAAACATTCCCAACTCTATTCTTTTTGACAATAAGTCTATCAACATTTCTAAACAGGTTCGCAATCACGGTATTATATTAGACCCCAAACTGAACATGTCAATTCATATCAAATCCATTGTCAAAGCCTCATTTTACAAACTTCGACTGCTCAAACATATCAAGCCACTACTCGATTCTATTCCTTTTCATACAGTACTTCAGTCCTTGATACTCACAGGACTGGGCTACTGTAACTCTCTTTATCTAGGTCTATCTCAATCAGCATTACATCCACTCTAGCTAGTACAAAATGCAGCAGCCCGTTTACTATCCAACCTCAGATTACACAATCATATTTCTCCAGTTCATTTTGAGCTACATTGGTTACCAACTAAATGGTGAATCCATGACAAAACCCTGGTTATTATACACAACCTTATCCACAATAACAATAATTAATGGTTATCTGCCAGTTTTCATCTTTATACTCCTTGCTGAAATCTTAGGTCAAAAATTCAACTCCTTCTACAGGTCCCATCTCCAAAATCCACCAGATTAGTCATGACCCAATCTTACAGAATGCACTGCCCCCCTCTCTCAGACTTCTAAGCAATAATAAGGATTTTTAAAAGCTTTAAAACAGCATCTTTTCAAGCAAGCCTTTCCAGATCTATGTGAGACTCAATCTTATTAATCCTAACTTATATTTTCTCATTTCTCTTTACCATTGACCGTTTTACAATTTGTTGATTTTTAAGTTATGTAATGTAAATATTTATTGTATTCTTTTATTTTAGTTTTATTATTTTATGTCTGTCTATTTAATTATGAATGTTCTTTGTAACCCACCCCAACCATTGGAGGGCACGGGCAAAAATACTTTTAAATACATACATACATACATACATAAATAAATAAATAAATGTCATAGCAAAAACAAAGAAAAGCAAATGGTCCATCCAGTCTGCCCAGCAAGCTTCTTATGGTGGTATCTGCCGTGCTGTGCAGGCTATCCCCATGTTTCTCTTAAAGGTAGCACCTGCCAAGACGTGCAGTTATCCCAAGCCTTATGATAACCCATAAAAAATCTACTGCTAGCAGCATTTTACTGAGTGATGAGCTTTCTTGAAAATTCAGACAGTGCTGCTTGACCTGCTTTGCTATTGAACTTGGCCTTAGAAGCAGTCCTGTGCTTTTTTGCTTGTGCCTCAGTATCAGTATCCCAGACCATAGAAGTCAGGGCTCTTGTTGGTTGTCGCCGGAATCCAATTCCTTTTCCACACCGCTCTCTCACCCACCCTTCCTCATTGCATCACCTCCAGAATGATTCTCTCTCACCCCTGCTTATTTCTTCAGACTGCTTTCCATACAGAGCTCACCAGAACTAACCATCAGTAACAATGTTATTCTCCATGCTTGGCCCTTCTTTCATCGCCAATAGCCCACACTCCTCGTATCTGCCTCTCTCTCCACATGCAATCAACATAAACATTATTCTTTGTGTGTCACTCAAACCACCTCATCCACATTTCCATCGTTCACCATTGCCTCTTGCACCTGCCTGCGCTTGGTCTCCTGCTGACCATCCTCCCCTCCCCCCTGCAAATCCACTTGTACCTTCCTCTTCCTCTTTCTTCTTCATTCCTGTGTTCTGTTCTGCGACTCATTATGGGACAAGACTTCATTTTTCATAGGGATTCCTTTTTCTTTGAAAAGAAATACATAGCCTCATGTCCTAATAGACATTCTTTAAAAATGTTTTATATCAGTAGCCACTGTTCCTAGCTAATTACTCCTCATTGACTACTAACATAGGGAAGCAGGACCTGCAGCTCGCTCCCTCCAAACCCCCCCTCTCCCCCCACCCCCCACATACACACACATACAAAAAACACCAAAACATCTGCATGGATTTAAAACAAGGCCGCGGTTTATTATGTAACATAACCCGAGCCCCTCAACATATTATATATGAGTGCCAAAGCATATGCCCCCTCCCCCCCTTTTCACTTACCACCACGTCCCAGTGGTAAGACTCCATCGCCGTTCCTCCATCTCTTACCCCGCCGCAGCCCCAGCGAGGGTAAGTGCACGGCCTGAGCATCGCGGCCCCCCCCCCCCCTTCCTAGTAGACCTTCCCGTGCAGGAGCCCCAAACTAAACGAGATTTCCCCCCACCCAATGTCTTTTCCAATACAATACAACACATTACCACTAAAGGCTCGGGTTTCTACCGCAAACAAATACAACCTACGGTTGTCTTTGTTTTCCCACTGCAGCCCTAAACATACCGAATTTGTTGCTCAAATCCTTCCTGGCTTGCAGTCTTTTGGTGCAGCACATTTTCCTACAACGCATTGTTAAAGTCAATGCCAATGTCAGATAGATGGACCCCAACCCTCCTGAAGAATCCACCCAGCACTTCCCACGACCAATCATGCCTTACCCAAAAACCACCTTGTTTTATCAGCCATTTACTGATTTGGCGGTTTACTTTTTGACACCCCTGGCCACAATGATGCCTAATTCGAACTATAATGTCCGACCAACCCACCCGTGTACCTGGCATCACATGCATAACACTTGCCAAATCTTTCCGCATGCACGCTACCAATTCCCGACAGGACAACTTTCCAATATCGTTGCCACCCAAATGAATAAGCAGGAGCCTTGGTACACCCCATATCTCCATAAGCTCTTGCAGGAAAGATAGCAACTGCCCCCACAACATGCCCCGCCTGCTGAACCAGCAAATTTTCCATTGTCAGGTATCCAAGTTCAAATTCTCTCTGTACGAACGTTGTGCCGCCCTTCGCTGAGCCCAATGGATGAAGAAATGGCCCACGATCCAAGCACATTCCCATTTGCATGGAACCCTTTTCGTTTCTGCAAGAAAAGAACCAAATTAGCCTCCAACAACCTACCCCTCCCCCACCCCCAAAGAGCCCCTTGAACTCCTCACTTCTGCACATACGACCTATACACATCCGACTTCCATCACCCAATTGATTGAATCACCCATACGGGCAACCCTAACTCCGCCACCGTAGTTGCCGCTCCGATGCGGAAAGAATGCGGTGTAAAGTACTCGGCTTCCCAATCTAGTCCCTTCACCATCCATTTCAAAACCTTTGAGAATTGAAATATGGTCAAAGGCGTACCATCTTCATGGACCAAAAACGAGTCCGAGACATTTGGTCTCACCTGTACGAAAGCTTGTGTGCTGCGTACCGGGCACGCCACCGCATCGCAAGCTTGCACCAATGAAATCCAATGCCCCTTGCCCCTTTGATCCGTCTTCGATTTGAGAATACACAGGGTCACCCTCTGCTCGTATACCCATACATGTTGAGCCAACAATCCAGCCCCCGATGTCTGTGCCGCATGGCTCCAAAAAACGCCAGTGAAAATGCTGCTCTAAACAGCAATACTTCGTACCGAGACCAGAAAACCTCTGCCACGGCTATGCGCACCAAATCCGCATATCTGATGGATTGCGTTTGTCCCCTTCCATCTCCCTTCCCCTCTTCCATCCACCCAAAACGCGCTGCACCAAAAAACTGCAAGTCAGATGACCCCAATCTCCCAATTTTTAAAAAAAGGCAAAACCTGCCAATTGCAAACGCACTGACACCAGCGAATAACCAGTTTGCCTAGCACATAAAATACTGGATCATATTGCATTCCTGAACGACCCCCCCCCCCCCCCCCCCCCTTCCATCCCAAGCCCTGCAAAAAATGAGACACTACTCCTCTGCCCTCCAAATACGATTTCCAAGTGGCCGGTGCCATGGATTGCTGAATCAGTCTTCACGTGTCCACCTGCCAAGATGCTTCGGGAAAGGCTCTCCCTTCAAACTCACCTGTGGCACCAACACCCTGAAGACGTGCCACTTGAAACGAGAAAGAGCATCAGCAATCAGATTCAGGCTACCAGAGACATGCCTAGCCTTGATAGTTACGTTCCACTTCAAACACAGTAATACCAAGACACATGGGCATCTAGCCGACTGCTTGCTGATCACTTGAACAACTCCCTTTTCTGTTCTGGAGTCTATTCCCTCATATGGTTAACGCTACCACTATCGGGAACAACTCTAAAAAAGTAATATTCCTGGTGATCCCTTCTTCCTCCCAACCCGTAGGCCACTGCCTTGCGCACCACTGCCCCTTAAAATATACCCCAAAACCAAGTGCCCCAGCCGCTTCCGAATACAACTTCAGCTCCTGGTTGGACATCTCCGCCTCTTATATTATGCACACTCCATTGAACGAGTCTAAAAATCCCTCCCATACCCCCAGCTCATCCTTCACTGCTATTGTCACCCTGATAAAATGATGTCCCGCCTTGACGCCTACTGTTCTCAAGGAAAGCCGATGAATGAAAGCACAGGAATCACTCGGCACGCAAAGTTAAGTAACCCATCAGAGACTGCATTTGCTTTAATGTCACCTTCACTGACCCTCTAACCATCTTTACCAATTCCTTCAGCCTAACAACTTTGTCAAACGGCAATCGCGACACCATGCTGACTGAATCCAATTCAATTCCTAAGAATGTCAACCTAGTAACTGGGCCCTCAGTCTTGTCCCATGTGATCGGCACCCCTAATGAACTAGTTACTGCCAGGAAACCAGCTAACTGATCCTGACACACGCTTGTGTGACTAGCTCCTACAAACAAAAAGTCATCTAAATAATGCAACACCGCATCACACCCTGTATGCTGCATAGTAGCCCATTGTATGAAGGTACTAAACACCTCGAAGAATGAGCAAGAGATCGCACAACCCATGGGTAAACACGATCCATGAAATAGCCCCCTTCGAAGACGAAATCTAACAATGGAAAGCTCCTTGGATGAATAGGTAACAACCAAAACACTGACTCAATGTATGCCTTGGCTAATAAAGCCCCTGGTCCCGCACCTCACACTAAAGCAACAGCTTCATCAAAAAAGTGTATTTCACCGTACACTCCCGTTGCGGAATAAAATCATTGACGGACATCCCCTCTGGATAAGAAAGATTCAGAATCAACCTGAACTTTCCCAACGCCTTCTTTGGTATAACTGCCAATGGAGACAAATGCATCTTAGTGAACGGATCTGGATCTCCGAACTCAACTTTTCCCTGGCCACTTCAGCCAGTCGGTAAGCCGACCTTGCATTTCGTGCCCGACCACCACAACCTGGCCCCTTGTAGGGGATGATAAAGCCTATACTAAAACCAACACTCAAAAAACTAGCAACCACCACATCAGGATAACATAGCAACCACTCCTTTAACAAGGAGGCAACGACTGGTGAATCCGCCTTTTGTTCTAAAACTTTTTAACTTTCCGCCTTTATTAATGGCGTTAGTCTGTCCCTGTGGACACTTTGTTGCGGGATGCGCTCTACCACATGAGGCGCAAGTGTGCCTGAATTTACACTCGGGAAAGAAACATGTGAGCTTGTTAAAGTGCCAGCAAATGTCAGAAGGATGGGCTTGGCTCAACTATGACGAAAAGTTTTGTGACAAAATGGCGGGGAATAGGTTTATGTCCTTGGGGACTCAGGACATTCATCTGTGGTTAACCCAGATGACGAATAAGGGGGTCAACTCAGCAAAAAGTGTAGGGATGGGGGGAGGGGCAAATGGTACCCAAGGCAGCAACCCAGCGGGGTATGGGACCAGCGGGGGTAGGGGTGGTTCCTTTGTGGGCCGGGGGGGGGGCGTTAGGAAACCTCCCCCTGCTGCAAGACAGCAGGGGGAGGTTTCCTAACGCCCCCCCCCCCGGCCCATTTGCCCCTCCCCTACACTTTTTGCTGAGTTGACCCCCTTATTCGTCATCTGGGTTAACCACAGATGAATGTCCTGAGTCCCCAAGGACATAAACCTATTCCCCACCATTTTGTCACAAAACTTTTCGTCATAGTTGAGCCAAGCCCATCCTTCATAGTCCTTGAATGAGCCCAGAATGCTGTCCGCATAGGACAGCAATGCACCATATTGTGTTGGGTCAAAGTGCCCTACAACACTGGCCAATCTCAAGAAACCCCTCACCCAATTGACAATATTTTTGGAAATCTTAGGTCCAGAGCCCTCCCTTTTATTCTTTTCTTTGTTTTCTTCTTGTCCTTTCTATCCCCTCTTCTGCCCTCTAATAATTTGAAAATATTCACAAATTTACATTTGCAAATTCTCCTAACTAATCGATTCTGCACCTCCTCTCATAATTCAGTTAATGATGCCAATGCAGGATGCCCCATATCTTGTTTCGGACCCTCTGCTAACATCGCCCACTGCAATGGCCCTGCCTCCTCTGAGCTAGAAGACGAAGAACTAGAAGGACTATTTACCCTCGTCCTCTTTTCCTCCTAGGTGCCCCCGAGACTCTGACTCCTCGCTACCCGCTATCTTATCTGTCCCTGCTACTGCAGCATGTTCCGAAATTTCCGCTGGCTGCACCTTGCACTCTCCATCCTCCACCGTCTCTGGAAAATAAGCTGCCTCCCACTCGGCACCCCTACCACTCTCATAACCTTTTCCACTAGTCCCCTTATCCCTCCCACCTGAGACTGGAAGTGAGCCTTCCTTACCCCTCGCCCAAACCCCCTCTCTCTGCCCCACCGAATCCCGTCCACCTGCCACACAAACTCCTTCCCCCTTCCCGCCCCTGCACTCTAAAGGCCAACCCCCTACCCTGCCCCTAGCCCACCGATCCTCGTCCCCCGCTGTCTGCATGCTTAACCCCAAGCGGGAACCCACATAATGCCCCAAAATCTCAGCTATCAATTCCGCTGTCTGCCCACCCATATCCCCAAACCTTCCCATTGCTGGGGCATCCCCTCCCCAGTGAGGCCGGCCACAGGCACTCTCAGTCAGGCCTCTGGACTTCCTCGCCACCATTGCTGGTCCCCTAGTGGTCCGCTTACCCCTTCCCCCTTCCCTGTTGGCTCTCTGATGTCTTTTCTGGACCCCCCTGGGGGTACAGGCATATGGCCAGGAACCCCGCCATATAAGGGTGCCTCTCCACCCCTTTTTACCCTGCCTTGCCCACCAGGCATTCGGGCCTTCCCCTTGCCTGCCTCAACCCTGGCTGCCGCTTTTGTTCCGGGCACTGCAGGAGCCCCCCGAGACGCTTTCCTCTCACCGCCGGATCTGAGGTTAGGGGCTCACCAAGGTAATCAAGGAGCATCGGGGTTGCGGGCACGGCAGCGGGTCCAGAAGAGGGAGTGGGCGGGAGCAAAAATTAATCTCCGGAGGCATCCAACGAAATTTCAGCCGCTGAGCCCGCCGGAGAGGAGGTAGGGGAAGGTGGACCTGGGGAAGGTGCAGGGCAAAAACCGGAGCATCAGCCGACTCCGGGCCGCACTTCCCGAGTCAGATGAAAGCAGAGGGGGGCGCAGATGCAAGGACGGGAGGGGGTGGGACATCGAAGGGGCCATCATTGGAGAGGCCCCCAAACGGGATCCACTTACCGAGAGCAGCCTGACTGGGAGAGCCGCAGTCGATCCCCCTGAGGCCTCGCCGCCGGCTGCCGGAGGTCGGCCAGCTACAGCTTTGGAATGGGTAGAAGCAGGGCGGACTTTAGCGTGCTTCATCGCAAAAACCGAATCGCTGTGCCGACAAAAAAAACACCCTGAAAAAAACGCCAAAACCCGACAAGCTGCGGAGCAAAAGCAGAAAATCTTTTCTGCTTTTGGCGCGGTGCTGACTGAATTTGGTGCTGACTGAATTTGGCGCGGTGCTGACTGAAGCCAGCACCGCGCCAAATTCCCCTTTACCTCGAGACAACCAATGACGAGACAGCAATTCAAATTGTTGCCATCGGTTACCCTCGACTCCCCCCTCCCCCAACACTTTTAACCGCTCCCTGCTGCTTGTACCATGTTATCTGCGGCGGCGCAAGACAAGCTCGCGCCGCCTTCCCTTATGTATCTATAACTGATTGTGAAGGCATTACCACAAATTTCTCCTTTCAATGGCCCCTGTCACTGTAAACCAACTGATTATAGCTGAAAAGCCACGGGTCTCATTGAAGCTATAGGCGAGAGGAGGGATGTGGTTGCCCACTCTAGTAGCAGTGCCTTAAAGGAAGTGGTCACATGCGTGGAAAACTACTGACTAGATAACTAAGCAAAATGAGATCTAACTGTAATGTGCAACAGTGTTGGAGTAGATATAGCCAACCCATACCATAAGGTAACATTTACCGGATCCTGAGTTTGATTTCATGAGGTGCCCTCAGCACTCTGATGGGGATGATTTAGTAACAGCCAACAAAAATTTGCGGGCTGAATGTGCAAAGTACACCAGCTTTCAAATTAAGCTTGCGCAGGTAGATAGACTTTCCAAGTTATCCCAGCCAAACTCTTTGCCCAAGTTACACTCGCTAATTTGCACGCTTACCTGAGAACGTTTATGCACATACATTTCAAAATCATAAAGTGGGCGCACAAATGCCTTTCCGCTATGAAATACATTTTCAAAGGGATGCACCCCGTAGAATCGGCATTGGCGCCTGTAAGTAGCAAGCCCTTGTGCAGATGCTACTTTATAAATGTCGAGAGTATGGGCGCACTTTCTATTTCATGCGTACATTTTACTGAATGAACAAAAAGGGTGGACTGGGGCATTCTCAGGGCAGGGTTCAGAAATATGCATATTAGTTGCTATTTTGGGTACATTACCTCGTATACATTACCAAACGTACGTGCACTTTTACCGCTGCTAATTGACTCGTGCAAGTGAAATCAGACTTGACTGTTGTCTACAATTGTAGGGTGGGAAATCTGAGTGAAATGCTGGGGGTTCAGGGTGAAGGGCTAGAGGGTCTAGGTGAACTGGAGTTGGACTGGGTGAATTGGTGGAGATATCTGCGAACTGGTGCTTTCAAGTATATTCTAGGGATGTGAATCGTTTTTTGACGATTTAAAAAAATCGTCAGATAATTTTTAAATCGTCAAAAATCATTAGAGTCGCGATACAATAGAAATTTCCCCGATTTATCGTGAAAAATCGTAAATCGGGGGAGGGGTGGAGGGCGGGAAAACCGGCACACCAGAACAACCCCTAAACCCACCCCGACCCTTTAAAACAAATCCCCCACCCTCCCGTACCCCCCCCAAAATGTTTTAAATTACCTGGTGGTCCAGTGGGGGGAGTCCTGGCGCGATCTCCCGCTCTCAGGCCATCGGCGCCATTTTGGCTGCCACTAATATAAATGGCACCGATGGCCCGATAAAAAAAAAACCCCACCCGACCCTTTAAAATGACCCCCTTAGCCTCCCCCCTCCCAACCCCCCCCAAAACCTTTTAAAATTACCTGGTGGGCCAGCGGGGGCGCGGGGAGCGATCTCCCGCTCTCGGGCCATCGGCTGCCACTCATAAAGATGGCGCCGATGGCCCTTTGCCCTTACCATGTGACAGGGTATCCGTGCTATTGGCCGGCCCCTGTCACATGGTAGGAGCACTGGATGGCCGGCGGCCATCTTTAAAGATGGCCAGCGCTCCTACCATGTGACAGGGGCCGGCCAATGGCACAGATACCCTGTCACATGGTAAGGGCAAAGGGCCATCGGCGCCATCTTTATGAGTGGCAGCTGACGGCCCGAGAATGGGAGATCGCTCCCGGGACCACCACTGGACCACCAGGTAATTTTAAAATGTTTTTGGGGGATCGGGAGGGTGGGGAAAGCTAAGGGGTCATTTTTAAAGGGTCGGGTGGGTTGTTTTTTTTATCGGGCCATCGGCGCCATTTTTGAGTGGCAGCCAAAATGGCGCCAATGGCCCGAGAGCGTGAGATCGGTCCCCACGCCCCCACTGGACCACCAGGTATACGTAAAAAGTTTTTGGGGGGGGGGGGGTTCGGGAGGGTGGGGGAAGGTAAGGGGTCAATTTTAAAGGGTCGGGCTTCACTAAAAAAAATTAACGATGTGAATCGGAACCGATTCCGATTCACATCGCCACTGATCAGATTTTTTTGTCCCTCCAGCCGAACCTGATCGTTAAGACGATCGGGCACACGATTCACATACCCGCAAGTATTTTCAAAAAAGTATAGACGGGTACTTTACAAAATACCTGCCTCCGCACATAAATCAGGGTTATTATGCCCACATTATTTTTTTACGCACTTAAAATATACGCTTGTAGGTTTATAAACAGGTAGAGAAAAGATGTGTTTTCTTGCATTGGAAATACTTCCATGAACTGAAACATACACATGCACTTTTGGAACTGAGCCGCGTGGTGTTTTATAAACTGTGCAGCTCCCGCTGCCTCTATAAAATGCTGTACCGAGATAGTTTTGAAATGTAGGGGCCCTGTGCGTAAACTTTCGTTATGTACAGGCGGATGCTTTTCAAAAGGGTCCTTTCTGCAGCCTGTAAGGCACTGTTTTGACTTGCAGATAGATGTCCCTTTGAAAAATGCCCTTTCTATGTCTCTTCTGAAGTAGCTATGTGACTTTTTTACGATGGTATAAAATGCTGCTCATAGTTTCCAAATGTTAAACAAAATCCGAATCTTAACTCTTTTAGGACATTGACATGGACCTGAACATGGAGAATTAGACAGGCACATGGGGATGTTGCAGTTTGTCTGTGTATGTTTTTAATGTATCGTGCTAGCGGCTTCCAGTTTCAAGTGAGCAAACAGTGTACAGCTTGGCAGAGCACCAGAATTGTCCTTTAAGAGTTCAACAGGCAAAAAAGGAGGGAAAAGGTGTAGCCTTTATTTATTGTTCCTCCTTAGTGCCCTCCACTTTACATTGGTCTGTGAAAAACAAGCATCTGTTAAACCTAATTGATAGAAGGGTAGCTGCTATCTTCTTTTTTTTTTTTTTTTTTAATACAGCTCACTCCTATAATCCAGTCAGTTTAAATTTAAAAATAGAACAAAGAAAAATTTGAGAAAACGAGACAGAAATTAGCAGGATACTATATCCTGTTTGTCCTGCTTCATTGCATTGATGTTAGTAAAATATAATTTAAAATTAATTTCAGTCAAGTAACACAGCAAGTGGAAGCATCACTAGGTATAGCAGTAGCCAAAACCTCCAAAATGGCTGCTGGTGAAAGATGTGAATGCACTTGCTGCTGATCACTAGAACATGGTTTAATTAGCAGAGATTTAACGATTAGATAAAGTACCCTCTGATGAAATTTCTGTTAGTGGGTAGAGTTAAAAGGGTTAATGCTCATCCTAACACAGATGTCCAAGGTTTCTTTCCTGTCCAGTGTAATATCAAAGCTAAGTTTTACAAGTGTCTAGTGGCTAGCCAGGACAAGGGCAGATGAAAGCAAGGTACTGGACTGTAACAGCTGTCGATAGTCCAAATTTGTACCATGAGATATGCCCAAATAATCAGGAAACCAGCTTGTAAGCAGAAGAGTGATCATGGGCCAGGTCAAGGTCTGTGTACCTAGGAGTCGGTCTGAAGGGAGTGATGTAGAGCAGCTGGGATGATAGCAGGCTGAAGATAGGAGCAAGCCGGCGCAAACTAGAAAGCAGGAGCAGGACCTTGGACCCAGGAACCGAGCGACTACTAGTCTCTCTGAACTGTAGAAGCAACAAGGTACTGGCAAGTATCTGATTCATCAGAGAATCAGGGCTGCTCTCAGTGAGGGTACAGCTTTCCTAGCCGCAACAACTTGTTTTTAGAGTGATAAAAGGTATTCAATGATAGCAAAAGCTCTATGCTGAAACATCCCAGGGCTTCAGTTCAAGCCTGGGACCTCCTGACAGGTAGTAAGCAAGGTAGGATATTCTAACAAACAATCAAGATTCTGAAAACAAATGAAATCTCGTTCTTTTTCCTGTCACTTTGTTTTCCAAAGCAGCCGCCCCTCCCCCCATGAAAAAGACAGCACCAGTACCACAAAACGTTAAAGTGTAAAGCGGCCACCCCTCCCCCATGAAAAAGACAGCACCAGTACCAGAAAACGTTAAAGCGTAAAGCAGCCACCCCTCCCCCATGAAAAAGACAGCACCAGTACCAGAAAACGTTAAAGCGTAAAGCAGCCACCCCTCCCCCATGAGAAAGACAGCACCAGTACCAGAAAACGTTAAAGCGTAAAGCAGCCACGCCTCCCCCATGAAAAAGACAGCACCAGTACCACAAAACGTTAAAGCGTAAAGCGGCCACACCTCCCCCATGAGAAAGACAGCACCAGTACCACAAAACGTTAAAGCGTAAAGCGGCCACACCTCCCCCATGAGAAAGACAGCACCAGTACCACAAAAAGTTAAAGCGTAAAGCGGCCACACCTCCCCCATGAAAAAGACAGCACCAGTACCACAAAAAGTTAAAGCGTAAAGCGGCCCCCTCTCTCCCCTGAGCCTGCCTGCACCCTCCCCAGACCTTTCCTGCTCCCGCCCCAGCTTCAGGGCCGCCCACTGGAAGCCTGAACAAAGGCCCGGCTCAGGATCACTTCTGGCCATTTGGATTCCTTAAAACTCACAGATGGGGGAAGCAGGGTCTTGGGGGGGGGAGGGGGGCTTTATTTTTCAAACGTTGGCAGCACCAGCACTGTTTTGGTTTCGATGAGATAGGAGCAGACCCTGGCCCCTTCATTTTGTTTCGTACTTCATTAGTTTTTAGTTTATTTCATTTCAAATAAACAAAAAAAACCACGAATGAAGCAAACAAACAAACAAAAAAAGAAAAGAAAAGAAAATGAAAGAAAACAATGTAAGCATACACTTCTAACCGACATGGAGAACTCAGATTCTTCTGAGGCACTTTTCAAGCTGCCTTTATGGAGACAAAGGTTGTGGGTGCTTTTTGCCAGTGGATTTTGACCCCGTTTCATAAAGAAAGTACCCACGTACTTTTGCTTTGAAGCTTTTGCAGCAGCTTTCTGTGTGGGTACTTTTTTATTTATAGAAAATAATGTGCCGAGATCTGAAAATGCTGTCTGTGCATGCTATATTTCTCCCTCCTGCCTGAACATCCCTTTAAATGTGGCTAAAAGTGGACGAGTCGTGGAACGACGCTCCAGGTTTTCCTCATTTGGGCTGGAAGGAAATTTTCAGCCTGCCAATTTACACATGTAAATCACTCTTTACACAGGTAACTGACTTTGCAAATTGTCCTCCCGAAGCGTACTCCAAAATTAAGTATCTCTATTTGAATCAAAAGATTGTAGAATTGCCCCCAGGGCAAGTCCTGCTATTTCTATAGTCGCATATGGCTGTACCCCTCAATTATATTTGCTAGAAATGTCCAAATCAACCAACCGAATCACCAATTTGTCTCTTTCCAGCAAATATGTCAATTTAAACAATTCTGCTTCTTTGAAAACTATGGGAGCATGAAGATATCATTTATTACAACATAACTATCTAATCTCCCTGACATTGAGAGAGCCATTATTTAACAGTAATGTCTTTGATGGCACACATTATGTCTCATTCAAGGACAAGCTCACTGCAATAGCATCTGTTTTATATTTATGCTCTCTCATGCTTCCACTTAGATAGGTAATTTTGCCACAGAAAAGAGAAAAAAAAAAGCAAAATTGTACTATTTACATGGATGGCATAAAGTGAGTCATGATTTACAGGACTGTATGTCCTCCTAGTAAATGAGCACTTTTTCTCTCTCTCGCTGATGCCTTCTATACTAACATTCAATAGAAACATTTGATAAATAAGAAAATATTCTTTTTGCATAGATTTCTTGTTACTTAGCTTCTACAGAGCACTTCTAAGGTGAAGGCAGTGTTTGATGACTAAACTTGGCCATGCGCCAAATCAGATGGGCATGTGAGTCGTATCGAGTAAACATAATAATATTTAATTTAATTATTTATTACAAAGATTAGTTACTCTCATTCCTACTGGAATACTCAGAGCGAGGTATAGAATCGATATGCACAATACAGAAAATGTAAACCTACTCCACAGTACCTAAGCGTAGCATATATGCGTACATAAATAATCCAAAATAAACATAATGCATATCTAGACAATGCAGAGATATATAACTGGAAATGAGGTAGTATTTAGGCGTACTAGGATGAGCATGGGGATGTTCTGATAGGTGAGAAGGAGGCCAGTTTGGTGTCTGAGGAAGCTCTTACCTTCCGTGAAACGTCAGTGGTGATCCTGGCCTCTGACAAGAGAGAATTCCAGATTCGGGGAATGAATGAGATAAAGGTGCACATTTACTTAGATTTATATTCTGCTTTTTTTCAGCACAGATTACATTCAAGTACTGGAGATATTTCCCTATCCCCAGAGGGCTTATAATCTAACAGGCCAATACAGTGCAGTGTGCTCCAGTGGAGCACACCCAGGAGAGTGGCCAGCTCTCTCCACACATTTTTCTGTATCAGCCTGTAAGTTGGTACCTGAGGCAGTGGAGGGTAAAGTGACTTGCCCAAGGTCACAAGGAGCAACAGTGGGACTTGAACTCTGGTCTCCTGCTTTATAGCCCACTCCTCTAACCACTAAGCTACTCCTCCATGCCACAGCAGTGAGTTTTCATTGTGCCTCTGTTTGTTTGTTTTTTTTTGATTGGAGACTGAGAGAGGGTTGTAGAGGGACAGCTAGTCCCTCAGATAGGTTGGCCCCTGGTCTTTCAGAGACTTGAAGGCAATGCAGAGAGCTTTGCATTGGGCTGTGCAGGGGATTAGTAGCCAGCACTGAGTTCAGAGGATTAGGTTACCATGCTCTCCATAGCTGCTTCAGCAGTAACTGTGGGTGTTTTAGGAATATTGCAGTAGTCTAGTCAGGATAGGAAATGCCTATATCAGAGCGGCCACGTTGTCCCCATCCATGTAAGGTTTTGTTGCTGAAGGTGGTAGAAGGAGGTTTTTTTGCAGCTGAGGTGATTTCAGTTTCTATGTCTTAGCCCATGCTTCGAACCTTTGTTTTCATTGAGAGAGGGGTGTCATTCAGGTCTTTGAGGGGTGCAAGATATGTATTTAGCATTAATACTCTGTTTTGCTGGGATTTGAGTTTGATTGTTTTTAGTGGTGCTGTGTTTTCAGATCTCTGCAACACAGCTGTTTATCTTTTGCCTGGCTATGTCTATGTCAGATCCCAGTGACATAAGGACCCGTAGCAATGTGTTAAAATCTTAATTATTTGTTAAAGATTTTTAAAAAGCACTGTAAATGACTGGAAAAAAAAAAGTCTGGCAAAATGTTATTGTCCATAAAATGAAACGTGAACGAAGGCAAAGACAGAGACAAGATGGCAGCAAGATATTGATTGTATTGTTAACATTGGGTAATGGGGAAGCAGCTACAAGATTCCTGGTTTATAACTACCTCCAATTACTATCCATTTCTGCAGGTAAAATAATGACAGGATAGATTGCCTTGTCCCAGGATAAATTTATCAGTGGCTGATGTCAGGATAATCTCATTAGGAGATGGTCTGGTTATCCTCTTCACGAGATAATCCCCTCAATGGCTTCATGAGGATTTTGCCTCTGTTAGATCAGGATGTGAAATGATCCCATGCAGATGCTGTGTGTTCATCTCCATACATCTGCTGCAGTGATTACACTCCCTCTGAATGTGTCTGCTCACCCATGCAATAGAGACATTGCTCTGAAGATGTGCCAAGCTGCAAAGTCCTTCCAGAGGCATGGTTCATTTTTCTGGCAGCTGCCGTGCATGACTTGTTTTCAGAATGAGGAGGAATACTTAATCTCAGTCAGTTTGTTTTCATTTAACAGCGGAGAAACTCTGCTTCACGATCTCATTTCCTGTGAAAAGCCTTTTATTTCTCTCTCTTTCTCTCTCTCAGTAGTGTCTAAAAAATGGTTCCCTAAAGTTATATACATAATAGAAATATGTTGTATGTTAAGTTGCATTTTTCCTAGTTTTCTTTAGTTAAGACATATGTATTTGGAACTTTAAAAACCCAAATTCATATAAACAAAGTGGGACTGGAGACTGGGACACTAAACCTGCACATATTGGAAGAAATTGAGTCACCGTTGGGAGGATAAGTTTGAAAGCCATTTAATGGGCTTTTTGAAAATTGCTCTCCCTGTGTGCCGGCAAGCTTACACGTGCATTCCCACTATGGGGCTGATGCAACAAGACGCCCTGAAAACGGGCACTCGTATTGCACATGCATTCACATTCCCTGGGCGTCTGAAGCAGTCTTTAAATCAAGGGCTGCGTAAAAAAAAAAAAAAAAGGCACGCTAGGGGAAAACTGTGAATCCATAGCGCTCAAATGCATTGGGTGCCACAATTGCAACAGGTGCTGAATATAAGCATCCGTTGTTGTCCCGCGTCTTCAGGTCAATTTCTTTCTGCTCATATCTAAGCACCTCTTACTATGGGCATCCAAACTGTGCAGCCATAAAAATTATTATTATTTTTTTTTATCAAGCCAATATACATCTATGTTTCAACACCACAAGCAGTAAATGTAAGGATCACAGTGATACTAAGTAGAAGGACACATAGGAGAGCATGTTTTTATTTATTTCTCATCAGCCCTCGACTCGCGAATTGACTTTATTCCACCTCCAGGGCAGGAATTAAATTTGCCGTGTTAAGCTATTGCCCCCTGCCTCGGGGGTAATAGCTTATAATCTCATCTTCATGTGATTTACATGCGATGGGCGCTATCTGCTACGCATGTGTTTGGGCGTGCATTTTGGATGCGCTAATCTCCTTATTGTATCAGATGCTACTCTAGAACAGTGGTCCCCAGTCCTGCATTGGGAGGCCCACCAGCCAGTCGGGTTTTCAGGATATCCACAATGAATATGCATGAGAGAAAATGTGCATGTTATGGAGGTATATGCACATTTTCTCTCATGCATATTCATTGTGGATATCCTGAAAACCCGACTGGCTGGTGGGCCCCCAGGATAGTGTTGGGGACCACTGCTCTAGAGCATCCAAAACGCACGCCCAACCATACTTAGACCCATGCGCACATACTTTCACTTTGAAAATTGGGATGATGTCTGTGGGTAGAAAGTACTCACAGACTTCGCACCAATGCAGACAGCTAGAAAATGACTCCCTAAATGCTAAATGACCCCGCTATTTTTTATGTTCCACACATAAAGTCAAAATTTGTGAAGGATGTGCCACAGTTCCTTTCAGGTGAGTGCTTGGAAAACATCCTCTAAAGACAATGTAATCCAGTTATTCCAGTTTGAAGTTTTGTTTTTTTTTTTGCAAGGCAGGTCCATTTCCTTCTAGAGAATAAGAGGTTCTAGGGCTGATTCTAATCTCTTTGACAGCATTTGTTTGTTTGGTTAATTGTTGCAGCTGGAATACACAGCCAGACTTGACTTTTTGTGGCGAGTCCAGGCCAAAGAAGAAATCAATGAAATGAAGGAGTTAAGGGAACACAATGAAAACATGCTCCGGAACATTCTACCCAGTCACGTAGCTCGTCACTTCCTGGAGAAGGATCGAGATAACGAGGTGTGCATTAGTAAACGTTTTTCTTTAAATGCTTGTAAACTCTTGTATCTGTGCCTTGGAGACAGAAAGATGTTACTTTCCTTTTTGTGTTTAAATACTGATCGTTTTTCTTCTTTGAGAATTCTGCCATGAATTTTAGCAAATACAGAAACTCTGTGAAAGTTGCACAGAGTTGGACTATTAGAGCTAATTCATGGTTTTTGCCTGGTTATTGCCCATTCAGTCACCTTTCATCAACATTAAAGGATTCATTAAACTGCAATAGAAGGTATTTGGTTAGTAAATTGACGAAAACTGTAGCTGTACATTTATTATGCCAAAAGTAGTGAAGATGTTTGATTTGTATATGCTGTATCTTGTCATGTCATAGAGATGAGAAAACATGTATATAAATCATTTTGAATTAAGTATATAAAAGATAAGAACATAACATAAGCTTTGCCAATCTGGGTCTCCAGGGGTAACCAGTCAGAGTTATTTGGAGAAACCCAGCAGATCCCAAATAGAAAAATCAATTCGATGCTGATCCCTCCCAGAAGACATCTAAGGTTATCCGGCTAAATAATCATCAATGACCTGTCCTCTAGAAACATGTATGTTAATTAGCTAGACTATAGCACAAAATATAAATGGAATTTTAATACAGTACTTCCCAACTTTTTCAAGCCCAAGGCACACCTGCATTAAGAAAAAGCTTGTGAGGTATATCAACCTCCACCAGGCAGTAATGCGTTCATGGACTCATGGCCAAAAGAGTAGCACTGAATGTTAACAGACTGTATTCCTTAACATTTCTTGATTATGCAAAATAATGTTTTGTCACTGGGACAGTGCTATACCAGAGTACAAATTATATCACAATGACAGAGAGGAGCATGTCTGGGATGGCATAGAATCCAACAGGATAAAGATCCTGCATGAGACTAAATGCACAATTGTATCTTTATGGGTAGAACTCCCTTGTGTGTTGTGAAGTGATAGGAGTATACTACCATCCACCTGGCCAAGATGGTGAGATGGACACTGAAATGCTAAGAGAAATTAGGGAAGCTAACCAAGGGGGTCATTTATCAAAATGCGTTAAGGTGTTTTTGCATGCGTTAAGGGCTTATCACATGCGAAAAGCCCCGTTAATGCATGCGAAAATGTCTTTAACGCATGCAATAGCACCATATTGTATGGTACAATGCAAATTTGAAAAAGAGGAGGAGTTTGTGAAGTGCTATTGCACATACAGAGTGGTAGGGAAAGGCCTGTTGTAGTACATTTGAAGCTCCTGCCTAGCTGAGAGAGTGAGAGAGACTAGCCATAATGTCCTCTCCCTAGATAGGTATTTCTATCCCTATGGGGGGCCCACCTAGTAACTCGAGGTGAGGTTTAGGTATTAGTGTAGGGAGTTAGGGGCCACTTTGACATTCAACGTGAGACGTATGAACAAAACAGTGGTCTCTTGTGAAGATTTGATGACCTACAGAGAGGAACTCACCCAAAGATGAGATTTGGGCAATGTTCTCTCCACCTAGCTTGATGTTACCCCGGTAGAGAGTCCATCAAGCTAGGTTGAGAGAACCTTGCACAAATATCATCTTGGAGTGAGTTTCCTCACTCTCTCCTAGTGAGTTTCCTCACTCTCTCCCAGTGGTTGAATGCAGGAAATACAACAGGTTTGGCACTTATCACAAAGTCTGAAAATTTGTTTACAATTTGTGCTAACTTAGCTCTTCACATAGATAATTACAATTTGTGCTAACTTAGCTCTTCACAATTTGTGCTAACTTAGCTCTTCACATAGATAATTTGTGCAAGTTGCAATAAACTGTATATTAGCATAAAACATGCCCCTTTTACTATCGCATGCAATACTTATTGCATTTTGATAAATCCAGACCCAAATTTATAGCAATAATGGGAGATTTCAATTACCCCAATACTGACTTTGTAAATGTTACATCAGGACATGCTAGAAAGATGAAGTTCCTGGAAGGAATAAATGACAGTTTTATGGAGTAATTGGTTTAGGAACAGACATGAGAGGGACCAATTTTAGATCTAATTCTCAGTGGAGCACAGGGCTTAGTGAGAGAGGTAACGGTGATGGGGCCACTTGGCAATAATGATCATAATATGATCAAATTTGAATTAATGACTGGAAGGGAGACAGTAAGCAAATCCATGGCTCTAGTGCAAAACTTTCAAAAGGGAACTTTGATAAAATGAGAAAAATAGAATTATTTATTTATTTAACGTTTTTTTATATACCGATAACCGTTTGCACATCGTATCGGTGTACATTTAACTCAAAATAAGTATTAACTCAAAATAAGAATAAAACTGAAAGGAGCAGCTACAAAGGTAAAAAGTGTGCAAGAGGCATAGACATTGTTAAAAAATGCCATCCTAGAAGCACAGTCCAGATGTATTCCATACATTAAGAAAGGTGGAAGGAAGGCAAAACGATTACCGGCATGGTTAAAAGGTGAAGTGAAAGAGGCTATTTTAGCCAAAAGATCTTTATTCAAAAATTGGAAGAAGGATTCAACAAAAGAAAATAGGATAAAGCATAAGGGGTAGAATTTAAGAGGTAAGCGCACCCGGCGCGCATACATGTACGTCCGATTTAATAACATGCGCACGCAAGCGTGCGCATGTTATAAAATCAGGGGTCGGCGCACGCAAAGGGGTGCACAATTGTGTACCTTGCACGCGCCGAGCCCGCGCTGAGCCACGCTGCCTTCCCCCATTCCCTACCCCCCACCCCACCTTCCCTTCCCCTACCTCCCCCACCCTTTCCTCCCTACCTTTTTCTTTGTTGTTGTTGTTGTTGTTGTAAAACTTACTTCAGCCCCGGGGCTGAAGTAAGTTGTGCGTGTCGGCCAACTGCCGGTGTGCAATCCCCGGCACAGCGGCAAATGGCCACTGTGCCGGGAGCCTCTGACACCGCCTCGCCTCCTGGACCGCCTCGCCCCTTTTTGCAAGCCCCGGGACTTACACGCGTCCAGGGGCTTTACGCACGTCATCGGGCCTTTTGAAAATAGGCCCAGCGCGCGTAAAACCGGTTACGTGCGTATTTCCGGAGGAGTTACGCAGGTAACCTTTTGAAAATCTGGCCTTAAGCATTGGCATTTATTTACTTATTTATTTATTTGTTTATTTATTTATTTAATGACTTTTATATACCGATAGCCGTTTGCAAATCCTATCGGTTCACAATTAACATTGCACCAGTAAAATATGGCATAACAAATTAAATGTAAGACATTGATAAGACAGACTAAGAGAGAATTTGAAAAGAAGTTGTCCATAGAGGCAAAAACTCACAGTAAAAACTTTTAAAAATATATCTGAAGCAGAAAGTCTGTGAGGGAGTTAAAGGGGCACTTAGAGAAGATAAGGCCATCGCGGAAAGATTAAACAATTTCTTTGCTTCGGTGTTTACTGAAGAGGATGTCGGGGAGATACTCATTCCAGAGAAGGTTTTCATTGGTAATGATTCAGATGTCTGAACGAAATCACGGTGAACTTAGAAGATGTGGTAGGCCTGATTGGCAAATGGAAGAGTAGTAAATCATCTGGTTGGTATACACCCCAGGGTTCTGAAGGAACGCAAAAATGAAATTTCAGATCTATTAGTTAAACTTTATAACCTATCATTAAAATCATCCATTGTACCTGAAGACTGGTGGCTAATGTAACCCCAATAATTAAAAAGTGCTCCAGGAGCGATCTGGGAAACTACAGAGCAGTTAGCCTGACTTCAGTGCCAGGAAAAATAGTGGAAAGTGTTCTAAAGATCAAAATCACAGAACATATAGAAAGACATGGTTTAATGGAACAAAGTCAGCATGGCTTTACCCAGGGCAAGTCTTGCCTCACAGATCTGCTTCACTCTTTTGAAGGGGTTAATAAACGTAGATAAAGATGAACCGGTAGCTGTAGTGTATTTGGATTTTCAGAAGGCATTTGACAAACTTCCTCATGAGAGGCTTCTAAGTAAAGTAAAAAGTCATGGAATAGGTGGCGATGTCCTTTCGTGGATTATAAACTGGTTAAAAGACAGGAACAGAGAGTAGGATTAAATGGACAATTTTCTCAGTGAAGAGGGGTGAGCAGTAGAGTGCCTTAGGGATCTGTACTGGGACCCTTACTTTTCAATTTATTTATAAATTATCTGGAAAGGAATATGACGAGTGAGGTAATCAGATTTCCATATGATACAAAATTATTCAGAGTAGTTAAATCACAAGCAGATTGTGATAAATTGCAGGAGGACCTTGGATCCTGCAAAATTGGGCATCCAAATGGCAGATGAAATTAATGTGGATAAGTGCAAGATGATGCATCTAGGGAAAAATAACCCATGCTATAGTTACTCGATGTTAGGTTCCATATTAGGAGCTACCACCCAGGAAATAGATCTAGGTGTCATAGTGGATAATACATTGAAATCGTTGGCTCAGTGTGCTGTGGCAGCCAAAAAAGCAAACAGAATGGTGAATAAAACGGAAAATTTCATAATGCCTCTGCATCACTCCATGGTGAGACTGCACCTTGAATACTGTGTACAATTCTGGTCACCGCATCTCAAAAAAGATATAATTGCGATGGAGAAGGTACAGAGGATGGCAACCAAAATGGTAAAGGGGACGGTACAGCTCCCCTTTGAGGAAAGACTAAAGAGGTTAGGGCTGTTCAGCTTGGAGAAGAGACTGCTGAGCGGGGATATGTTAGAGGTGTTTAAAAACATGAGAGTTCTAGAACAGGTAAATCTGAATCGGTTATTTACTCTTTCAGATAATAGAAGAATTAGGGGGCACTCCATGAAGTTAGCATGTAGCACATTTAAAACTAATCGGAGAACGTTCTTGTTCACTCAACGCACAATTATACTCTGGAATTTGTTGCCAGAGGATGTGGTTAGTGTAGCTGGGTTTAATAAAGGTTTGGATAAGTTCTTGGAGGAGAAGTCCATTACCTGCTATTAATCAAGTTGGCTTAGAGAATAGCCACTGCTATTACTAGCATCAGTAGCATGGGATATACTTAGTTTTTGGGTACTTGCCAGGTATTTGTAACCAGAATTGGCCACTGTTGGAAACAAGATGCTGGACTTGATGGACCCTTGGTCTGACCCAGTATGGTAATTTCTTAGGTTCTTATGCTGCTAATTTTAGTTTGTTCCGATAAGACTGTTTGCATTGGGTAATGTGTAACTTGAGTTCAGGCCTTGCTCGGCAGTCTGCAATCAAGTGCCCACAGCCATCGTGAAAATGTGTCATATTTTGTACTATTTTTGAAACTCTGTTTTATCAATTGATGCATTTGGGTTAACAACTCCTATGATTTTAATATGTTAAAATCAAGAATAAGTATACACACATATACATGTAACCTATATTAGAATAAGTATACACACATATACATGTAACCTATATTTCAGGTATATAAAGTGATGGGAGGGATTTCTGTATTTGTAGAAGGGTCCTTCTCCCAAATTTATTTGGTGGGTTCTCATAAATGGGTCATACAGATGGTGAAGTGGACTGTTATGGAGACAGCAGGGGCAGGACCCTAATTCTGAACTGCTCAGGGAGAGCATCAATTTCTTCTGTCCATGAACTCCCACTCATTGCCTGGTGGCCTGTGACATGGCATTAACCAGAGTCAAATAAACAGAATGGCTAAACGTCCCCACAATGTGCAATGAATTAAATCACCGTGTGTTACGGATTTTTTCTCTCCTTTGATGGGCCTCCTATGTGGGCATAGGTATCAGTGCATATTAGCAGAGACTCTTAATGCCGGTAATATAATCATAGGACCAAAATGATTTTTTTAATATGCTCGTGAATTCGCCATCCATTTGTGATATGCTGTTCAAAAATTGTTTCTCATGATTTGACATTAAATAGATGTTACTTAGCTGAGTTGTGCAAAGAAACACTTTTTTTATCCAGAGTCAAGAGGCTAGAGGTGTAAAAGCCCGACATGGACCATGTTTCGGCGTCCGCCTTCTTCAAGGGGCCGAATTCATGTTTCAAGGTATCAGCGGCATTTCTTCCAGCAGTTAAAAAAAACCCTCAAATGCCTAAATTTGGGCCTTATTTACTAAGCGTTTTTCTCATAGGTGCAAAATGAGGGAAAAGCCTTGGTAAAGCAGGCCCTTTATTTCTGGTTTACAGCCACTATTTCCTGGCAAAGGATGAGGTAGACTAATAAATATTGAAACAACAAGAGTTGATGGTTTACAAACAGTCAGAGTAAAATTAATTTGCAATTTTCTCATTGAGGTGCCAGCAACTCACCAATACCTTTCTCTTTACTTTCTCATTTACCATATCCACATTTCCACCTTCTCACAAGACATCTAGGGGGATTTAATAAGTACGTTCCTTTTATATTCATTTCCCTCTTTAAGTCCCTACCCCATGCTCCTTCGGTTCACATCATCCATATCATAATTCACATCCAAGGAGGACATTGAATTCCTTTCATGATCTTGAGCCTTTCACAAAGCGCTCTATTGTGCCTTTCTTCTAGCAATTTGCAGGTTTGCTCGGCATTCCTTCACACCCTGGTCCTCAGGGGCAACCCTCATCTTAAGATGATCCTTTTCCATTCTCTTGGCCTTTCTGGACCACAGGTGCCAGTTATTTCCTCAGAAGGAGGATCGCCTCTCCACGTCATGGCCTCAGGCCTTTCTTTTGAGGGGAAGATCCACTTCAGGCCACTACATCCTGGAAGTCCATTCCTCCACCAGCTCCATCCTTTAACAGGCAAGGCAGGAACAAAAACTCCCACTTTCATACCTCTCGCTGAACCTCGTTCAACTAATCACATAACCCTGCACTCGTAAGGGGACCTACACACCACCTATTTACCACAGTAGGAACATGGTCAACTTACTCATCTCTTACCCTTGCCATCTAGTGATCATTCACTAGAACTCCATTCAAGGGTTAACAATTTTCCCAAACAAGTCAAACAGGACAGATCCCAGATCTCCTCTACCCAAAATATTTTGCGCAATTAGATACCAAACTAGGCTCAATATTTTGGGAGTCTCCCCATCACAAAAAATCTGCAAATGCTTATCAGATTTTAATGAATAGCCCCATATAAGAGAATGCAAATGAAAAACTTAATAGCTAATGCTTATCAAATAAGGTAGTAATGTCTGTGGTTTTTTTTTAGCACAACATAACCTTTTTTCACTGTTACTCAATTTCATGAGCTGTTTAGTAAAGTTCATGAAACAAAAAAACCCTTAAGTCTCCTACTCAATGCAGCAACAAGGTCAGAACTTTAAGATGATTTTTTTAGGGGGGGTAATTTTTGAAAGGACATATGTACATAAATTCCACTTGAAATTCTTTTTGGGGTGCATAAAAGTATGCATGAAACACGATTTTGTATGTACTTTTACGTGCATAGTTAATTGGCCTTCCAGGGTGGGGCGGAAAAGGATCTATGCGCATACTTTTGATTTTTCAAATGTATGCAGGTCAGAGGTCAATCCACCACACAGATTTGTACCTTCTCTCGAGAAAATGCAAATTTGTGCATGCATGCTGCAGGGATTACACTCCCACATGGACATTTTCAAAGCATATGTACGTGCAGAAATGCACTTTGAAAATGTTGGTTAAAATTTAGATTTAGCCTATGCGGGCTGATTGACAGTTATCCTCTGTGTTGTTAACAAAGATCAAATGTCTGCTAATCCTACCTCCCTTGTTTCATATATGTTGGTATATGTCTAACAGAGGTGTTTTTTGTGCTGGTTTTATCAAAAGCAGGAAAGCAGTATAGCTGACACTATCATTATTTGCAATCCTATCTTTGCCCCAAAGATATAATTTACTGTGATTTAGAGATCAGCTGGCTTGGATTCCAAACTGAAGCAGTCATTTAGGTCTTTTATAAAGCAGAGTGTGCATGTTAGGGTCCTAACTGGCTTTGCTTTTCTCAGGGGAGGCCCAATCCAGTTATGGTTTCCCCCCCTCACATGGCATGCGTGGGACTTGTAGCCCGGCTTTGGGGGGGCGGGGTAAAACCAGGACTGAATAACCTAGCCTGACAAATAGAAAGCCAGTTGGGCAACCCTTGTGCTATTAGGAGCTCTTTGATTGGGTAAAGCAAGAAGGTTAACATCTGTCACATTCGTTGTGTTCTGGGTACCAGGGGTTGAATTTTCACTCTCCTAATGTGTCTCAGCTCATGAAATCTTTAATCCTGATCACTCAAACATTGTATATGGAGGGAGGGGATTATGTTACCTTTTAAGAGGGTAAATTTCAGCAGCCCGCACAAGTTAAAGTTTATGTGTGTGCAGACTTTAGCCGGATTTTGAAAGCAGACTTATGCGCATAAGACCGCTTTGTAAATGAGAGAGTGCATATACATTTACATCGG
The DNA here is from genome assembly GCF_901001135.1 of Rhinatrema bivittatum. Taxonomy (NCBI): domain Eukaryota; kingdom Metazoa; phylum Chordata; class Amphibia; order Gymnophiona; family Rhinatrematidae; genus Rhinatrema; species Rhinatrema bivittatum. The sequence goes on along the minus strand of NC_042616.1, from coordinate 773,554,350 downwards.
CTTGTTTAGCGGGTGCAAATGTGAGCACGTAGATTTATGCTCATACTTTGGAAAATTGAAAGCATGCATGTAAACGGTATTCCCAGCCCGACTCCAACCCCAGAACCCCTCTTTCTAGTACACGTAAAAGTATGTCCGAAATCACTTCTCCGCATACTTTTCCATGCACAACACCCCTCCCCCCCGGGAGCAGTTTTCAAAAGCCTATTTATGCCAGGTAACCGTGGTTTATACGTGTAAATCCTTTTGATGATCAGGGTCTAAAAATGAAAAAAAAAATATAGTAAAGTGCCTCCAAGTAGGTTGAAAAAGCATTTGGTTACTCGGTGAGGCTTTGTTTTAAAGGTGACCCTGTTATATCAGGTAGGACGCAGGGCGAGGACAAAGGACACTTTATTCTACACTGCAGAATTTTCACGGCAGCAAAAACAGTAAAGCAGAAGCCTAAGCTTACCAGACACTGACTTTGCCTCAAGCCTTTGCTGCCCAACTCTGTTGCTCTACCTGGAATCAAGCTTTAACAAATGTCCCTTTCGCTGCCCTTAAAAGCTGAAGGAAAATGCCAATCCCGGGATTTCCGCACCAGGAGCTAAAAGAAAACAACCCCTTCTACACAGAAGCTCCTGGCATCTGCTTAAACAATGGGAGGCGTCAACATGAATTCATCTTTTATTAAGGGAGATACACAATGCCAAACCACGTCAAACGGCAAGTTTCTCTTTTCTTTCCGGAGAAGGTGGTAAAACCTACTTAGGGTCCCGATTCATGAAAGCTTTTCTCCCATTCTGTGCCTAACGGCAAAAAAAAAAAAAACAAACTTTGAGGGCAATTTTAAAGCCATATACTTGGGTGAATTAGCCTGGCTTGTTTATGTCAGGGGATTAAAACAGTATGCCTGTATTCTTTCCTGAAAGGGACGTGCTCTATTTTAACCCCCATCGACCACCTGCACAAATAAAACAGAGACAAAGTATGCAGGTGCTTTCAGTGCACATACTTAATGCTCTGTAATTATCAGAGAGAAATTACACAGATAGCTCCTCTTTCACAATTAGCTGCAAAGCACGTGTGTTAAAATGTGTTCATGTACTTTGCAACTATGCAGGTTATCGAAAAATTGCTCCCTTTCTGAATTGGGCCCTTCATTTTTCTCGGTTCACGCACAATGAATAGACCCAGAATTCACGTTTGGAGGTGAAAGTGTGGGCGGAGCACTGATCTGAACGTAAGAGTGTGCTGTGGTGGTCCCGGCACCACCCTGCTCTTAAGCAGGCCCATTCTCCAGCATGATAATTAATACCCCGGCAGGATTAAAGACTGAGCTGCATTGCCCGTCTGGTAAAGGTTACTAACAACGGGACTGCACTCATTCTGCTGACTTTAAAAATGTTGACTTTGAAACATATCATCATTTTTAATGGGATCACCATCAAATAGTTTGGAATTTCCCACATAAAATAACAATACTTTTAACATTTATAAGTAACTAACATGCCAATGTACAAACCTGTAGATAATTAACGCAAATGGGTCAACACAAGCAAAAACCCCCAAATTTTGGGGATTTCATAGGTTTTTGCACACAAAGCCCCATTTACAAAAATGTTTGCAGAGTTTGCAATTTGCAGAAGTAAAATTTTGTGTGTAGTCAGGAACATGATACATTTTATTCAAATTTAAAATTAATGAGCTGATGTGATGCAAGATGATGCAAGTCAGCTCATTATTTATGAATTCTATGAAAAATGGTGCGTGGAAATGTCTTCATGGACTGGTTTTCACCAAAAAAGATAACTATCCCTCAAGAATAGTTATCATTTTCTGCTGGGCCCATAGCAAAATTTCCCATGACAGTTTGCTAGCCAGCTCATTTGAATGAGTCGCAAACTTTCACACAAAATAGGTGAAAGGTTAGTACACCGGCCTCTAAGTATGTCAAAACTTTGCTATAGCTCATCTATATTTTATACCCCTAAACAAAAGTGATTGGCTTCTAGGAATTAATGCCCATGTATCCATTTGAAATGCATCAGTTGCACAAGTTCCATGCTAAATGCATTAATATTAGCTCATATCTGATTTAGTACTATAAAGTGCTAAAAGTGTAATCTATTATAAGGTCGATATTCAGAATTCAGATAGCCGGATAAGTAGGATTTATCTGACTATCTAGTTGTTGCTGAATATTCGGTTATATATGGTTAGCCAGATAAGTTGTGGGTGGAGAATGGGGGGATTGGGATAGTGCTACTTATCCAGATAAGTTATCTGGCTATGTAGCAATAGTCATCCTGAGACAGATAACTTATCCAGCTAATTTGCAAAGTCATGCCATGATTTTGCCTGCTTTGCAGCCTTTCCTCCACCAGGGGTCCCCAGTGAGCCTCTCTCCAGCTGCGTAAGTCACCACTTCACTGATCATCTGATGCCTCAGCCTCAAGCCTACTTAACCCAGCCTATCCAGTCCCTCAGTGCCTCTTCATTCAGTCACAGCTTTTTGACCTGGCCACTTCTTTCTCGCTATTCTGTCTTGCCTTGTGGCGTAACCATGCCTCCTGCCTTGCCATGTGACCTATCCAGGTCTTCTACCTTGCCTTTCAACCTACCCAGGCCTCCTGCATTGCCTTGTAACCTATTTAGGCCTTCACCCTTGCCTAGTCTTGCCTTGTGGTCTACTCAGGCGGCCTCTTGCCTTGCTTTGTGGTCTCTTGCCTTGCTCTTTGGCCTCTCTTGGCCTCTAGCCTTTCTCTGTGGCCTATTTTGGCTTCCTGTCCTACGTTTAGCCTTCCAGACTTCCTTGCCTTGCCCTGTGGCCTCCTGGGCCTCTGTCCTGTCTTGTGGCCTCCAGACCTACTAAAGTTTCCTTCCCCAGTCTTGTGACCTGTTGGGCTTTCTTGTTCCCTGTTGCCTATCCAATCCTGTCCTTGTTTAGTCCAGTTTTCATCCAGTCCTGTCCTTGTCTTGCCCTGTCCAGTCCTGTCCCTTGTATGCTTTCCTAGGCTTTGCCCTTGCCTCTGGTCCTGGCCTTACCCTCAACTCCAGCCTTGTCTCCAGCCCAGTCTGTACCTGGTTCCAGGTCTCAGCCAGTATTTGGACTCAGCTGGACTCAGTTCTCAGCCAGTATTTGGAACAGCTTCCAGCCTGTGTCTGACAACAGCTATGATGTTCATCAGGCAACAAGTCCTACTGGCCCCCAGAACTCAAGGACTCCACCTGCAGGGAATGAGATTGGTTAGGCAGAAGACCAGCTCTAGTCCTTCCCTGTGGTCCTGTACCACTTCTTCAGAGCTACTCCCTGACTTCAGCCTGCCAGACCATGACAGACAGATAACAGGGTACCATCAAGCTAGGGTGAGATAACATAATACAAAATTTCATCTTTTTGAGACTTTCCTCACTCCAAATGACATCAAATCTTCACCAAGGTGTACTGTGCTGTTCATACGTCTCACTCTACATGCAAAACTGGCCCCTAAACCACCACCAACACCTCACCTCAACCTATTAGGTGGTCCTCCTATAGAGATATAAATAGGTGCACACAGTGAGGCCCTCGCCAGAGGCTCTCTCTCTCTCTCTCCCTCCCTCTCTTTCTCCACTCCCCTCCATTCCCTCTTTCCCCTCTCCCTTCCCAAGCCCAGAAATGGCCAAAATGCAATTCCAAAAATTTATCGTTAATTGTGTTATGGTCATTTCAGGCATATCGCACAGCTTAACGCCAGGGAAAAAGGTGTAGTTATTTCTGGTGTTAAAACCATGTGATAGCTTGTGTTATGCTATCGCATGGTGCGATATTGCCCCTAATTTAACTAAATCCCACCCAAACTCCTCCCCCAATCCCACCCCATCAAAAATTTGCATTCAGGCCATGCGTTACTATACTTTTTGCATGCATTATGACGTTAATGCATGCGTTAATGTGTTAATGGCCATAATGCATTTTGATGAATGATGCAGTTAGGTAACTGGCTAGGTTCTGAATATTGACCCCTATGTGTTTGAAATGGCTTATTGAAAAATGTTATATTAGTTTTGGGTCTATTAAATAGATATGTGTTTTCAAGAGAGTTATAGCAACTTTTTAATAAACTACACCATTGTAAGCCACTATGGATTTTAGATGTAGCGGTATCATGCTGAATGTGATTAATATGTTTGCTATGTTAGTTCACATAGAAATAAAGATCAACATACAAGCTGATGGATGATAACATAAGTTAGTCCAGTAAACATGTGTAGCCTACAGCTTGTTTGTTGATCTTCATTCATGTACACCAAATGTAAGAGTTTGTCTGTATCCCAGGTTCATTGCCATATCAAGACACAATAAGAAGATAAGAATGTCTCATGATAGGAAAGCTTTATCCACAGAAAAAGAGAGCTTAAGTGAATAAAGTATTGTGCTTGTCATGTCAGTCCAGTTGAATAAGTATTATAGAAATAAGGGTCAACAAACCAGCTGTTAGCAATACATTTTTATTTGACTAATATCGTCTTCACCTTATTTCTTGACTTTCATTTCTATCCATGTATTTATTTCTATGAATCTACCAAGACTAACACAGCAAACACATTAGTTTAGACACGCTTAGTATGATACTGTAGATACAGATAAATTTAGTCAAATAAATAATTCTTGACCCTTATTTCTACAATGTGAATTAGAGACAATAAGCAATGTTACGTTGTCCAGTCAGCAATTCATTTTCGGACATGTACCCTACTATTTTATATCTGCACTCTCTGCTTTCAGCTCTGGCAATTTTAGATTGGCAACGATATTATTCATCAGTGATGATTTCTTTTAATCTGTCACCCTATATAGCTTTGAACATATCATCCAGTCTGTCATATGATTGGTACCTATTCATTAATGCCACATCATCTCTTAAGATATTGAATGTGATTTAGAGTGATGAATGCAATTTTTGTGTGTGCAGTTTGTCAATCACTGACAGAGCACTGACTGCATTCTCTATCTCCATCTCTCCAAGAAGCTTTTATGACCATGATTGCTCCAGTAATCAGATGCACCAGTGGTCAGATATATCTACAGTCACTAAACATTTAAGGATGGCAGGATTTACGTATGTGGAGATACATGAACCACAGAACTAACAATGGACGCTTAGAAAACAGTCTCATGAGAAGGCTGAACACAATGGACTTTTTCAGTCTATGTACCTTGGACTTTATTTATCAACTGTTTTCTGGCAATGGGCATATTCTTTCATAAATCTGACCTTATATTAATAAAGCAGTCTGTCCTAATGTTGTAACACAATTTTTGGCAACTTACCACTCAGCGCATAGAATGAGTGTTTTCATTTTATACACATCCCTGTTTAACCTTTTCTTACAGATTAATCCCAGTGGTGAAATACAACCATCTCCCTTCACCTTGAGTTATATTGTCTTCTGAAGTCTTATCCTACCTATTTAGTCTTTAACAACTGCAAAAGAGTCAGATTTAAATATTTTAACTGGAAAAAATATTTCATCCATACACGATTACTCGTAGCGATACAAACATATCTGTAAAGGCAATGAACTATATTCAACTTGCTTATGCACAGGAGGGCAATGTATTTTTATTTACTTATTTACGAACACTTCTGTTCCGCTGATCCTTGCTCTCAGTGGATTATGGTAGAAAAGCAGAAGAGGGCAATTTTCAAAGCAATTTCTGCAGGTAAATCAGTGCTTTACCAGCTCAAATGGGCTTTTTGAAAAGTGCCCACCCGATATGCAAATAAAAGTACGCACATAATTTTATCATAATTTCTGGGGCAGGGAGGGGCAGTGATCAAAACAACGCTGGTATTTTTTAATTTTCAAAAGGAAATACATAATTTAGAGAGTAATTTTTTCTTCTTACACTATTTTCAAGGGAAAGTTTTCCCATTGAAATCTGGTGCAGAGTTTATGGGTAAAACCCACATACTTTGAATTTCTGTGGGCAGTTTAAAAAATTACCCTCATAAAGCGCCATCATAAATTGCTGCGTGGTGAGTTTTCCTGCTTTCATTCCTACAATGTGTTTTCCCTCTGTGCTTGTAGGAACTGTATTCTCAGTCCTATGATGCAGTCGGTGTGATGTTTGCTTCCATTCCTGGATTTGCGGATTTTTATTCCCAGACTGAAATGAACAATCAAGGAGTAGAATGCCTGCGTTTACTGAATGAAATCATCGCAGACTTTGATGAGGTAATAACTAGATTTGTGTAACATGATGGTAATTCAAATTCAAGTTTATGTCATCATGTTGAGTTCAGACTTTAAAACTATTATACATTTCAAATGCAAAGCTTTACGGTTGATTTTGTGTTTATTTTAACCTACTCTTAATATTATTTATCACTTGCTCTTAAGAAATATCGCATTGCCTCTAAGGAATTCCGCAAATGGTGTGATTTGATTTGATTTATTGATTTTTTTACTTGCTTCTACAAAATAAGATCGAAGCAAGTTACAACATTCATAAAAATGAAACATACAAACAAATCAACAATAATAAAGTAAATGGCCTGAGACCATCTGATAGACAGGGATTAAAGAATTAACATAATCCAGGAATTAACATGCTCAGAAATACAATAACAAAGCAAAGCATGAATGAAGACTGACAATCAGGAGAGATGAAAACAAATAAAGTTCCACTCTTGAACTTTGAACCTCATCTGACTAATTTATATTGAAAGCCTTCTGAAATAAATGAGTTGTTAACATTTGTTGGCCATTTCCCTCTATTTATTTATTTATGAGCATGTGATATTTCACGGTTTCCTTGGTAAATCACAAGGCAGATTACAATAAAAATAAAATAAGAAGATTGTCTATATAGATAATGTGTACATACAGATACAACTTAAAGATCTGAGGTGAATTGTAAGGAGGTATCTTTGGTGTAGCACACATAAATAGATAATAAGAGAGAACCATTAGCTACCATTGGGAAGTAAAAGAAAAAATGGGTGCAGAGAATACGGATTGCAGATAAATTTGCCACATGGTGCAGAAATAGTTAAATACTTATTAAGTAAATGAAGTTTTGAGCTCATGATCAAGAAAGAGTTTGAATAGTCAGGTACTAGAAGGAACAGTCTCTTCAGTGGAGTCTAAGGGAAGGCTTGCTTGAACAGCTAAACTTCAGTTGTCTTCCACAACAAATTTCAAAACATAGGGCTAGTGGTATCTTGTTCTATATTTTGGGGGCAAAGCGGTTGAATGGACGAAGTCTCATGTCCAGCAGAAGCCAATGGAGGAGAGGTTAGAAGGGCCTTATGGGAAGATCGAAGCTCCCTTATTGGAGTGTAGAATAGAAGTTGAGAGAGATATTCAAGGGCCAGTTGTTTCACACATTTAAAGATAAAGCAAAGATTTTTGAATTTTATCCTGCTTTCAACTGAGAGCAAATGTAAGTTTGGATTTGGCTTCTACCAAACGTCTAGATGCCATGCTCTGCAAAAGTTAGAATCATTAGAATTTATATTGTGAGATGTCTGTTAGTGGGCCACAGTCCTACCCTGTAGGCCAGCACTCTTATCTCCAGCCCTGAGCCTGGTAGGGAGATCGCCAATGCCAAGAAAGGCCCCCGAAAGAACACACAGCAATCCACCACGTTCAACCTGCCTGTGCTTCCAGTTACAATGGTCCTCACATACTGCACCACTCCTAGGCACATGTGCAACATCCTGCCAGATTTAAAGGGATCATGGCAAGAAAGCCCCTGCAGCCCCTATGGATTGTGTCGTCGATGCTACCCTATTTAAGGGCAGTTCTCCCACAGAAAGACGCCTTTGCAATAGGTCTTCTATTGGTAGAGCAAGTTGCATTAGCATTCCTGACTATGTTCCTGGTCTTCGACACTTCAGATCCTGGTCTTCATCTCCTCTGTTCCTAGTCTCCTGCGTTCCTTAATCCATTGGTCTTTGTCTTCAACTTGTGGTCAGTCTTCAGCTCTTCAGTGTCGCCTATTGCCTTGTCTACCTGCCTGTGCTGTTCCTCACCTCCCTGCCTGCCTATTCATCCTTCTTTCTCTTAGATGGATCTCTGGTTCTGACTTTGACTTGCCTTGGACTCTGCTTGAATTCCGCCTGCTCTCTGACTAACCTGAACTCTACCTGACACTGACCATGGCCTGCTCTCCAACCATGCCTGAACTCCACCTGCCACTGACCACTACCTGTTCTGTGTCTAAATCTGATCACCACCTGCCCAAGATTCTGGCCTGTAACCCAACCATCTCTACAGATCTCCAGTTCGACAGCCGAGGCCCCTACCTAAGACCTGCTGGTCCTGGCACCCGAGGACTCAATCTAAGGGGAATGAGGGCTAGTATAGGTGAAGCTCCAATTGGGTCTCTGCCTCTCTCAGTTCTGCCAGCAAATGGTGGGGACTTGCAGGGCTCCACCCTACGGATTGCGCCAACTCCACCTCGGTCCAAGGGTCCATGCTAGCAACAGGTTCTCTAAAAAGGGAGTTACAATAGTCTATGTCGTTGGTGAACAGTGAGTGTATCACAGTTACAAGGTTGTGTTTCACAAAATAATTGAGCATTTGGCATATTTGGCACAGATGTATAAAGAAGGTACATACCACAACTGAGATGTGTGTTTCCATTATAAGATTGTGGTTGAGTTGTAACCCCAGACTAAACACTGAGACTTCAGGTTGTAAGGGGATTCCTAACAAGGATGGTAAAGTTAATAGGGAGTGCCCTTGTTGTCTTAGCAAGAGGAGTTTGGATTTGGAGGGGTTGTGTTTGAGCTTGTATTTATTAAGCCATTGAACTCTGCTGAGAGACAATTGTTGAGATTAGAAATGGCTGCAGCTTGGTCCACCCCTATTTTGATGTAGAATTGAATGTGATTGGCAAATAGGTGACATTCAATGTTGAAAAATTAGATGAGATTGCAGATTGGACAAACGTAATTGTTGAAGATAACTGAGGAAAGCATTGAATCTTGGGGCACTTGACAAGTGAGATCTCTAGTTATGGATGATTTATTGGCCCATGAGATAGACTGATTTTTTGGTCAGGAATGATGTAAATCATTGTGCCCCAAGCATTGAATCAGAAGCAGGTGATCAGTCAAATGAAGACAAAAGATCCAGTAGGACTAGGTAGGAGTCATTCCCTTGAGCAGCATACAGGCAGATGCTATTGATCAAGGCTAGCAGGTATATTCCATTCTGTAGGCTTTTGTGATGCCAATTTGGAAAGTATGATAGATGCTGGCCTCCTCTAGGAAGTCTAGGAATTGAAAGTAGACTATTTTTTCCACTAGTTTGGGGCAGAAGGACAGAGTAGAGACTAGACCACAGTGATTGACTAGTTGCAGATCAGAGCCCAATTTCTTCATGATGGGTTTGATTACAACCCTTGTAAATGAGAGAGGCAAGGAGCCTTAAGTTAATATGGCATGTTTTTGGTGTTTATCCAGGGGGCTAGGTCTTGTCTCGGTTTGCAGATAAATTTAGGACTCCCTCTTTGTTTTATAATACAAAGGCAATAGAATGCCTATATTTAATTGGGATTTTTTAGTTGTTTTTTTTGTTTGTTTGTTTTAATATCCTTCATGGACCCTTAGTTCCCTTCTGGCAGTTTGTGTGTAAACCACTAGAAAGGGAGAGACATAAGTTGCTACTAGTTCCATACTTTTCACATCATCTCATCTAGGCCAGGCATTATTCCATTGCATGCTTGAAGATGGATTTCCTTAAGAAAAGCAAGAATTACATCTCCTTGCTTGTAATAGAATAGAACCAAAACTGGATCAGCCTTCCTAGAAAAATGGAGTCTGCTGGTAACTCTAGACCAGAGTGTGTCCCACAGTTAAAGACATAAGAAAAGTAACATTTATTTCAGAACTAGTGCTCATAAAAAAAAAAAAATCACATTTTTTTTCCAGGGTATTCCATAAGAACAACACAAGTGTAGCTACTGTTGTGTGACTCAGGGTGCATGCAGGTACCACTTACTAAGTAAAATGATCATGGGGAAGAATGAACGAACGGAATATTGGAAAAGAGGGGACATGCAGGATTGAGGGGGTCCGTTATTTTCCTCTAGGTGTCCCAGGAATGTAGGTATGACCACAGGGGTTTGAATTGGAGACACAGGCTAGAAGAGAGAGGATTTCAGCACCCTCATTATAAGCATTGTTCCAGCACTCCCTGGGGGACAGGACAGAAAGGATGGAGGGCTGAAGCTTAGGGGCAGATTGTACCAATTTTTCTTACAACTTCAATCCCTAGGAATATCTATTAAGGGCAAAGCAATAAAATAGAAACTGTGGGGATTTTGTAAAGAACCTTGATAAATTAAAACCAAAGTCTCTTATTCAACTTGATAGATCCTATAATATTAAAAACACACGCTAAAATAATATGGTAGCACACATCTGCTATATTGTTTAAAGTGCCCATCAATAAAAAACAGAAATGTGTGACCCAAAGAGAACCTAACAGGATTTGTTCCAACTTTATAGAGTCGTACTTTCTTTCCTCACATTTTTATACCCATTATCCAGTCAAACTTTGAATGGAGTAAGTCTCAAATCTCTTTGAAAACTCTGTCTTCCATTCCACCCTCAATTCTTGTAGCTACTGTTCTGGACATGACATTTTGCACATCTTGTATCTTCAGTTATTTCAATTTGTAAAATAACTTAAAAAAAAAAAAAACATTGACAGACTGATGTAAATTCGTCAGTACAACCAATGGTAAACACATTGTCATATCTGCGATGGCGCTAATCAGTGCCAGGACTGTTTTACTTAGATCACAATCTGCTCTGCCTTATTGAAATTTCAACTCCAGTTTTGCTATAATGAAGAAGTCAATCCAGGTCCCCCCCCGGAGAGTTTCCCATTGAAAACCCTGGGGTATTTTCACTAAGAAATCTGGAACAAAACCTCTGGTGATCTGTCCCATGAATTCTAGTGAGTTAAAATCATTGAATACTAAAAATTTACAACTTGGTGTTCAAAACATTATATGTAGAATAAGTTGTTTTATAATGATTATTTCCTTTAGCACCTATACCTCCTCAAACCTCCTAAAGCAGTACTCTGCAGTGACACTATTCTGAGATTATAGCTAGATCAGGATTTTTAGCTCCTGCACCATTTCAAAGCTTCCCTATGTAGACTAACTTGCCAGGGGACCTGTTTAGAGTGCACACAGGGAGGGCAATTTTAAAAGCCAACTCCACAGATAAAACCATGTTTTACCTGCGGAAATGAGCTTGTAGACAGTTGCCCACCCTATATTTATATGTTAGTAGAATTATGGGGGTAGGTCCACTATATGCATACATGCATAGTTTTACCCTCAGCAGGGCAGGATTTGGAATTATACACATACTTTTGAATTTCCAAAAAATATGCATGCAGTTTTTGCAGAATAAAGTGCCCAAACAAATTAGCAGGTGCAAATGTGTGCACATTCTTTTTCCTTAAATAATTTTCAAAGTGAAAGTATGTGCACTTTGAAACGTAGTGAAAAATTCACAGGTTAAAAATATCCACAGACTGCACTTTGCTGCCAGTCTTAAAATTACCCTGACATTATTGCATAGCATGCTATTTCTTGCAGTATCCTTCTGATTACTAAATAGTGTATAGATGCTATGCAAGTTAGTGTGCAGGTCTCTTTTCTTCATGGCTCAGTCCACGTGCTATAAACCTTTATAACAGTAAGCCTTGCACATGAGGCTGATTATCTGTGCTGAGGATAGAAGTGAGAGAGCATCTGGACCCAGGAAAGGAGGTGAAAAAAGTGAAAAGAGGGACCAAAAGCATGCGCTCCAGATGTCTGCCAAGGAAGTAGAGGATCTTGGGAGGCAAAGAAGGAGGAATGTGTAAAGGAATTGGAGCAGGGAGGTGATGGCATCAGCTTGAGGCCATGGCATAAACATCCAGGATGATTGACCCATACCCTCATTTGACATTCTTCCAGGACAATCTGCAAAGAGGAGAAGGACTGGCAACAGATGTCATCTGGGAGGGAAATCTGCCTGCCCAGAAGGTCCAAAAGGCACCGATTTCTGACCATCTCCCCTCTACAAGTCCCCCCATAGTGTTGGGGACAGAACTAATCTTTGCCCTGGTGGTGCTCTTGTGCGCAGTCTCAAGTTATTCAGGGGCTTGAGGCTGATCCTGCAATAGCAGAAAAGATACAGTCCAGGAGGCAAGGTTGTAGCCACTGATAAGCCTCAAGGGCCTGTGCCCTCTTTCCCAGCAAGCAGCCTTTCCCCCACAGATACCCTCCAGCACCTGCAATCTATCAAACTCTAGCTATAACCAGCGGCCAGTCTGCTCAGGTGCAGAAAGTGGCACCTTCTCAAGAAAGGATGAGCATGCAGTAGGTGGAGATGTTCCACACCACTACCACCAGTAAGATGGGCCCCTGAAAAAGCATTGCAGGTGGGGAGCCTGCATGGGAGCCACCGGCTTCCTGCTTGTAGAAACGACCTGCCACCTGCACACTGGAGCCACATCCCACCACTACCTATGCCACCACCATCTTCACACCAGTGCCAGCTTCCAGCTCTTGCACATGGGAGCTACCAGTAGGAAATTGCTCCCGGGAATGTTAAGAGGGGGCATATAATTGCACCAGATGGTGGAGAGGAAAACAACAGATGAATACCCCAGGAAGCTGGGGTGGGATAGGAAGAAACAGATGACTGTCCCAGGGGTGAAGAAACAGTTGATTGGAATGGGGGAAGGATCAGATGAATGCTCAGGGATGTGGTGGGGGGTGGAATAGATGAATGCCCCGGGGTGGGGGTGGGGGGTCAATGAAGACAGATGAATACCCTAGGGCAACAGTTCTCAGCCGGTGTGTCATGACACACCATTGTGTCGCCACACTTCCCGGTCCCTCTGCTGGTCCAGCTGTCCCTGCCCCAGTGAGATGAGAACTCTTCCCGGGCTTGAAATGCTGATAGCCCAGGCGGAACGCGGCTGGAGAGCTGGAGTCAGTGGCACTTGCAACATGGTCTCTTCTTCCCGCTCCCCTGTGGCCCGGAAGCCGAAGTGGTGTGCCGCGGCTGAGCGTGCAGGAAGAAGAGACCATGCTAGGTACAAATGCTGCAGCATTGACCCGAAGCGGAAGAGCAGCGAGGCCCAGAGCAACATCAGCCCCCACAGCTGATGGGACTCCTTTCCTGAGGCCGCGAGGGTTGGAGGAGGAGGAGGCTGCTGCAGCCACCAGTTGTTCTTTGGTGAGGGGGAAAGAGTGAGCAAGCGAACATAAATGTTTGAGACCCTGTGTGTGGGTGTGTGAGAGACAGCATGAATGTAAATGTGTGATTGAGAGCCTGTGCATGAGAGAGAGAGCACATGTGTGTGTGCTTGAGAACCAGTTTGTGTGAAAGAGAGCATGTGTGTATGATTGAGAACCTGTATGTGTGAGAGAGAGAGAGCATGTGTATGTATGATTAAGAGCCTGTGTGTATAAGAGAGAGAGAGAGAGAGCATATGTGTCTGTGACTGAGAGCAAGCATGTGTGTGTGTGTGTGCCTATGATTGAGAGACACAGCATGTATGTGTGTGATTGAGAGCCTGTATATGTGAGAGAGAGCATGAATGTGATTGAGAGCCTAAGAGGTAGATTTTAAAAGCCTTGTGCACATACTCCAAATTTTCCTCAGCCAGGCACACGTTACATGTGTCATTTTTCTACAAGTCCTTGTTAAGAGAGAGAGATAATGAGAGAGAAAGAGCAAGAGAGACTCTTTGTAAGGCTCACTTTAATACTCTAAATATGGACCATTGTAAGGAGGCCCTTTGAATCGAGGTGAATTTTCCAGAGGTGGGTTGGGGTTAGGGGGTGGTGTTACAGACACATTCAGAGGTATCCATTGTAAAATTGACATCATTAAATAGTTTTTGACCTTATAAGTGATGAAAAGGAGTTGATTTGTAGCTCCTAACCTGCTAGCTCATCTTTTATATGCTTCACCAGGTCCTGCCAAACAATGGCAGTCAAGCTATATTCGCCCCAATGAAGTTGAGAGGCCAGGATGTGAAATTGAATGATGTAATCACCCATGGTTAAACTGCCCTGCCTAATGCAGAACAGCTTCATAGCTATGGATGAGGCCTGACCAGGCTCATCAAAAATCTTCCAAAACTGGTGGAAAAGTTGTCCATCAGTGGGTTGTTTTTTCCCAGAGTGGTGACACCCAGGCTTGGCAGGGCCAGTCAGTAGAGGGCATACAGGTCACTTTGGTACAATCCGAAGGAAAACTGATGGCCTGCAGTTCAAAGTGCAGTCTGCACCGGTTGATGAAATTTCAACTGCCCTTGGAGTCGCCTTCATAGCTGGGTGGCAGCAAGAGATGCGGCATTGGTCCTGGATGCCAAGTCGGAATGGCTAGGAAAGGTTCTAATACAGCTGCAGCGGCATGAATCTGCATGGATTCCATTCAGGTCATCAGGCCTTGAAGAATGTTGGTCATGTTGCTGAGCTGGTCTTGCTGCTGCTGGACCTTAAGAGCCAACCTTGAGATACCCATAGCAAACTGTCATGGATGTGAGCCCTTGGGCATGTTGATGTAGCCTAGTAGGCAAACCAACTAGGCTTATGACAGCAGATAGTGGATATGCCCTTACTGGGACTGGAGCTGGAACTTCACCTTTACCAACCCCGTTCCCTACAGGTTCAGCCCTTGGGTTCCAGAGGCTGGTAGGACTTAAGTGAGGGTCCCATAAGGCGTGGTCAGACAATGTCAGGCGAGTAGGCGAAAGTTGGGGCAGGCAGCGAGAAACAGTATCCGGGTGTGGGTCAAGGTTGGGGCAGGCAGAAGTCCAGAGGAATAGTCATAGTCTGTAGTAGAACCAGGCGGCAGGCAAGAGAGTAGTTGGTATACGTAGAGGAGGTCAGAACCAGGAATCAGGTCAAGATAGACAAGACAAGGTAGAGCGGACAGGGTAAGGAACAGAAAGGCAGGAGCAAGACAAGGAGGCATGACAGGGCAACAGGGCAAGACAGGACAGCAGGACTGGACAGGCCAATGAGGCAAGGCAGGTCAACAGGGCACAGAGAGGTAACAATATGCACTGGAAGGCAGGAGTGTAGGATGATGGGGAGATTATTTCTTTGATTTCCTTATTTGGATTAATATTGTATTTGATACAGTGGGTTTTAACTAGTAAACCAGCTAAAACTTACTAGTGAACCAGAAAGGCTGAAGATTTGCAGTCTCTACATTTTGTTCAGAGATACTGGGCATTGGAAGGTTGGAAGATTGACAACAACTTTTGGATTGAGTTAAAATAGCCTGCATTTGGAGTCTGTCTATCAATCGTGGCTGAAGCCATAGATACAGTCATTGATGTACTCACTGATTGGTTGGTCAGAAATAACCCAGAAGAACAAATGTGCTATATGGTACAGAATAGTTATGCTAATAAGTGATTTTTATTTGGCTGAGACTATTCTGGCACAAAACCATATTTGACAAAGAGAACTTGGTTATTCTGGTACAAAACCATATTTGAGGAAAAGAGCTTCAATTTGTGACCAATCAGAAAAGAACATTTGTCCTTGATTGCATTTGGGAAATTATAAAACAGTGTACAACATTATCATCGCTTTGGAGGCAGAGAGAGAGACTCGCATACCCAGACGACATCATCCTGTATCACAGTGTTAACTTCCCTCCCCACTGTGACTATAAATAGCCTGGCCAGCTACAACTTATATTGTAAGTATTTGATACAATATTAATTAATTATAGGAATCTGGGAATACTCTGCATTTATTTCCTTATTTCTCTGAAAAGATCCCAAGAGAAAGAGATAATAGGATGAGGAATTATATACTTTATTGTATATTCTAAGTCTATATTAAAGAAACATTAAAAAGGAGATAGCAAATCAAGTTTTACCAATTTGCTTATTAAAAATTATTATTAAATTGGTGTCTGTGAATTATTCCTTATCAAACTAAAATAGTAACAGGAGGACCTGTTCCTGAGGCGTTGAATTACTGCACAGCTGTTCCTTAGATCTCATGGCCTGGCTGACACAATAGGAGAGAATCAGAGGAGAGTTCCCACCTTGGGGCCTTTAAGATGCATAATGAGGCGTACATGCGCACCTAGGGAGGCCCGAGACAGGAGCAGCATGGTGATGTCCTAGTTGCATTGGGTCAGAGAAACATGGGATCAGGAAGGAGCCAACAGCATCCCATGGTGAGTGCAGTCGATCGCAGGGCCATCCCAAAGCCGGCCAAATGTTACAGGAGAGGCATGAACTTTGGGGCACCCCAGATCTCAGAAATTGCCATGCTGAGGAGAAATTACCCAATTGAACTTTTTGTTTTCTTCCCTCTAAAAAGGAACCAAACCATTATAGCATAACCCTTCCAAAACCTAACTGCCGCAATTGTTGTAACAATAGGTCATAGAGTCAAATGCAGTGGATAAATCTAGTTGCACTAGTTTACCCAACCCTCCTTGATTCAGCCTACAAAATAACTTTTCTAGTATAGCAAGCATTAACAGCTTAGTGTTATGTTCCTTCCAGAAACCGAACTAACATTGGTCCAGTAAATTCACAGTTTCAAAATAATCATCAAGCTGGGTCATGACACCTGTTTCCAAAAGATTAGCTAGCATTGGAAGGTTCGAGATCAGAGAAACATTTGCAAGATCTTCTAAAGGTAAAACATTTTTGTGCACCGGTCTGACAGTGACCAAATCTAAATCCTCAGGAACAATACCTTTACTCAATGATTTCTTCACTATGACAGTAATTTCCAAACCAGCACACGGGTGCTCTCTAGCGCATGTGCGTTGGAAAGCACCCATATACACAGCCATTTTATAACTTGCACGCATATGTGTGCATGTTATAAAATAGCCTGACCGCATGCCCAATTTTAAATAGATGTGCATCTATGCATGTAAAGCCCGCTTCTACTGCATAAGTTAGGAATTTTAAAGGGGCATGCGTCCATGCCATTGCCAGTTTCAGCATTTCACCCAGTTAATAGCTAGGTCCTTCAGACCCCTCTGGTTTGATAGACTGCACTCCTCCCTGTTACCCCAGAACTTTTAAACCTCTGAGAAATGGTTCTTTCTTTTATTTTTTAACATACACCTCATCCCTAGCAGAAGTAAACTAACGCGGCAAGGGGATCTGGGCACGTGCCCTAAATACTTATGCGCACATCGTTTGGACATGCCCCAAAATGCCCATGTCCCATCCAGGCCATGCCCACTCTCCTGCCCCCTTGTGAAAAATGTGAGATGTGCATGCAGTGAGAGATATGCTGCATCTGGGCAACTTTCAAAATTCAATGAGCATGCGCAAGCCCGAGTTATGCGTGTAATTCCTGATTTTGGCAGACGCCAGGCTTTTAAAATTCACTTCTATATTTGTAACAGTACTCATTGTAGATTCCTTCATCCCTTTAACGTTTCTACATGGGCATGGATCTAGCTAGTTTGTGGAATGTAACATACAAACATAGAAATCACAGCAGACCAAATGGTCCATTGAGTCTGCCCAGCAAGCTTACGGTAGTAACTGCTGGCTAAACAAGCCACCTTTATAATTATCAGTTTCCAAGACTTTCAAAGTCAGGACCCTTGTTGGTTGCTGTTTGAGTCCAATTCCCCATTACCTCTTGCCATTGAAGCAGAGAGCAATGTTAGTTGCCTCAACAGCTTCTTGGTTAAGAGTAGTAACCGCCGTATCAGCAAGTTACTCCCATGCTTATTTGTTTTCTCAGATGTGCAATTCTGTGTCCTTTTTGGTTACTGTCTGAATCTGATTCCCCTTTTTCTCTTTTCCCCTCCCATTAAGGCAGAGAGCAATGATGGAGTTGCATCAACAGCATAAAGGCTTATTGTTTAATGGTAGTAACCACCACACCAGCAAGTTACCCCCAAGCACTCTTTTCTTCACTCCCATCCTCTAGCCTTAAGGGATCCACAGTGTTTATCATATGCCCTTTTGAAATCTTTTACTGTTTTTGTCTTCACCAACTCCTCTGGAAGGGCATTCTGGGAATTGACCACCCTTTCTGTGAAGAAATATTTCCTGACATTGATTATAAATCATCCTTTCCAGAGTTTCATTTCATGACTCCTAGTTCTTCTGATTTCTTTCCAGTGGAAAAGATTTGTCGTTGATTGTGCATCATTAAAACCTTTAAGGTATCTGAAGGCCTGTATCATATCTCCCCTGCACCTCTTCTCCTCCAGGGTATATATATTTAGGACCTTCAACTTCTCCACCTCCATCCTGTCTCTGACTCCTTTGAGATACGATCTCCAGAACTGAACACAGTACTCCAGGTGAGACCTCACCAAGGACTTGCACAAGGGGATTATCACCTCTTTTTTCTTACTGGTTATTCCTCTTTCAATGCAGCCCAGCATTCTTCTGGCTTTTGCTGTCGCCTTGTCACATTGCTTCGCCGTCTTCAGATCACTAGACACTATCACCCCAAGGTCTCTCTCTTGTTCCATGCACAACAGCCCTCCACCCCCCATCACATACAGCTCTTTTGGATTACCACACCACAGATGCATGACTCTGCACTTCTTGGCATTGAATCCCAGCTGCAATATCTTCAACCACTGTTCAAGCTTCCTTAAATCACATCTCATCCTCTCTCTACTCCTTCCAGCAATTCCACTCTGTTGCAAATCTTATTGTCATCCACAAATAAACAAACTTTACATTCTATCTCATCCGCAATTTCGCTTACAAAGTTATTGAACAGAATCTGTCCCAACATCAATCCCTGCTGCTCTCCACTTAACACCGTTTTCTCTTCAGAGCAGGTTCCATTTACCATCACATGCTGTCTTCTGTCAACCAGTTTGTAAACCACGCCACAACCTTGGTGCTCACTCCCAAGCTTCTCATTTTATTCATGAGTCTTCTATGTGGGACCGTATCAAAAGCTTTACTAAAATCTAAGTAAATCACATCGAGCACTCTTCCCTGATCCAATCCTCTAGTCACCCAATCAAAAAAACCAATCAGATTTGTCTGCAGGACCCTCCCCTGATGAATCCATGCTGTCTTGGATCGAGCAACCCACTGGATTGTAGATAGTTCCCTATCCTTTCCTTCAGCAGAGTCTCCATTAATTTTCACACCACTGAGGTGAGGCTAACTGGCCTGTAGTTTCCAGCCTCCTCTTTGCTCCCATTCTTGTGAAGGTGGACCACCACCACTCTTCTCCAATCACTCAGCACCACTCCTGTTTCCAAGGATCTATTGAACATGTCACACAGCGGACCCACCAAGACATCTTTGAGCTCCCTCAGTATCCTGGGATGAACCTCAACAGGCCCCATGTCTTTGTCAACTTTCAGTTTTCCTTGCTCTTCTATCAAATCTTTGGGAAATTGAGTTTTGTCTACTCCACCCCCTTCCACAGTCTTGTTAACTAGTGACGCTTCTTTTCCCAGGTCTTCTTTAGTGAACACCGAACTGAAGTATTTGTTTAATATTTGCACCATTTCTTCATCTCTCTCCATACATTGATCCTGGCCACCTTTCAATTTCAATGAACCTCTTTGGACCGTTCTCCTTTCTCTGATGTATTTGAAGAATGTTTTGTCACTCCGCTTTACCTCTTTGGCAGTCCTTTCTTCTGCCAGACATTTTGCTTTCTTGATTACTTTCTTTGTTTTACTAGATATTCTTCCCTGTGTTCCTCTGTTTGGAATCCTTTATAATTCCTGAATCCTGCTTCTTTTTGTTTTTATTATGTCAGCCACCTCCTTCGAGAACCAGATTGGTTTCTTATTTCTCTTACTTTTGTTTACTTTTCTAACATATAGATTTGTTGCTTTTGTAATTGTTCTCTTTAGTCCACTGTTGTTCCACCTCTCCCATTTCTCCCAGTCTTCTAGTTCTGGAACATAACTGGAGGTATCCAGTTATGTTCCCATTTCGACAAAGTCTGTATTTTTGAAAGTCAAAACTCGGGTCTTCGTGTGACTTATCCTATTTGCAATGTCAAACAATACTGTTTGATGATCACTAATCCATTAACAATCAGTTCAATTTCTAACATTAATACTCACATAAACTCCATCTATTTCAGAGCTGAGAAGCTACATTTTGAAAGTTTACCATTGTCTGGCAGTGATAGAAATGAACAACACTGAATATATTATTGATATTCAAAGAAAGCAGATAATTTATCACAATTTGGAACAAGCTAATATATTTTCCAGGCTTTGCATCTACATAGATTACAATCAAAAATAAGTCAAGAGGGCGGATTAGTAGTGTTTCAAGCTTACCCATATAAAAGTGCTTCAACGTAGTTTGATAGTTTATGCGATAATCTCTCAGTTTTTCTTTAGACTGCTCTAGATTTATTACATTCTTTTCTTTTCTTCATATTCATTCTGCTCTCTGGACTAGCTCATGAGTAAACCAACAGACCTTTTTACTTTAGTCTCTTATCTTAACTTCATGTTTAGGTGCCACCTCGTATGTTCGAGTCAAATTGGTATTCCATTCATTAACTGCTTCATCCAGAGAACAACTATCCCAGTTCACATTTGTAATTCTGGACTGCCACACAGTTTTAAAAAGCTCAAGGTCTACATTTGGTTTACAATTCTTTCTTGTTTTAAAGTCAGACCATATTTATGTTCTTACATTATATCAAATAAGACAAGATGGTGTTCTGACCAAAAGTGTTCAAGTGTCTTTGGTGGGGGTCACCATATTAACTCATTGCATAGAACATAAAAGTAAATGCAATGTGTTACCACTTTTTTTTTACTTTATAAGCATTTATGTTTAACAAATCACAAAAAAGTTTGCATGGAAATATGAATGGAAAATAATAAGAAATACGCATGGATACCAGAATAAACAGCAAAACATCCAAATATAATATTCCATTCTTACCCTAAAAAGAAACATAAGAGAAAGCCAAAAAAAAGGGAACACCACAGGAAATATGATAAAGTAGAAAGGCCTTAACAAGATGAAAAAAACCTTATATTATTATTATATAATATATTATATTAAATCAAGTCTTCTGATTCTGAATGGGAACTGATAAGATGTTGAAGCTCTTCTAGCATCTATAAAGTACTTAAGTTGCTCAGGAGAGAAGAAAATATTATCTGTATGAAATTTAACAAGACATTTAAAGGGGTAATGCAAGATGAATGAGGCGGAGCCTCTTTCTAAGAGAAAGAAAACCTAAGAGCAAGAAATCCTCTCTTCCTCTCCTGGGTGATCCTTGTAAGTTCTGGGTATATTCTCACAGCTTGGCCATGAAAATTAACATTCTTACGTATAAGGATATAATTTTTCTTAATTCTGTGTTAGTCACAAACAAAATAAGCAACATGGCACCTTCAATAATCTCATACCCATACATTTCCAAAAACTGCGATAATTTAATGAAGCAGGATGATCAGGAACATCGTGATTCATTTGAGCATTAGAACAAGGAGAAGATGGCTAAAAAGTTGCCGTATTAATTGAAGGTACGGTCTCTGTGGGCATGTGTAAAATGTCTATGAAATATCTTTTAATCAGGAGTTCCCACATAATCTTGAGGAAATTCAAAAATCAAAGATTAAGACACCTTGAAGCATTTTCTAATGACTCAGCCCTCCTAGAAAGCACATGCCATTCTTGAAGCATAGAAGACTGGACACTGGTGATTTTTTCCAGATCCTGTTTAGGGACAACACATTTATTGTCATGCTCAGATAATTTGAATTCATATTGAGAATCCTTAGGTTCTAGTTTCGAGGCAAAAGAGTCTGGTTTGTTATCAGAAATAGTTAAAACTTTTCCAGTATTAGCCATAACTGAGGGAACACATCCACAAGCAGCTGGCCTGAAGATCCAAAATCGGTAACAGCCGCAGCCATTTCTAATCCAGAAATTGTGGGAGAATGGAAAAATCATATCTGGGGAGCCACATCCGAAAGCTGAAGAGATGGCAGGCAAGATGCCTATATCTCCATAGCCCCCTCCTGTACGGACAGCAGGTAACCATCATCTTCCTGCACCTCTGTGACCAGCTGAGAGGGATTACATTTGAGCACCAGCGGGGGAGCTTGATCAATGGGGCTGAGGAAGACCTCTTCTCCTGGAGAAACCGGCACTCTTCCATCAGAACTCGCAATAGGAATTTCACCACCCATAATTTCAGGAGATGGGATCATGAAAGAGTTAATCAATTGCTGCCTTGTTAGGTTAGATGTGTCGAGGGGATATAACCCTCACCTTGGGAGCCATAAGTCTTGAAATTCAGCAAGAAACCAGAAATATGCACAGTGCTCTCAGCGTCCTACTTCACGTGGCCATCTTGCTCTCACGCCCTTAACAGATAAGCTGTATTACACCTTTAAATGCTGAAGTATGTACAAGCTGTACACAATGTATTGTTTCCATTGCACTTAAAAAGTCCCTGGCTCATGTATATGAGCTGTCATTAACATGCCAATTAAAATATTCTACCACTAACTATTTTATAAACATAAATTTCAATCAGCTAAAAATTCTTTAATTTGGTTCAGTATTACATTTGACATTCCTGGCGGACAATAAACCAAACAAACTGTCCAACTATTCAAAGTGGCCACTAGAACTTTATATTGTAAAAGATCAGGGACCTCTATTCATCTAATATGGAGAGGTTGTTTTTTTTATAAACAATTAATGCTCCTTCACCCCTTCTCATAGAATGGGATTACTCAAGGTAACTAAAACCCTTACGGACAGATTTTAGAAGGCCTGCACGCGTAAATCCCACCTGGACGGACCTTGTGCGTACCGGGCAAATTTTCAAAGGGGAACGGCCATGCGCATAAACCACGGTACGTGCACAAGTGCTGGGCCTCTTCGAAGGGGAGGGCCGGGGGGCATGTTCTGGGTGGGGAGGGGTGGGGAGGGGTGGGGCGAGACGGAGGCTGGCCAGGACCGTGGCCATTAGCCGGCCGGCGTGCGTAAATTCTGCTCCCAATGAGCAGCAAGTAATAAAACAAAACATTGAGCCAAGATAGGTTAGTTTTAGGGGGTGGGGAGGAGAGGGGAAGGGGAAGGAAGGTTAGGCAGAGGTTAGGGAAGTTCCCTCCCAGTCCACTACTTAATTGGAGCGGACTGGGAGGGAACTGGGCAAGGCTCGATAGCATCGCAGTACGGAGTTTGCAAAAGTACACCCCCCCTTGCGCGTGCCGCACGCACGCACATTTTATAAAATCGGCACGGGAATAACATCCAGCTCGAATAGTGGTAACATTGTTTTTTTCCTTTAAAGGCCTTGGAAACCAAAGGTAAACTAGGAAGATAAACAATGTTCATGGTAAATTAGATGTTCTCCTTGGACCTGATAGGCCTGCGTAACAACCCAGATATAAACCTACAGGGATTAAACCAGCCATTAAAATAAAAATGCACTCTTAAATGCATCGTGTTATAACCTTTTAGCAAAGTCACTGTATAACATTTATATCAAACAGTGCTAATAAAATCTTACCTATATAATTGCATTTCTCTAATTAAATAAAATAATTATAGAATCATTACTAAGCAATGCAATTTAGCTCCTCATCTCCTCTGGTACCACGAAGGGGCACACAAAGGGTCAGGCTGCCAGCTGCAGGCTTCTTTTAACAGATTGTTAATGGCCCCAGACAATGGAATCGGCTCTTGGAGGTGGGGCAAACATGGCCCGGATATACTTCAGTTCCTCCAGTTTGTGGTGGTATAAGCAGGGAGAAAATTCAGCAGCGAATAATTATCTTTTTACAAGTAATATTAATGTGTGTACTCAACTTACTCAATGCTCTTTCTCTCTCACACATGCACACATAGATATTGCAGTGCACACAAGCATACACTCTCATGTTCAAAATGATGCCACTCTGCTGCATTATAAGTGACTATCCTAGCAAGTGCCTGCCTATGTCTGGTAGTGGTACATTATTTTTCCTGGAGTGATTACAGTTTATGGCAAATATTATGCAACCATGGTGGAATGCACACTATGAAGCACCTACAAAGCAGCAGAGGTTACTAGCATTAGTGGCATGAGCTCTACAAGGCACATACTGTACAAAAAGTGGCACCAGTAATAGTGACTTGAACAACATAAGACACCTAAAGAGAATGCAAAGGTATCAAGTTAAGTGGTATAAGCGCCACTAAACAACTAGAGATAGAGTGCAGTGTGTAGCACATTGGCATCAAAACCTCCAAGAAGTAAAGTGTGGGGTATGACAAACATCAGAGAGGTATAAAACCCCTGATGATAAGATTGTGGTACCACACAGTGACATAAAAATAAAACCCCAAAACATAGAGATATGGTATGACAAACAGCAGAATGGCAGCAAAATCCCAAGACATAGAGTGTGGAGTATGGCAAACAGCATAGTGATTTCGAAAAAATAAAATAAATAAATAGCCATGAGGTAGAGCGTGGAGTATGGCAAACAGCATAGTGATTTCAAAAAAATAAAATAAATAAATAGCCATGAGGTAGAGCGTGGAGTATGGCAAACAGACGTGTGGCATTAATACTCCCAAGTTTTAAAGCATAGGTTATAGCAAGCAGCCCAGAGACATTAAAAGTCACATAGTGTAGAGTGTGGAATATCATAAATAGCACAGTGACATCAAACCCCTCAAAAGGAAGAGTGTGGGGAATAGCAAACAGCAAAGAGGTATCCATCATAACCCCAGACATAAAATGTAGATATGGCAAACAGCACAGTAGTATCAAAATCCCTAAGAGATAGAGCCTGGATTAAGGAAAATAGCACAGTGGCATCAAAACCTCCAAGGCATAGAGTGTGGGATATGACAAATGCTTTACCTTCCTCTTCCTCTCATTCCTTATAGCATGATGGAAATTTGACAACGTCATTAGGAATGCCCACTGGCCAATGCCTACTGCATATGGAAAGGGATTTGTTTTTTCTTTTACAAGTACTTTTGTATAATGTTACTGGTTGTTCTTCTCTTTTCTCAACTCGCTCACACATTGCCAGTACCTGGTAGTAGTGTTAATGTTTTATTCCACTGTTGAAGAACACAGTTTATGGAAAAACTGCATACAACCACAAACAAAGAGTTTACAATTTTCCACTACAAGATGAGACTCTGAGAAGGAAAACTTCAAGTTAGCTTCTTTACTCTGTTTCCTAGTCAGTATATGTACACTGCAGTGCACTTTTCTAGTTTAAAAATCTCAGTCTGTGTTAGCATTAGTACATTGATTTGAACCCACTACAGAGAGCTCATAGTTCACACTAAGGTGAATTTAAAAGCCCAGCATACACATCAATAAGGGGATGCATGAATATGTCGGGCCGGTGCATAAGCTGCTCAGATACGCAGTAAATGCCACTGCGCACACATCTTGGAACTTCTGAAAAAGGGGTGGGGCATGGGTGTAGTCTGGGCAAGGCAGGGGTGGATCATGGGCATTCCAGGATTTTAACCTGAAATTTGCATGTAAATTCTTATGCACACTAGTGCATCCTGGAGTCCTCTGCTGCGTAACTTTACTTCTGCTATGGATGACATGTAAGTTCTAAACAAAAAAATGTAGGCAAACCAGTGGGATTTTAAGGTTTGAGGATAACGGGGGGGGGGGGGGGGGAGGAAGGCTTTTAAACCAAGGGGTTTCAGAAGACCTATTCCTTAACTGGGTGAACTGTGAAAGAACTGGGAAAACTGTCAATGGCATCGGCGTATATCCCTTTTAAAATTCCCCCACTTACGCAGTAGAAGCGGGATTTGTGCACACATATGCTTGCCCACTTAAAATTCAGCACACGTGCACGTGGTCAGGCTATTTTATAACATGCACATATTCGTGAGTATGTTAGAAAATAGTCGCATCTCTGGGCGTGGGCCGCCGAACACGTGCACATGTGCGCCCACAAGCCAGTATGAAAGTTCGACTAGAAGAAACAGCAGAGCTAGAGCCAATCTCACTTGCTACTTTTAGTTCCACTCTTCTCAATCTTTTGTTTTCTCAATTTTTCTTCACCTAGAACAATTACATAAACACCCACAGCTCACAGACCTGTGAATGGTCGGGCTCTCTTTCACTTTCAGCTTGAAAGAAAAGGAGGAAGTCACAGTCAATCCATGCAGATTCCAGATAGGATAGGCTTATTAAAAAAATGCTTCACTTTGATTGGTCCAGATAAGATAGGCTTATTAAAAAATGCTTCACTTTGATTGGTCCTTCTTCCTGATTTGTGCTTCCTGATTTATTTTATCCTGCCATGGCTCTGGTCAATTTAAGATCAAGTGTGATATTGCTGCTAGGTGCTAAGTTACTGAATGTAACTCATCTTCAGCTACCAATGCAAAGGCATGAGCTAAATCTGAATAAATCTCAATAAATAATAAGCACTGTGCTAGCTGACTTCAGAAGAAAAAAAAATCCCTGCAGTTTTTCTTGCCCCATAGACTTTAATAATTAAAGCAAAGGTAAACAAATGTTTTTGTTGATTTTTGGAGCACTGGTTATTCATATTCATTTTCCAAAATCTAAAACAAATGTGATTTGGTTCAGATTCCTTATTTGTTTTAAACAAATACCGCAAGTGACTGTAGGTAAACTTTTACTGTGTTTCTCTTGTACATGACTTTCATTTTCAGCCACTGTGCTTGCTAGTAGCTAAACCTTTAAAATATCATTGACACTAAAAGGGTAATCCCTGATCTAAGATAGATGTAAAATTTTAGCCTTGATGAGCACATACTAAAGATATCTAGGAAAGTATATCACACTATTTCTCCATGTCCCTATCTGATATTCCTTCCTGTCCTCCTTCTGATCCCCCCTCTCACCCATGTTGTAACCCACTCCTTCTCCCACCTACAGTGATAGTATTGGTAGGGCAACCAAAATGATAATGGGGATGGAACAGCTCCCCTTTGAGGAAAGGCTGAAGAGGTTAGGGCTGTTCAGCTTGGAGAAGAGATGGCTGAGGGGGATATGATAGAGGTCTTTAGAATCATGAGAAGTCTTGAACGAATAGATGTGAATCGGATAGGAGGCGATATCCTTTCGTGGATTACAAACTGGTTAAAAGACAGGAAACAGAGAGAAGGATTAAATGGTCAATTTTCTCAGTGGAAAAGGGTAAACAGTGGAAGGCCTCAGGGATCTGTACTTGGACCGGTGCTTTTCAATATATATATAAATAATCTGGAAAGGAATACGACGAGTGAGGTTATCAAATTTGCAGATGATACAAAATTATTCAGAGTAGTTAAATCACAAGCGGATTGTGATACATTACAGGAGGACCTTGCAAGACTGGAAGATTGGGCATCCAAATGGCAGATGAGATTTAATGTGGACAAGTGCAAGGTGTTGCATATAGGGAAAAATAACCCTTGCTGTAGTTACACGATGTTAGGTTCCATATTAGGAGCTACCACCCAGGAAAAAGATCTAGGCATAATAATGGATAACACTTTCAAATCGTCGGCTCAGTGTGCTGCAGCAGTCAAAAAAGCAAACAGAATGTTAGGAATTATTAGGAAAGGAATAGTTAATAAAACAGAAAATGTCATAATGCCTCTATATCGCTCTATGGTGAGACCGCACCTTGAATACTGTGTACAGTTCTGGTCGCTGCATCTAAAAAAAGATATAGTTGCGATGGAGAAGGTACAGAGAAGGGGAACCAAAATGATAAAGGGGATGGAACAGCTCCCCTATGAGGAAAGGCTGAAGAGGTTAGGGCTGTTCAGCTTGGAGAAGAGACGGCCAAGGGGAGATATGATAGAGGTCTTTAAGATCATGAGAGGTCTTGAACGAGTAGATGTGACTCGGTTATTTACACTTTCGAATAATAGAAGGACTAGGGGGCATTCCATGAAGTTAGCAAGTAGCACATTTAAGACTAATCGAAGAAAATTCTTTTTCACTCAATGCACAATAAAGATCTGGAATTTGTTGCCAGAGGATGTGGTTAGTGCAGTTAGTGTAGCTGGGTTCAAAAAAGGTTTAGATAAGTTCTTGGAGGAGAAGTCCATTAATGGCTATTAATCAAGTTTACTTAAGGGTAGATTTTAAAAAATTGCACGATCGCGTACTTTTGTTTGCGCACCAGGCACAAACAAAAGTATGCTGGATTTTATAAGATACGCGCGTAGCCGCGCGTATCTTATAAAATCCGGGGTCAGCGCGTGCAAGGGGGTGCACATTTGTGCAACCTACGCACGTCGAGCCCAGCGCGCGCTGCCTGTTCCCTTCGAGGCCACTCCGATTTTGGAGCGGCCTCAGAAGGAACTTTCCTTCGCCCTCCCCCCACCTTCCCCTCCCTTCCCCTACCTAACCCACCCCCCCGGCCCTATCTAAACCCCCCCCTTACCTTTATTCCACGATTTACGCCTGCGAAAAGCAGACGTAAATCTGTGCGCGTCAGCCGGCTGCCCCGCTCCGTGTTCCGGTCCCAGGGACTGGTCCGGAGGCCGTGGCCACGCCCCTGGAACGCCCCCGGGCCGAAACCACGCCCGCGTCGCCGCCCCCGAAACGCTGCGTCATTCGGCCATGCCCCTGACATGCCCCCTCCCGCCCCTTTTAAAAAACCCTGGGACTTACGCGCGTCCCGGGGCTCTGCGCGCGCCGGCGACCTATGCAAAATAGGGGCGCGAGGGCCCTGCGCGCATATATCCGCCCGGATTTACGCGCGCAGGGCATTTAAAATCCGCCCCTTAGGGAATAGCCATTGCTATTAATTGCATCAGTAGCATGGGATCTTCTTAGTGTTTGGGTAATTGCCAGGTTCTTGTGGCCTGGTTTGACCTCTGTTGGAAACAGGATGCTGGGCTTGATGGACCCTTGGTCTGACCCAGCATGGCAATTTATGTTCTTAGAGGTGAGATCACCCCACAATCTCCACTTTTACTTGCCTTGTAAAAGAAAGTATCCCTCCCTCTCCCAAATTCCCAAGCCCTCCTCCCTCTCCCCCTTTAAACCTCCCCAGCCAAGCTGGGAGGACACATTTTCAGTATTCTCACCTTGGCATCTATCTAGTGTTGCTAAGGCAGCAACTCACCAGTGTATTTCGGATAAAATACAGGAAAGCAGGCACAGGGACTTCAAACTGAAATTGTTGACTTTACTTCACCTGGCCTGCCCTGCCCCTTTCCCTCAGCACTGCTTCTTTTCCCCCACAGAGGGCCAGGGCAATTTTCAAATGCTTTTCTTCTGTAGGTAAACATGGAAAACCCTTTGAAAAGTATCCTCCTTATGTATTTGCGGTTGTAGATGTTCTTGTTATGTGCTTTTATCGTGTGTTACACCATATGTTATCTATTAACCAGCTAGAATCAGGCAGATTTTTAGCTAAAAATTTAGCAGTTAGTTTTGACTGAAATCAGCTTAATGTAGCCAGCCAAAATATGCTTAAAGACATGATATTTTGAAAATGTACCCCATAAAGTTTTTTTCCAATAACTACTGATAGTAAAGATCTCCTCTATGCATATCGGGGTAGATTTTAAAAACTCTACACACGTAAAACCGGCGCGCGCATGTTATAAAATCACGTCTATGTACGTGCGCCAGGTAGTGCGAGCACATGGACGTGCATAAGTTTTTAAAATCTACCCCATTTTATTTAGTGGCCTATTTATTAGAACATATGAATATGCTTTAAAGCATGTTAATAGCCCAATGTGAATATAGGAGTTATAAATGGACGTTAAGCCCTTAGTAAATCTCACATTTGTGACAGTAATGCACACTGCTGCAGTTGGTAATATGTGCGTTTCCATTGGCGGTAATGTATACGCATTTCTGGAGGTAGGAACATGCAGTTCTGTCTTTATGGCTCTCCATCTTTTCTAAGACAACGGGAGTGAATATTAAGGCCACCTTCCCCCTCTCCCCCAGGGAGCCAATACCTCTCATTCCCTCCAAGGTTTGTAGGTTACGATGCATTTTATTGGGCCAACATGAGAATGATGAGCAGATGCTGTTGTCTAATGAACTTGTAAAGGCACATGAATCCTTTCTCCAGACTTTTCATGAGTATTTATACTAGAGATGTGAATCGGAACTGAAATCCGAACCGATTCTGGCTCCGATTCACATCTAAAGAGATGTGAATCGGAACTGAAATCCGAACCGATTCTGGTTCCGATTCACATCTCTAATTTATACAGCCTTAGTAAAAGCCACATGCAGTTGTTAAACCCTCCTATGGTTAAGACTATCTCAATTAGCCTGCTACCTAATCTGCACTGACTCTATATTTCAGAATGCACTAATACTCTATTACTTTGTAGGCAGTAATGAGACTTCAGCATTTGTCTGACTTTAGACTTCTGGAGGTTTGAATTAGTCTGCCGTAGCATGCATGCTGTACACTAAGCCAATTAGCCTGGAAGAACACGGCAGGCTACAGCTGCATGTGCTCCATGTGAGTGCACACAGTACTAACAAGGATGCATTTACAAATTTTAGATACGTCATTCATATAAATCCAAGTATTTACTTTACCTCTCAACTCCTAGTGCTGAATTATGTGGAAACCAGAACTTGCACCCCCACCTGGCGTATTACAAGGTTCATTAAAATCAAGGAACCTGTTTTTTGTTTGTTTGTTTGTTTTACTCTGAAATTGTTTATTGATTATTTTGCCTGATATTGTAATGCTATTTTGTTATCTGATTGTCACATTTGGAGATTGCATGGTTTGATTTAGCTGGTTCTATATTCACTACTAGTTCAACAATATTTTGATTGACCTGTTGTGTGACAGGACAGTATTTTTGTGGCCTACTGTCCCTTCTTTCTCTGCATTTTGCTTTGTGATCAGAAGTCCTGCACCTGCTATCTTTTTGTCCTTAAAATCAGCGACATAAAGGGAGAAGCTTAGAGACCCACATGTCCTCACATGGGCTACCGGTGGTTAGCAACCATCTCATAATTCCATGCATGGCATTAGATCTTTCTTGACGTTATCAGTAAACTATTTTATTCAAGTCTTGTATACCATTCTGTTTGGTAAAAAAATGGGTTTCATGGAAATTCATGTTTTCTGTTTAGCTGCTAGGTGAAGAGAGATTTCAAGATATTGAAAAAATCAAAACAATTGGAAGCACATACATGGCTGTGTCGGGATTGTCTCCAGAAAAGCAGGTAAGAAGCTGCAGCTGATTATCTGCTGCTAAGCACGTCTGCGGGCATGAGTCACGGCACCCACTGCATGAAACGATAACTTTCTAGGTATTTCTCCCTAATGAACTCTTTTCTGCCCTTCTGCCAGCTAACAATCTTGATGCTGTTCTAAAGCAATGTAATCTCCTTGGCCTTTAAACAAAAAAACTGTATGGCACACTAACACTATAACGCGTTTGTTTGTCCAAGGATAAATGGCATTACTATTTTGGTAGCCTTTTCATTCTTGTTCTATTGTTTCACCGGACAGCAAAAGTGGAGCTGCATGAGATTTGGTGATGGCATTAGGTGCCACATTATGGGGCAGATTTTAAAACCTGCGCGCCGGCGCAGATTTGTTCGCAAAACCCGGCGTGAACAAATCTACGCCCGATTTTATAACATGCACGCGCAACCACGCGCATGTTATAAAATCCAGGGTCGGTGTGCGCAAGGGGGTGCACAATTGTGCAACTTGCGCACGCCGAGCCGCGCAACCTGCCTCCGTTCCCTCTGCTCCCTGCACCTTCCCCTCCCTTTCCCTACCTAACCCGCCCCCCAGCCCTACCTAGAACCCCTCCCCTTACCTTTGTTGAAGAAGTTGTGCCTGCCTCCCAGCAGGTGTAACTTATGCGCGCCTGCCGATGGCCGGCCCGCGATCCCGGGCACAGCGGCAAATGGCCACTGTGCCTGGAGACTCAGGCCACGCTCTGCCCCTGGACCGCCCACGCCCCACCCCTTTTTGCAAGCCCCAGGACATATGCGAGTCCCAGGGCGAGGCAGGGGTAGGTTTTGGGGGGTTGCGCGCGTATCTTACGCGTGCAACCCTTTGAAAATCTACCCCTATATCTTTGTACACCAGCTATCTAAAAACTGCAAATACTAAATTGTAAACATTTACGCAGTCAAACTATATACTTATATATCACAGATTCATCTAGATACACATTTATGGACTGCTCTCGCCCTCCCCCCCCCGTGAAGTATTCACTATCTTCCCCAATCCCCCTCCTTCAGCTCACATTCTCAACATATTCATTCACACACTTTCCTTACAGCCAGCTCAGAGACTCCCTCTCACCCAGTCAGCACATTCAATGTTTCTTTCTGCCTCTCAGCCTGCTTAGTGACGCCCCATGCCTCCTGCATTCACTGTCTGTGTGTCCCATGCACTCAACGTTTTCCCAGCACGGAGGGGGGGGGGAGTGGAAGCATTGTCTCCTGAGAAGGTTGAGCACCCTCCCCAGAAAGGAGGAGGAGCAGCAGGGCGGTGCTATAAATGAGAAAATAATTATCAAGGATTTGTACAATGGAGAGAAAGCAGAGACTAGGGTCAGTGGAAAGCCCTACGGCCACTGGTTTTGTGTTTGCCAAGCATCAGGAGAGCTGTGCATCCCATGGCATTCAGAACTGTACTTTCTGAAGGACGGGGCACATCTTGACAGTAAGTTTCATTCTTCCTCTGCTACCAATTACTTTCTTGTCACTCTTCACAATTAAAATTTTTTTTTTTTTTTAATATAGCTACAGTATTTAAAGTAGATGTCAGGAAATAAAACCAGCACACCTCCAGAAGAGGTTTTTATTTTCAGCTTCATTTCACCAGCGCCTGGATAAACAGATATGCCCAAGCTGGAAACTTTAATGAGTTGTCAGGTTGATTTATGTAACTGTATTAATCATAAGAGAGAGAGACTTCAGAGCACAGCAGACATCTCTTCTTTAGCCATAGCTGGAACTGTTGCCAGTAGACAAGGGAGAGTAAATGTTAGTCTGTGGTAGTTTGCCTGCCCACAGGATGCTACGTGCAGTGTCTGTGTACACCAGACCCAGTCCTGAAGTGGTGGTAGAAGTCCACCCAGCAGCCATAGTTCACAGTCTGTAAG
Source organism: Rhinatrema bivittatum (assembly GCF_901001135.1). Classification (NCBI taxonomy): domain Eukaryota; kingdom Metazoa; phylum Chordata; class Amphibia; order Gymnophiona; family Rhinatrematidae; genus Rhinatrema; species Rhinatrema bivittatum. Next base: position 773,521,293 of record NC_042616.1, on the reverse strand, counting down.
GATGTTTGCTCTTCCAATCATCAATTGAACCCCTGATCACACTAAGAGCAAAGCATGCCAGGACTTTTCTCTGCCTGCATTCTGTAGCTTATGCTCCTTACCATGGGGTATTAATAATTAAGTGACCTATTTTAGGCTTTTAAACTGGTTAAAAACTTCCTAAAATCACCTTAGGGGTGCAAAACACCACTAATAGTGCTAGACAGAGTTTCCATCTTGCCAAAATCAACCCAAATTGCTGATCCAGTCCTGGTTTTTTTTCCATTGCCTGCACAGCATTGTAACTCTGTTTTCCTTAGGAAAAGAATGACAACATCTCCCTACATGCAGTGAGGCAAAACTTGAACTGGATCAGCCCTTTCAGGCTGATTTGGGTTCGATAGGGACCCTTTCCTGGTTAGAAGGAAAGTGGGAGAGATTTCACAGCTTGAGATTTATGGCATGAAACACCACATTTACTGTACACAAAGCTGGCTTAAGCAAAAACAGCCTATTGTGAGGCTTTGGAGCTATTTTTTAGATTTATTTTAAAGACCCTATGCAAGTAACTTGTGCATTCATATTAAGGCCCTGATGTGCATGTTAAAGGATTCTAAACAGACATTAGCATGAGCATGCTAAAATTTTCATGTTCATGCATGCAAATATCATATTGAAATGAAGGATTCCTGCCATAGAGAAAAAAATTCAAGACACAGTGGGACAATAGCAGCTAAAAATGGTTATACAGAACCAATATGCCTAACAGCAGATGCCACAATAATAGTTTACAAAATTAGCACAAGGTGTATAAGCCACTATAACATGGCCTACTCCACTATCTTCTGGAGTATTTAAGATGGCTCCAGGTAAAAACCCAGACGTTTTAGTTAATTTTGAGTGGATCACCCTGCTGTCAGGATGGCTAGAGTTCATGTGGACCACATATCTAGGGAATCTACTGACAGGCAGCAGCCAGGCTGCCTTTCAAGCTGCAAACCCTGATGGAAGGGCAAGCTATGCAGAAGTTAATGCTGCCATACTTGAGAGAATTGGGTGCGTACCAGATGTGTACCAGAAACAGTTCTGACAGGGAGCCCTTTGACCTGGGGAGCTTTTTCTATTGGCTAAAAGATATAGGCTGGAGATGGCTAAGCCTGAGGGATAGACAGGTGCTGAAGTAGCAAACTGATTATATTTGAGCAGTTTGTGAATAGCCTTGACCCACCAATTCAACAATGGATAGGCAAATATCCGAAGATTACCATACAGGTAGCCTTAAAAGCAGCTGATGCTTTCCATCAGGCACATCTGATGTCAGAGTTCCCCAGGCTACCTGAGAGACCACCACCAGAGGGACCAGGATGCTGGTCATTGGATCCAGATCTTCCACTCTGTTTCAGCGTGAATTTCTTCGAACAAGCAGTGACCCTTGAGATGTCACATACTTACAACTTTGTGAACAGTCATGGTTGGGCTTCTCCACCTTTGTGATTCCAGTGGAGCTGGGCACCTCCCCTGGGCAAGCACTGATGGACTCAGGAAGCAAAAAAAAACTCATTCCGAGGGAACTGGTAAATAAAGTGCAAATCAACATTGAGAAGGGCATGACAATACTTCACCAGGAAGATTCTACTGACCACCCCAGTTAAACAACCCATCATAGAATTGGCAGTACTTCCCAGACTCCCATACCCAGTTGTTCCGGGATGTGATTATCAAGAGTTTGAGGCTATCTGGGCCCAACTTATGACTAACTCAACCAGTTCAGTCTATAGTGAGGCATCTCTTCCCATTAGAAGAGCCAAACTTATACATCAGGGAACCTAAGGTGTTTAGACCATGACAGCAATGCAAGAGGAGAAAACTCAATCAGTTCCAGTATTTTGAGACTGCTATGGATAAAGTTCCACCTGGAGTAGAGGAGGTTCCCCAGACACTTCATGATCCCAAAGTTCCACCAGAAGAGGATGGGGAGAGTAATCCAGATAGTTTTAGCAATATCTAAGAAAAAGAGCGTGTGCTCCCGTTAGAAAATGACCCCCTAAGATAGCTAAATAAGTCTTAGATTTATCCAGCTATCTTACTTAGCCAGATAATTAATGCTTTTAAGACTTACTGACTATTTTACTTATCCCGATAAGTAGTGCTTTAAAGACTTATCTGGCTAAATAGTGGCAAAATCAGCACTTAACTGGATAAGTCGGAATTTATCTGGCCTACTTGAATATTCACATGTATTTTTTACAAGTGTGCAAATGTTGCAGGGCAAACTTACTCGTATTATATAACCCATGAGTATATGATACATGCAGGTTATAAAATACTGCAGTAGATCCGTGCAAGGCCATATACATGCTCATAGCTATTTTAAATTTATCCTCATAGAGCCCAATATTCAAAGCTTCTTAGTCAGATAATATCCAGCTACATTCAGCAGTCGCCACTTAGCCAGATAAGTTCACATATCCTGCTAAGTAGTTAACCGGATAACTTAGGGGTAGGGAATGGGCGGATCGGGCGGCACTACGTATGCAGCTAACTTACTGCCTGATTCCCTAAGGCTTTTCTTCCATTCTGTCTATGGTAAAATTCCTTGATGAATCATGCCCTTAGCCCTCCATGAAGTTAGCATGGGGCACATTTAAAACTAATCGGAGAAAGTTCTTTTTTACTCAACGCACAATTAAACTCTGGAATTTGTTGCCAGATGATGTGGTTAGCGCAGTTAGTATAGCGGTGTTTAAAAAAGGATTGGATAAGTTCTTGGAGGAGAAGTCCATTACCTGCTATTAAGTTCACTTAGAGAATAGCCACTGCCATTAGCAATGGTAACATGGAATAGTCTTAGTTTTTGGGTACTTGCCAGGTTCTTATGGCCTGGATTGGCCACTGTTGGAAACAGGATGCTGGGCTTGATGGACCTTTGGTCTGACCCAGTATGGCATTTTCTTATGTTCTTATGTTCTTATCACTCAGAACACTTCCTCACAGTGAATCAGGCAAGAGTAGCTCCAGTTCTGATGATCACATCCATGTCCAGGCAGCGCTAGTCATAGAAACATAGAAACATGATAGCAGAAAAAGACAGTATGGCCCATTCTTCCAATTAACTTAGCATTATAATTCTCATCACTTCCTTAGAGATCCTCTTTATTTATCCCATGCTTTCTTAAATTCAGATACTGTTTTTGTTCCCACCAGTTCCACTGGATGGCTGTTCCACACATCCACCACCCTCTCTGTAAAGAAATGTTTCCCAAGATTACTCTTCATTGTAACCCCTTTCAACTTCATCTCATGATCTAGATTCTAGATTCATGTTTCTAGATCCTCCTTTCCATTGAAAAAGGCTTATCTCCTGTGCATGGAAACCTTTGAGATACTTGAATATCTCTATTGTATTCCCCCTATCTTGCCTTTCCTCTAGAGTATACATGTTTAGATCTTTAAGTCTATTCCCATATGCTTTAGAACAAAGACCACTCCCCATTTTAGTAGCCACCTTCTGGACTGATTCCATCCTGTTTATATCCTTTTGAAGTCGTGGTCTCCAGAATTGTGCACAGTATTCCAAGTGGGGTCTCACCAGGGACCTATAGAGGGCCAATATCACATCCTTTTTTCTGCTGACCATTCCTCTCCCTATGCAGCCAAGCATCTTTATGGATTTTACCATTGTTTTAGTCACCTGTTTGACCACCTTATCCTCCTGTTTGGCCACCAGTTAGTCATTAGAATGGAAACATTTCAATGTTGCTACATTATTTCCCAGATTTTTCATCCTACCACTCTCTTGAAAACATTTTAAAAAATGGAATGTGTTCTTTCTTGGAAGTCATAAATATAAGAACATAAAGAAATACTATGTTATGTCAGATCAAGGTCTATCAAATCCAGCATACAGTCTCTGACAGTGGCCAGGCAAGGTCACAATACCAGGCAGATCCCCAATAGTTGAGTGATATCTTGAATGTCACTCCCACATAAAAGCGTTGTCTTTCCCAAGTCCACCTGGCTAATAACTGTTTATGATACAAAATTATTGAACATTTTTAAAACACAAGCAAATGGTGAGGAACTGCAGAAGGACCTTGTGAGACTGGAGGGAGTAGTTATCTAAATGTCAGATGAAGTGATGCATCTGGATAAAAATAATCATAACTACAGTATAGATGTATAATGCTGAGTTTTCTATTAGGTGTCACAACCCAGGATAAGCATGGATTCACTATAAGCCAGTGATAGACAAGTTATCAGGCTATATTTAGTAGGATAAATGTCCCACTGAATATCCCTGATTAAAGTTAGCCAGCTAACCAGCTGGCTAACTTGAAACCTAACGGGTCAGGTGTGAATGTGACCAGTTAGGTCAAAAGTTATTTGGCCATCTTCAAAAGATATCCAGTTAACACAGGCCTTCTGGCTCAATTCCCACCTCCCCATCACTACACCTAATCCTTCAAATTCCTGCTGTCAGAGCCCTTCCCCAAAACCTCCAACATGAAAAGACCCTTAATAATGCTGATAGCCCTCTCCTGCTCCCCCCACCCCCCAGAAATATTTTTTTAAAATGGTCTCCACGTTCCCCACCCCACCCGCCCACGTTACTTACCCCCTCCTTCCCCCAAGCCTTCCCCCTACCCACCCACCCACCCAGTACCTCAGTCGGGGCACCGTTTGCAGGCCCAGGATCACAGTTGGATGCGATCCCGGGCGATCCCAGCATAGCTCTGAACAGCCGCGCTGGAAGCGTAAAATATCAGCATAACTGTTCAGCAGCTAGACTTCCAGCTCAGCTTAAAAGGGGTTTGGACAAGTTCCTACAGGGAAAGTTCCTACAGGGAAAGTCTATAAACCTTTATTTTTCAGGTAGGCGTTTATCCCTGGATCTGCTGGGAACTTGTGACCTGGATTGGCCACTGCGGGAGCACAGGATGCTGGGCTCAATGGACCTTTGGTCTGACTCAGCGTGGCGCATCTTTTATTCCTATGTTCTTATACAGTACCAGTATACACAGTCATTAGACCAATACACAAAATTTAATGATCTTATTCTATAGCAGCACTCTCAGTTTCTCTTTAAATAATTCAAACGAGGAACCAGTGTCAGACGTGCACCGTCAGAGCACCCACAGAAATGGAATAATCAGAGAAATGCCATCTGAACTCAATCGGGGTGGGCAGCTGCTTAGGAGGAGCACAATCTTAAGGTCAAGGGTGGAAAAAAGAAGGGAAGGAAATCCCTTATATAGCAGACCTGCTGGACATCTAATGGGTACCTTCTAGATATAAAATAAGGGAAATGACTTTCTTTCCTTTATGAAGCTTTTCAGCTATTTACTGGTCACATCATCTCTGTTAAAAGTGCTTTTTTTAACATGTTTAGTTCGTGAACAGTAAAATGCATTCAGATTTTTTTTCGGGAGCTGCCATCTTTAGACCATGATCAGCCCCTGGTGATAGCAACTCAAGAAAGAATCTTCCAGAGCTTTTGCATTTGGTGGCAGATTACTTATGTGACCAGGTTGCTGCATTAACTCCACTTTCTGCTATACTGCACTTCGCTCTTAGATTCTGTTTTACCAACGCAGGTTGAAAACCAAAACACCTGGCTTTGCTTTTTTTCTCTTTGTTTTGGCAATGAATAATATTTTGGACTTCAGCATAAATATGTTATCACGCTACACAAATCATCTCGGTACAAATGCATTCAGCTGGAATCCATTAATCATTATCTCTCCATTAGCAGCACACTGCTGGGTGTTAATGAGACCTGAGATTTCTATGCATGAATGAATACTTCACATATTCATCTTCCGCAAAAAAAAAAAAGCATAAATTTGAAATAATTGCAGCAAATATCACACAATGAGAGGGAAAAAGACAGGTAAATGGCCATCTTATTTATTGTATTCTATTGGAATTTTTTCTTTAGCAATGTGAGGATAAATGGGGGCATTTGTGCGCTGTGGCCGACTTCTCTCTAGCACTGAATGAAAGTATTCAAGAGATCAACAAGCATTCATTTAACAACTTTGAACTGCGGATTGGTAAGTAAAGTCCAATGACGGGCACAATAAATGATTTTAATGAGACCCCCATGAGATCTGTTCTCAGTTAGCAGAGCTTCTGTTAATTTTGAGAAATTTGTAAGTTCTCTGAGCTCATGTAGAAATAAGATTCCGCCCCCTCAGCCTCCTTTCACCATGAATAATTATTATGATCCATGTGATATGGGGGATGTATTAAAATATGTCGATGTTGTCACCAGCCAAAGAGTGGCATTGACAGTGATGGTACTGTGCGAATAACTATACATATTTTTATAGTGCTGATAGTTCTCCTAAATATATCAGTGGAGAGCAGAAGGCACATCTCTCCATGAAACAGTTTTAATCTAACCACACAATGCACAGACCTAAATACATACTGTCATCACCATATTTTCTAGGGGCTGTATCTACTGCTTAGATAAAACTGGTATGGTAACATGAGTTATCTGAATGCCAGTGGTACAACAGGCTTTAACACCCAACTCATGGGATGTGAAACATGGTAGCATGACCATGGCCACATTAAAGACATTGAGGTCTTGCGCACTCCGGCACATTCAGCAGCTTAGGTTTCACCACACTAGCTGGATGAAAGTGAAATGATCAGTTAGCACAGGAAACTACCATCATCGTCACTACTAGCGCCACTGTCCCCACCCCAATCCCTCTGACTCTGGGGCTCCAGACCCTCCATTTGAAGCCCCCCCCCCCCCCCATGAAGAAATCAGAGCATTTCTTCACTCTCACCCCATCCCTGAAGGCAAATGCAGTCCTTCAGGTGCCCCTAGCACCACTACCCCGCATGAAGAAGAAATCTGAGCCTCCAGGCACCACAGCCAGGAAGATAGACACCAGCTCACTCCTGTTAGTGAAGACTTTGCAGGGTTTTTTGGATATTGAGTGGATTAGAAGGTAGGTCTGGAGCTCAGATGGGAGGGGACGTTTGGGAGATGGGTTTGGAAACTCAGATTTTTTTTTTTTCAGGGGTTGGGGGAAGTTGGGGAGATGCAGTGGCTCAGAATTTTTTGGAGGGGATGGGGATCCATGTTTGAGACCAGAAGCATGCATTAAGGCAAACCACTGGCAAGAAAATTAATTTATTCTCCATAGGTGTACTTAAATTTCCTGCGTAGGAAAGGTAATGTTTTAACAACATGGGTAACTTATACGGCAGCTATGCGCATATATTTTACCAATTTTCAAAGTAAACTTAGGCACATAAATGTATGTGCAAAAACAAGCCATTCGCATACATAAACCAGTGTCTTATGCATGAAAATTATACCCGAAGTGGCCCGTGTTAACCATTTTAGGTATTAATGCTGAATGATAATCCAGCATTGCTACCTAATGATCCCATCAAAATAATTGTTTCACCATTTGCATGTATGTTTATTTTACGATTGGGGAACCAATGCAACACTAGCATGTATGTCATTAGTATGTATTACTGTACTTTAAACATGGGTGTTACATTTTTTTATTACCGTTTATTTACACAAATTTCAAGAATTCTTGAGAAGCTAAAATATGGTCAAAACTCCAAGTAATTAATAAACATAAAACTGACGAATCCCTAGCATTCACCCTAAGTTTTTGCCATCATTAAAATCTACCATATATACAGTTTATTTGAGAATCTCAGCCCAAGAAAATAATTAGCAAAAGCCAACATTTAACAAGCATGTTAACACTAACATCCATTAGTACATAGGCCCTTATATGTGAGTGTTGTGGGCTTCAAGCAGTTAAATTACTATAGCTATGAGGATGACTTTAGGAAGACTGTGCACAGCATAAAATGAATAGGCTTCTTAAATTAAATCCCTTTAATAAACTTTGGGTGGAGATAAAAAAAAAAAAAAATAGGGTAAAATTGTTGGCCTGTAAGTGAAGTAAAAAATTCTCACCATATAGAATTCAACCTGTATGTTACAGAGATTTCTTGGAAAAGAAAAAACAAGGGGGCCAAACACAGCTTAGCTAATGATGACATAGAAAAAAGGTTTTTTTCCCCCCACTTTAAGCTAATAGAAAACAATAAATGTGAAAATTCTTGCAAACCAGTGATAAGATGTCTTAGAAAGAAACTGTTTAGGCTCTTAACTGTAGGAGCCTAGAGAAATTAGGAGCCTAAGTTTAGGGACTCAGCCGTCGTAAATTTTCAAAAAGTATTAAAAAGCCAAACAAAAAAAAAGAAATGGGGCCTCCCCTGGGGCCTTCACACTCTGTTATTATTTGTGATAGTTGTGGGTGGATCCTTGGGCCAGTGGCAGATGACCACGCCCCCGGGGGAAGATCCCGAAAGGGGCCACCAGTCAGGCTCAGACTTGGGAGACAGACACACTCTAGATCTTTTATTAAACTGTATAGTAAACCACCAGAGGTGGGAATAGTGAGCTGGAAGAGCCCGGCTGGGCTGTAGTCCCTCAGGCACTGGATGGCTGAGCTGTAGAGAAACTGAATATAGTAAGTAGGCAGAGTATGCAGAGTTCAGGAACAGAACCTTGATGGTAACACTCACACAAAAGTCTCTTAAAGCAGCCCAGAGGCTGGAATGAGTTAGGCCCTCGAGGAGCGAGTACCTGGTTCCAGGGAAGCTCTGAGAGAGAGATGGTAACTCACTGGTATTGTAGGCAGCAGTGACTTCCTGGCAGAAGTAGTATTCAGTAGCAGGTCCGGGAACGTGGGCCCTCGAGGAGCGAGTACCGGTTCCAGACTGCGACCTGAAAAGCAAGAGAGAGAGCGAGGCTCCCGAGGAGCGGGTACCCCTGGTAAAGTCCGAGGAGGCAGAGTAGCAAGGTATGCGGAGAGCGAATCCCATCCACAGCGATACCTGAAGGAAGCCCTTGCTAACTTGAATAGCTAGCAAAAACGAAGACCTTAAGTACCTGGTGAGGATGACGTCATCTCAGGGGGACGCCCCTGAGGTTCGCGCCACAGCTGGTACTTGAGTCGGGGCCGCGCCCCAGCGCGCCCTTAGGGGCGGATTTTAAAACGAGCGCGAACAGCCTACTTTTGTTTGCGCTCCAGGCGCAAACAAAAGTACACTGGATTTTAGTAGATACGCGCGGAGCCGCGCGTATCCACTAAAATCCTGGATTGGCGCGCGCAAGGCTATGAATTTTGTATAGCCGGCGCGCGCCGAGCCGCGCAGCCTACCCCGTTCCCTCCAAGGCCGCTCCGAAATCAGAGCGGCCTCGGAGGGAACTTTCCTTTGCCCTCCCCTCACCTTCCCCTCCCTTCCCCTACCTAACCCACCCGCCCGGCCCTGTCTAAACCCCCCCCTTACGTTTGTCGGGGGATTTACGCCTCCCAGAGGGAGGCGTAAATCCCCGCGCGCCAGCAGGCCTCCTGCGCGCCGGGCCGCGACCTGGGGGCGGGTACGGAGGGCGCGGCCACGCCCCCGGGCCGTAGCCACGCCCCCGTACCCGCCCCCAAAACGCTGCCGACACGCCCCCGAAACGCCGCGACGACCGGGCCTGCCCCCCGACACGCCCCCCTCCGAGAACCCCGGGACTTACGCGAGTCCCGGGGCTCTGCGCGCGCCGGGAGGCCTATGTAAAATAGGCTTCCCGGCGCGCAGGGCCCTGCTCGCGTAAATCCGCCCGGTTTTGGGCGGATTTACGCGAGCAGGGCTCTGAAAATCCGCCCCTTAGGCTTCAGGAGAACATGGCGGAAGGCAGCGTCTAGCCGGTCCGGGGATGCCGGAGCAGGTCGGCAAATGATGCCATGGCAGCTAAACTTCCATCAACCAAAGAGGGAGTCGCAAAAGAGGTAAGGTGGGCGGAGTGGAGACGTCGGGCAGCGACGGTCGCAACACACTCCCCTCCTGCCCCATCCTCCAGAAAAGGTGCCTGGGTTGTGAATCATCTCAGCCCCCCCCCCCCCCCCCCCCACACACACACACTTACTACATCTGTGGGTGTCCGAGTCAGTAAAAAGAACAAGAAGGATGCCCACGAATGTCCTGCCCCTCAATCAGCCCTTTCAAATGGTGCCGGCACCACGGTGGCATCAAAACGGCGCCGGTCTCAGGGCTAGATGGTGCTATTTTGTTACAGGGCTGTAGGTGACTGGTCTGTGGGTGACTTTAAACAGTCACCACTCGCTTTGAGCACTCGCATTTAAATTATTCAAGGCCCGGCCAGAGAGTACTGCTTATGTACACAAGGAGGAAATGGATGAGACCTCAGCATGCACTGAGAAAAGGGCATGATGGCCACGCTTTGCAGTTAACTTTACCTAAAGATCTAGCTAGACTTTCCTTTGAGAGGCACATAATTTGCTGAATGCTAACATGCTTGGGCTTGTGAGGTCAATTGCCTGAACAAGATATAAAGGCCCCAAGGTCCTTTAGTCTTGACCCTTGAGAAGGTGAGCTTGAAATGTAAGTGTGTTCTAATAACTTTAATTAGACCAACATGAAACGATTTCGCAATACCTGAGGTTTGAAGGCTACATATCACAGATAGGAGAAATTTGCTATTTGATGCATTTCATACAAGACTAGATAAGTTATTGTACCTGAAAAAAAATGATGTAAAGCACCTTCAACTAAAAAATTGAAATTGGTCTAGAAAAATTTAATGATATTATTATCTATATCTGAAGTTGAAATAGATATAAAAATGTTTATTTTATTTGCCCTACATTACCATATCTACATGTATCAAATATAAATACATTTTTTCTCAGCAATATATATTTAAAAGTCTATTGTTCCACTATTATGTAGAACTGATCATGTATGTGGCCTGTATAAGATAGATATTGATACAGAACAGGGTACAATTTTTAGCACAAATGGTACAGACACAGAGTAAAAGCACATTTTTTTTTACAAGTCTGAGGGCCTTATTCAGAAATATTTTTTTTTTCTCATTCTTTGCCTACAGAAAAAAAAAAATACTGACTAAGACCCTGAATGTTTAAAAATCATGAGAATGTGAAATAATATGATGGGATATATTTGATGGATCTCACCACAAACAAATGGTTATTGACTGGGGAGAGAGGATATCAGGCACAGACGTAGCAAGACTATAAAACAGGGCAACTTAAACAAAGAGAAAAGAAAATGAACAACTTAAATCTTTAATGGATAAAAGGAGGGCAGCCTCATCCCTCCAGGAGAAAATCTACCATCTGTGATAATGAGTTCACTCTCAGTTCATAAGGGAGAAGGCTAATCTGTAGAAAAAGAGCGCGAGTGAGCTGTTTCCTGGATTTGGAAGTGGCTAACATACCAAATGAAGGCTCACGGTTTCATTTTTATTTTCTCTGAGGTGAATTGTAAGACCTGCGTGCGGGAGCACGTGAGTGCACGTTTGGCAGCCCACACATCCGTCCATGGCAATTTTTTAACATACGCACATGTATGCGCACCCGGTATAAAATCTACATGCATACATGTGCGCACGATTTTACACTGATACGCACATGTGCATGCCAGTGCCGCCTCAGTCGTGTAAGTCTGAGGGGATTTTGGTGGATACAAATGCCAACGCAATTACCTGCTTCCCCAGTTCGTTCCCGGTTCTTCCCCAGTAAAGGAGAGGATTTCCTAAACCCTCTAGCTAGCTCACCTCCTTTTTAGCCTGACTCTTAAAACCCCACTGACTAGCCTAGTTTTTTTTTTGTTTCATGACTTACTCGCCATCCATAGCAGAAATGAGGTTATGTGGACAAGAACCCCAGTGCGCACTGGAGTGCATAACTGCTTGCACGCTGGTTTCATCCATATTTCCTGGAATGCCCATACTCCGCCCATGCCCCAGACCATCCCCTTTTTAAGAAAAGAAGTTGTACTCGCGTACCCAGGTGCCTCTTAAAATCCACGCGGCGCGTGCTGAAATACATGAGTGTATCTTCCGGCATTGGCGCATTTAGGGCTTTTAAAATTCCCTCGTTTGTGTGTAGTTGTCTTCTGGGATGCACTGAATCAGAAATTTTGATGCACCTTAAGATAAGGGGCCGGATTTTAAAAGGGTTACACGCATAAGGTACGCGCGTAACCCTTTTAAATCCCCCCTGCACACGCTGAGCCTATTTTGCATAGGCTCGGCGGCGGGCGCAAGCCCCGGGACGCGCGTAAGTCCCGGGGCTTGCAAAAAGGGGCGGTCGGGGGCATGGCCAGGGGCGTGGTTTAGGATCGGGGGGGTGTTCGGGGGTGTGTGGGCGGTCCGGGGGCGTGGCCGAGAGCCCCGACAGCGCGCGTAAGTTACTACTGCCCGGAGGCAGTAGTAACTTTTAAGATAAAGATAGGAAGGGGGTTTAGATAGGGCCGAGGGGGTGGGTTAGGGAGGGGAAGGTGTGGGGGGGGTAAATGGAAAGTTCCCTCCGAGGCCGCTCCGATTTGGGAGCGGTCTCAGAGGGAACGGGCAGCGCACGCAGGGCTCGGCGTGCACAAGGTGCACAAATGTGCACCCCCTTGCACGCGCCAACCCCGGATTTTATAGGCTACGCGCGTATCTTATAAAATCCAGCATACTTTTGTTCGCGCCTGGTACGCGAACAAAAGTACGCGAGCGCGCTGTTTCTTAAAATGTACCCCAAGATGTATGACAGCAGTTGGGTAGCAGTAGGTGACTTGGAGTAGGGCACTATTTCCAGAACAGTTTTGTCATGGGCGCAAAAGAGGAAAAAAAAAAAACCTTATGAAAACAGAGCCCGCAATGTAAGTAAATGGAGGCAATCCAGAATATGCTAATAGAAACCCCCAGGATACATTTGCCTGACTGACAAAAGCCACTGGAAAATGCTTTTGAATTTGAAGTGTATTTTTCAGATATTTTTCTTTCATCTTCCCTTTTCTTTGTTCCAGGTATTAGTCATGGCTCAGTTGTAGCAGGAGTTATCGGTGCTAAGAAACCCCAGTATGACATTTGGGGCAAAACAGTTAACTTGGCCAGTCGAATGGACAGCACAGGCGTCAGTGGCAGAATACAAGTGCCTGAAGAAACGTATCTTATCCTGAAGGATCAAGGATTTGCTTTTGAGTACAGGGGAGAGATTTACGTCAAGGGTATCAGCGAACAAGAAGGAAAGATCAAAACATATTTTCTTCTAGGAAGAGTACAGCCAAATCCTTTAATCTTACAACCAAGAAAACTAACTGGACAGTATTCATTAGCTGCTGTTGTGCTCGGACTTGTACAGTCACTTAACAGGCAAAAACAGAAACAAATTCTGAATGAGAACAACAACTCGGGTATCATGAAGGGACATTATAACCGACGGACTTTGCTAACTTCCAGTGGATCTGAAGCAGTGGCCCAGGCAGAAGGCACTGACAAAACTGAATTGCCATAATAAACATTTTCTTTTGTGTTCATTTTTTTGTATTTCTTTTATATATAAAGAACGCAAATAAAAAAGGGTATAATTTTTTTACAATTAGTATGATAATTTTTTGCGCTCCCGGTTCCTAAACTCTGAACTGTAAGTGAATTGTAGAACAGACAGCGGGAGCCACTCTTAGATACCTCGGGCAGTGCCTGGCGCATCATGGCAGCTGGATCGTGTTGGGGGCCAAACTGCTTGCTTCCTGTTTGGTGGTTCACTAGTATTTATTTGTATTTCCACATTTGTGGTGCGGAGTTCAAGTAGCTGTACTGGTTCTGAAGAGAATGGGAGGCTTTCTAGGTTGTGATACCTTGGGTTGCCTATGTGGTCTTGAAAGCTGATAACGCTAAAAACCTTTTCAGTTGACCCTATAAAAGGTATCACAAGCTACAAAGAATCCTTTTTCCACATATCTTATGCATCTATGTAGTGAAAGTAGACACTATGACAAAATGAGGTTCTAGCAGTTGATTTTGAAGTGTGTATACATATATATAGAGAGAGAGAGATATATATATATGTATCGCATGACCTTCCATATTCTACTGCCAGGGCCCTAGATATGATTTCCTCACAAGCCAATATTTTGCCGAACTATGGACTCGTAGATGCCTCAACTGGAATTAATTCTGCCTCTTTCATTTCCTTCCACCCTGCTCTGTTCTTCCTTAAAATGTATATCCTAGGATATCCTTCCTCTTTTTCTCAGTCTCCTATTCATACCTCAAATGTATTTTAAGTTGCTTTTCTGTCTGCCTGATACCTTCTTTTCTCTATGCTTCTGTCTCGTAGTTTTGTTTCTTATGCATATCTCTATAGCCCTGCCTTTCTTTCTCGTGAGTTAACCAACCTTTTTTATAATTTATAAAGGATATATTAATTATTAAAAGATTTCTCTCCCCTGCCAGGGCCCTGCAAAGTTAAGGTACAGGGGAACTGCAGGGGGCACTTCCCATTTTTTTCCATTTAAATAAGCACATTTCATTATGAAAATAAAAAACAAAACTAAACTTGCACTGGCACCTGGTGGCGGGTTTGTTTACAGTCTTCCAGTCAGGAGTAAGAAGTAGGACATAAGGTGCCACATTGCATCACGGGGTGATTTTATAACAAATCTTTCTAATAAAAATTATCCCATGCCCGAATGGTGTCTGTGTCCCAGTAACTGTATCTGACTTTCTTATAAATCATGTAAAAATCTTTATGCTCTGATTCTAAAATGAAGAAGGATTCCTTCTCAAAACATAAAGATCCTCTCCCACAGATCACTAGATAATAGGCAGACTTGGTTATTAGCAAGTAGGTTTAAATTGAGCTAACATCATTATTTGTCTGAAAAGAGAAAACAAATTCTATACTGTGATTCATGCATGGGAAAAATGCTCTAGGAAAACCTTTAATCTTGACCCCAGAATACTCACTCAGCCTTGCACCCATCTGTGACTTCATCTTGGCAAATGCCATGATACAGTTGGAAATCACTGGTGACGTGTTGCACCCAAGCACTCGGAAACTTGTGACAATGTGAATGGGAGCAGAGGAAGGGTATTGTCAATCTGTCAATAAACTTTCTTGAACTGTACAGTGTCCTTTACTCGGTTACCTTGCCAACTGCTAGGCATGCACTTCCCATTGATTTGCAACCAAAACAGAGTACTGTGCATTTTCCTCAAAGAACAGCTGCTAGAGATGGCATTCACTTTGTCAAAATGATACTGCTATGTTGTCTTTGTGAGTCTGCTCTAATACTTGAAGGTCAAACGTGCTCAGCTAGCTGGTTATAAAGCACATCTGTTACACGTTCAGTTACTGCACAGCAAAAATGCATTCAGACTTCAGATGCTTATTTCAGACACTAAAATCATTAAACAATAATCTTCCTATTGTTTAACTGTCCCAGCATCTGAATGAGTTAGGCTGTGGTTTCCATTCCATTCTAGCAAACTTTTCCACTCAAGGACCAATTTTTCCTTTTAAGTTATTCCTTTGTTCATGTTTTACAGACAATGCAGTTGTGCCTCAGGTCATACAGTAGCATTAAACTTGAAGCAATAAGAAATGGGTTTTAAATCCTATGAATTGAAACCACATGCAGCCCCTGCCCATTTTTACTCCATCAGTGATCGCAAATGCCATTTACTTACACTGAGCCTTAAAAATATATATATTAAAAACATAAAGTGTGGTGGAAACCAAAACCAAGTCTCTCCAAAACATGAGAGCCACCCTAGCAGCTCAGTGGCCATGCACTGAGTGTTGTTATGTGGAAGGCTTGGGTTTAAATTTCCCAGGACTCTGCTTCTCGGAGTCAGCGTTCACAGTCCATAAGGGATGGAGTCTGAGCCATTCTCACTGGCAGCATCTATTAGCTAGACTCGGGGGGGGGGGGGGGGGTCTACATTACCTGGATTCCAGTGGGGGGCATTGGCTTGTGGCCCCTTGATGAGAACTGTCATTGAGATGGCTGGGCAGAGGCGGGAGAAGATATAAAATGGCTCATGGCACTGTTGCCCAAAAGAGTTTGGGTTACGATTGAGCTAGAAGCCTAAAGGAAAAGGAGAAAACTGCTAGGCTACAAAAAAAAAAAAGGTATTGTCATATACAAAATATGTAAAGAATTAATTCAAGGTATTAGATCCTTAGGGATTGGATTTAATTTACTGTGGTTGCTCATAGGAAGTTTCTGAGAACTGTGCCATTGAGGAAAAGACAAGGGATGCTGAGGAAGAGATGGAGAGTCAACAGAGAACATGTTTCCATACAGTTTCACCAGCTGTAATGTTTCCTATTATAATACTACCATAATCAATTAAATAGGTATCTCAGTTGCAATATAAATTATACAGATGCTGTACATGCCATTATAACAACAACATGTACTGCATGTCATGCACAGAAGTCATTAGACTGGAAGGTAAGCCAAAATCCGGAATATATTATAACTATATGGTCCTTTCTAAACTCACTTGTGTGTCAAATCTTGGTTAGGAATGAAAGATTTCATTTTATACATATCTCATTCTTCACAAGCTCTTGATTGAAGAAAAATACCAAGCTATCTATGACAGATGTGGGTGACACCTTATAGTCTAACCTACCTCCTGTGCTACGCTTCATGCATCTGATGGACTCTTCCTTCGAAAGCTCACGCCTCAATAAATTGGTTAGTTTATAAGGTGCCACCCGCCTCTTTTTTACTACACCAGATTGACATGGCTAACCTCCGAGGATTTTTAGCAAGTTACTTGTTTACTTAAAACAATATTTAGATGAATACTGAAATCCTTCTCGTAAGGGGAACAAAAAAATCTCTTTGTTTAATACTGTATATAACACCTCATCTGTCAGTTTTCTCCTGCACAAGATACTGTACTGAAAAATGACAGATGAATTCAAATGCAAAATGTAATAGTATGTTCTCTTATTTCTAGATATGGAATAGAGAATTGGGGATGCTTGCCTTGGCGAAGGCTGTGTCATCCATACTGGAGTTATGGAATACATAAACATTCTTACTTATGCTATGCGAGCCAGGCTTTCTGTTAACAATAAGACAGATCATGTTGGAGTCCCCATATTTTTGCCAGGTTATAAATAAGCATTCATGAGCCACGGGGAGGATAGAAAAGATGGTACCGACTTGGATGGAAGACTTTAAGAAGGCCACTGCTGTAGGGACCTAAAAGGGAGGAAGCCAGTAAAGAGCTCTGAGGGTAAGAAATGTATGAACATATTTTGTAGAGTCATTGAAATTTTGAGCAGAAACATCATCAACATGAAACAGACAAATGTGAAAAATTTTAAACTTGATGGTGACCACTGAAAATCTCATCACAATGGTCAAGGAAAGATGATCCAAAGGTGATTATTAATAAAGAGATTTGAAAACTTTTGCCTTAAAAAGTGAGAACTGGTGTATTTGATACTTGCAAATATTTGCAAGGAATATTGCTTTCTGCCGAATGCTTTTTGTGTTGCTTTCACGGATATATAATGAAAAAGTCACCAGTTCTCCATAATCCCGCCGGAACTTTTCTCTTGAAAAATTAGGGTTTATATTTTGATCTGGATTTTGACTCTATGAAAACATTTACTTTAAAATCACAGTGAAAACTTCTGGTAAAAGACAACTCGCTCCAATATATTAAAAAAAAAAAAACAAAAACAAAGGAAGTCATTTTGAACATCACCTCTATGGTTGGGGTTTAAGGAGCCAAATCAATAAACTTTTAAGGGCAAGTGTGGGTATAAACAGCCATTTACAGAAGCACAAATCACTGCACAAGTCACTAAAGCCTTTACGTGTCACTTTTCTACGGTTGCTTATGTTTATGAGAAGTTATGCAAGCACACAATTCACAATAATGCATAAGCAATTTTGTGGGTGCTGTTGCTCTCTAAAAATGCCCTTCGCCTTGGGATTTCACTTCAGAGGGAATAGGCCACATTCTTCTCAGCTACCTGATTGACACTGCTACGAAAGAGAGGAGGCTGCTATCACCTGGTTTTCCATAGCACGGAAGACTTCTGGATACAGAAGGTGAAGCTGGAAGAAGACAGACAGCTGGCCTAGGCTGTAGGGAGACAGATGTGGGCACAGACAGGAGAAGAAAGCATGGACAGGGTAGGCAGCCCACTGGAAAGAGGAAACCATGCATTTACCCAGAAAGGAGGACCTACTGGCACCTGAGCCCTGCAGGAGGCCTTGGTGAACCAAGCACACTAAAGAATACAAAATCTGAATTATATATGAAACAAAATCTTTTTATTGGAATCTCTGAAAGAGCCAGGTTCTTATGGCCTGGATTGGCCACTGTTGGAAACAGGATGCTGGGCTTGATGGACCCGTGGTCTGACCTAGTATGGCATTTTCTTATGTTCTTATCAGTCTTACAATAGGCCAACAGTAGTCAAAATTTGCAAGGCATCAATGATAAATAACCTAAAGGAACCATGTACAGTTTCACGATGTTCTGCTTTTTGGATCATGCCACATAGAAAACACAGAATGTCCCAGCATACAATGGACAAAGGTGATCCAGAAGTCTCTGAATTATAGGCCAAGAACTAGGCCTGTCTCCTTGACAGCCATTTCAGTACAGGTAAGTTGTGCCAGCCTGCAGAATTCTTGTGAGCCAGCGTTGGCTCTGATGCTAGGTGTAGATTCTGTCGTTGTAGACATTGCTGCTTGAAGCCTAAAGGTCTCCATGCTTTGCTGCACCCAGGTAATCTCGGGGTACAGTTCAGGGTGGGCTGCAAACCGGCAGTAAAGTCAAGAATAGGCTGTCAGTTCTGTCCTTTCTTTTTGGGATTGTCATTCAATGGCAACGGAACGGCCCCTCCTGAGGTACAGTTATACCTATAGTCTGAAGTGCAATGAAAACAGTTCAGATCTTGATTTACTCCTTGCAGGCCCCTCCTAAAAAAAGAAAAAAAAAAGCAGATGGGGGCAAAGGCCTAAAAGAATGCAGGAACACCTCCTGTACTACCCTTCATGCATATGACAACACCCCTAAATAAAATGAAAATACAGCAAAACACAATGTCCCAAAACTCAGAGAAACTCTTCTCTGTGCAGTGGCCAAGAGAAAGAAAAGTCACTGCTCTCCACACATCTATAGCCTGGTTTATAAAAATAAAAACAAAAATACTCAGCTGCCCCCCCCCCCCGCCCCCCAATCCCTTATGAGGGAGCAGAGGCACAATCTCACCCTTCATCTACTCAATTGTGCCATAGGCCTCAAATCTTCTGCCCTTGCTTGCAAGAGTGAAAAAAAAAAAAGATAGAAAACCATCAAGGCAAAAATCTGGCACAATCTTTCAGGGCTGATACAGGCCCAAAGGTTCAACCCTTAAAATGGGCCTAACCTCTGTCTCATCTGCCCCAAGATAAAAAGAAGTTGGTTTACAGTACCCTTAATTCAGTTCCATATCTGACAGCTTCTCAGACGCAGCGCATTTCACATCCATCTCCTCCAGAGCCTCTGCAAGGTCTGTGTGTTTTAATCTCCTCACTGCCTGGGTAGTTCTATCTTCTCCACCTTCATTTCTTCCCAGGTGTCTGCTCAGAGATGAGTTTTCCCACTCTCCCTTCCCCAGAGCCCCATTGATCAGAGTTTGTCTCTGGTATCTTGGGAAATGTAGTTTTCTCTTGAAAGCTCTTTGTTCTAGGGATTTTTGCTTGCACTTTACTCTACCTTTAACAGGCTGCTTCTTGCTATCTCACCACACTAGATTAGAGGGGAAGTGAGGAATTTCCTAGTCAAATGCCATTCTGGAATTTGCCAAACTTCTGGTACCAAAATGACTTTAGTTGCATTGATTAATGATTTACTCTTGATCTGGCTGGGGGGTGGATTCTCTGTTGGTGTTTCTTGACCTTAAGCTCTGCATTCATCATAGCAGATCATGATAAACAATAAAACGGAAAGTGTCATAATGCCTCTGTATCGCTCCATGGTGAGACTGCACCTTGAATACTGTGTACAATTCTGGTTGCCGCATCTCAAAAAAGATATAGTTGGGATGGAGAAGGTACAGAGAAGGGCAACCAAATGATAAATAGGATGGAACAGCTCCCCTATGAGGAAAGGCTGAAGAGGTTAGGGCTGTTCAGCTTGGAGAGGAGACGGCTGAGGGGAGATATGATAGAGGTCTTTAAAATCATGAGAGGTCTTGAACGAATAGATGTGAATTGGTTATTTACACTTTCGGATAATAGAAGGACTAGGGGGCATTCCATGAAGTTAGCAAGTAACACATTTAAGACTAATCAGAGAAAATTCTTTTTCACTCAACGCACAATTAAGCTCTGGAATTTGTTGCCAGAGGATGTGGTTAGTGCAGTTAGTGTAGCTGGGTTCAAAAAAGGTTTGGATAAGTTCTTCGAAGAGAAGTCCATTAACTGCTATTAATCATGTTTAGTTAGGGAATAGCCACTGCTATTAATTGCATCAGTAGCATGGGATCTTCTTGGTGTTTGGGTACTTGCCAGGTTCTTGTGGCCTGGTTTGGCCTCTGTTGGAAACAGGATGCTAGGCTTGATGAACCCTTGGTCTGACCCAGCATGGCAATTTCTTATGTTCCTCAGATCACAGGGTAGTTGTCTTAGGGATTCCATAGGGATCTTGCCTGTCTCCAGTTCTCTTCCAGATTTATTTTCATCCATTGTGAAGCTTGATCCTTGGTTTGTGGTGAAGTATTTATTTTATGCTGATAATAATCTGCTGTATAATCCATTAGGGTAAGATAGGGCAGCTGCTTTAGTCAGTCTTTCAGAATGCATTATGGCAGTTCAAACTGAAAAAGACAGATGTTATTCATTTGTCTATATCAGAAATTATTAAATTGGAAACCATTACATTATAGGAGGGATAGCAGGTACCAGTGAAAAAACAGGCATGGAATTTAGGAATTCTAACAGAGGATAAATTAAGCTTAGTGCCTCAGATTTGTATCTATCAGTTTAGAGTTTTCCTTGCTAAATTAGAATTTTATCAATATAACAGATGTTCTAGTGTCTACAAGAGTGGAGGTCTTCAAAAAAAATATCTGCACAATTTATAACTGATGCAGCATGCAGCAGCCCAGATTCTTATGGTTGAGGCAGCAGGGAAAATATAACCCGTGTTTTACACTTATTACTTTGGTTACCCTATTCTACATATAGGATTATTTTAAAAATTCTTTGGCATTTAAGGCTATGATAGAGGGGTGGATACAGAATATTGATTGCATAAATTAAGTTGGTATTTTCCCAGTCAAGATTTGTAATCCTCATAGGCCTCACACTTAGCAGAATTACCTTTGAAGGAAGCAAGATTGGTGACTAAAAGGCAACAAACTTTAAGATGTTTTCTCATATTTGTGGAATAAATTACCCATTGGGGCCAGAGTGACATCAGAGTCTTCACATTTCTAAACGTTAGTGAAAAAAAAAATCTATAGTTTGAAAGACATTTGGTTGCTCATAGGGAGTTTGTATTCAGTCAAATTGATGATTAGCAATTTGTAGTGGTTTGATAATGGGCATAGTTATAAATTGGTGAGGCTGAGTATTGGGATGGGAGAAATAGGCAGTGGACTGATTCTGCTTAGTTTCATTCTGAGGGATTAGAAAGGGGTGTTATATTGTCAGAGGTTTAAGAAATTGTTTTGTGTATTTTAGGTTGTCATGCAAAGTTAGTCTTTATTGTTTTTATGTTAATATTTACACATTTTAACAACTGATGATATAACACTTCACTTAGAATGACTTTAGGGGGTCCATTTTAAAAGCCGTGTGTGGTTCCCGGTACGTACACATGGATGCGATAATTTTATAACATGTGCGCGCGCCGGGAACGTCTATAACATATCCCCCTAACTACCCTTCCTACTTTTCCGCTCTCCTCCTTGACCCCCTAACCTCCTACCTATCTATCCCCAAATGTTTTGTTTTATATCTTACCGATCCTTTGGAGCAGAAGTAACTTTAGTGTGCTGGCCTGCTGCCGGCGCACTTCCCCAGGACTGCATCTAGATGCATCTAATGGCATCTAATAGAAGGACTAGGGGGCATTCCATGAAGTTAGCAAGTAGCACATTTAAGACTAATCGGAGAAAATTCTTTTTCACTCAACGCACAATAAAGCTCTGGAATTTGTTGCCAGAGGAGGTGGTTAGTGCAGTTAGTGAAGCTGGGTTCAAAAAAGGTTTGGATAAGTTCTTGGAGGAGAAGTCCATTAATGGCTATTAATGAATTATACTTAGGGAATAGCCACTGCTATTAATTGCATCAGTAGCATGGGATCTTCTTAGTGTTTGGATATTTGCCAGGTTCTTGTGGCCTGGTTTTGGCCTCTGTTGGAAACAGGATGCGGGGCTTGATGGACCCTTGGTCTGACCCAGCATGGCAATTTCTTATGTTCTTATGTTCACTGTCCGGGCTGGTCCTTTCCCCGCCCCCGACTCTGCCCCCGGCCTGCCCATAACCCACCCCCCTGGCCCACCACTTTTTGATCTGCTAGCATTTCTGCGCGTACCAGCAGATACACGTGTGGCCGGACCGTTTCTAAAATGTGCGTGCCTCCCGGGTTTTAATGGACTTCTCTTCGAAGAACTTATCCAAACCTTTTTTGAACCCAGCTACACTAACTGCACTAACCACATCCTCTGGCAACAAATTCCAGAGCTTAATTGTGCGTTGAGTGAAAAAGAATTTTCACGTGCCGGCATTTGAAAATTCAGGCGTAAGTGAATAATAAGATTAAGTATTAATAATAATAATAATTTGCCATTCCTGAAATAATGTTTTATGTGCTGATCTCAGCAGCAGTGATTCCCCAGACTCTTTTCTTTGCTGACTTACACCTTCTTTTGAATTCCTTGTATGAATAAGGTGAACCAAATGAAAAGAAAAGAGGCTTTAAATAAAACAAATGCAATTACCTAGAGTTGTCTCCTTGGTGCTCCAGGATGGCAAGCAATAGTGGTCTAGTGGGAGAAGCAGTGAAGTGAGGGCTGCCTGCTCATTCTGTAGTGGGTTCTGCAAGAGCCTGGGGCCATGGGAGGCCTGTGCCTGATGGCAACTGGATGCTGCGTCAGCAAAGGTCGGCTGCCCATGCTGGAAGCAGTTTGGGTCCGATTGCATTTGGAGGCAGCCAAGAGGCTACTGTTTCCTTCCCTGGCATTGGAGAGGTTGCTGTTTGGGTGCGGCCTGGCCTCTTCCTCTCTCAGCCTTTTTTTTTTTTTCTTTCTCTCCCCTGCCCTCCAAAAAAAAAAAAAAAAAACCCAATTGGTGCAACTTCCTCTTTTGAAACCCCCCCCCCCCCCCCAACCAAACAAAATCAAAGAAACGAAATAAAAAGGAAACCAGGAACAAAAAAAGAGATCCGAAGGAGGATCCAGCAGCCAGTCCCTGCTCCACTTCTTGGGCCCCTATTTAAGTTATTCTGATCACTTTTGGAGGGATAAAGACAGATAAGGAGAGGAGATCAGGTTTAATATTATTATTATTATTATTATTATTTGGAAGGATTTCTATCCCCCTTCCACATAGATTTCTAATTTTGTGTGGGGGGAATTTTTAGCCAATGCCTTTCTCTTCCTGTTTAACAGTAATTTCTCCCTCAGCCCCCAGATCTGGCCTTTTAGTCCCTCACAAGCCTTAAGATCTTGTTCTGATGGAAGAAAAATTGCATTATTATTTTTTTATTGTGCCCATTCTTTTTTCCCAAAACAATCTCTCCCTCCACCCAAGACTTTTTTTTTTCACCTGCTAAAGGTTGTCAGGATGCTCTGAAGTCTGATCTGGGTAAGTTGAGGACTTTACTGCCCTGTGTTTGTGGGTTTGGAGGTGGGGGTTGTTCTTTACTTGCCTGAAGCTTTTGGTCTCTCTTTGGAGTGAAGGAGGTTCCTCTGCAGGTGCCCCAGAGAAAAAAGATTTTCTTTGCCTTTTCACAGGTTTCTAGCAGAGATATCAGGAGGGAAGTGAATTATTGCAGCTGGTTTTGTTTTTTTTTCTTTTTAATGGTTGCTTAAGTGCAGTCAGTCTTTAACTCATATCAGTATGTGTGTGCGTGTGTATGCGTATAATGTGTGTGACTACTGTATTTACATGAATTTATTTTTATCCACTAAGAGCAGGTATTTTGAAAATAATCTGTGTATGTGTGATTATATTTATGTATATGTGTCAAAAACAAGAAAGCACTCTAAATTTTAAGCTCAAAAAATATCAGCAGTTATTTTTCTTTTTCTTCTACTCAACGCATAATTACGCTCTGGAATTTGTTGCCAGAGGATGTGGTGAAAGCTATTAGTGTAGCTGCGTTTAAAAAAGGTTTGGATAAGTTCTTGGAGGAAAAGTCCAATAACAATTATTAAGGTGGAGTTGCAGAAAACCACTGCTTATTCTTGGGATATGATGCTGCCAGGTACTCGCTGCCTGGCTTGGCCACTGTTGGAAACAGGATACTGGACTTGATGGACCCTTGGACTGACCACGTATGGAAGTCTTATGTTCTTATCTTAAATTACAATGACAGTGGGTTGTACAAGTCTTTTATGTCACTGGTAATACCAAAATGCAGGGAGTGCACAAATTTATCACAGACCCCACAAATAGATATATTTTGCTTATGGGGGAGTTACAGGGTAAACTAGCTATTTTAATTTCAGCTTATGCACCTAATCATTATGACCATAGCTTTTTCTCTAATCTTGTTTCTAAAGTGTTATCTTTAGGATCTTACCCCAATATTTTTTGAGGAGATTTAAACTGCATAGAGGTTTCAGAATTGGATAGGATACCTAGTAGTAATAAGAAGATACTGGGTGCCCCAAAAGGAGTTAAAAATCTTTGTACTCATCTCCATCTGATAGACATTTGGAGAGCCAGAGTACATGCCGCTCGAACCCATATAGATTATATTTTCATGTCTGAAATGCTCCTTGCCAAATTAAGTGGCGTAGACATTCAAGCTCTAGTGATTTCAGACGACTGTCCTGTTATTGGCATTTCTGGAGTTTGGGAATGGTAACGAGAAGTCAGACATAGGAAGAATGCCTGCGTACTTAGTACAGGACAACGTTTTTCCAGCCTTTCTGATGGACAAATGGAAGCTGAATGAATCAACCAATGGTCATCACAGAAATGATCCTATCCTCTTCTGGGAGACCGCAAAGGCGGTTATGAGAGGGGAACTAATAGGATGTGTTGCAAGCTAGAAAAAGGCTTTGCATCTTGAAAAGGAATTACAGTCTGTTAAAAGACAAATGAAAAATACTACCTCAAACCTGTTGAAAGATAAATGTAATCAAATTCGCAAACATTGAATAATCTTTTGCAATGCAGAGCCCAGAACATTTTACAGTCGCTAAAACATAAGAACATAAGAACATAAGAACTTGCCCTGCTGGGTCAGACCAAAGGTCCATCAAGCCCAGCATCCTGTTTCCAACAGAGGCCAAAACCAGGCCACAAGAACCTGGCAATTACCCAAACACTAAGAAGATCCCATGCTACTGATGCAATTAATAGCAGTGCCTATTCCCTAAGTAAATCCCTAATATTTATTTCCAAAGAGATAGAAATTCTGTCTCTTTGGAAATAAATCTGGAAAGCTCTTGCCAAATTTGGCTTGCAGCCAGAGCACCTCTAAATGTATTATTTCCATTAGATAAACGTATGGGGCACAGTGGTAACATTCGAAAGACATTAGCCAAATATTTCAAGATTTTTATGAGAAATTCTTTACGGCAAGAATTGGGGGAGAGGATGTGTTTTGCGCACTTCATACGGGTTTAAATGTATTCACCCTTACTGCAGAAATGTTTTTTGAAATTGGGCAAGCCATAAAAGGTATACTTAATCTTAAATCAGCAGGCCCGGAAGGTTTGGAGTCCTTGTTCTATAACACTTTGAATGATAGCATTCAAGCTGATCCCAAGCAGTTGTTTGATACTGTGCTTCAAATTGATGCCTCCCAACATGTACAAGGCAATAATAATGGCTATACCTAAATGAGGTAGGGCTTCAGTGAATCCTGCATCGTATCGACCAATATCTCTTTTGAATCTGGATATCAAAATGTATGCAAAAGTACAGACTATCTTAGTAGGACAATGTGCTATTGAATACAATTAAGAGAACTGTAATGTAGTTGTCTATAAATGAATCCTCTATGTACTTATGATAGGTAATCTGATTTTCAGTCAGGGTATAAGCATGCCTTTTGTAAATGCAACAAGACAGGTAAGCCTTGGAATATAGCAAACTTCATAGATAAATAGACTCATGCCCTACATAAATACAAAAGTTAGCAGCACTTAGGTTTTGTGGACATTGACTTTCAAGCTCATAGCTACATTAGTCACTTATTGTACAAGACTGATTCACCAATTAATTCACCAGCTTTTAATGCATTACTTAGGCTTTACTCGACACATAAGGGTACTTTATCTCAGATGAATACATTTCTGCACAAACAGACTTCTCACATAAATTTGCAGCACTTTGGCAGTGGTTTGGCAGAGAGATGGATTTAGATGAGGAGCATATGCAAGAATGTACTGCCATGCCATACAAATGGATGGAACATGTGCTATTACAAGAATTGCAATTAAGAGTCCTTCGTAGAGCAATCGTCTCTCCAGTAAGAGCTCAGCCAATGGGTATGTAAGGAACCCTGGGTTTCCTTACAAAAGGTAAGTGCTAACTTGCTGGGAAGGTTCAGAGAAAGATTTAGTAAACAGAGGGTGGATTTTGCTCCCCTATGTGGGATACTAAGATGATGTAGCCTTAGCTTTTTTCACCACCAGGCACCATCTTAGGGTGTGGGATTTTTAGTTAGATTTCCTGGAGGCCTGAGCTCCCTGCCTTCTGTCTGTTAATTTTGTAACTTAATGAAGAGAGAAGTTAGTGTGGGGGTTTTTTTCCCCCTTTGAAGCCAGCCAGCCAGACTGACTTATTTGAAGCTGTGTCCACCCTTTTGATCCAATTTTGGAGATTTTCCTTGTGAGAGCCTTGGTGCTCCTTCACAGTGGATTGCTGTGTCCCTGTGTTAGGTTCGACCAAGGGATAGGGAAGACTCCAGTGTTCTATCATTCCTTCACAGTAATTACCTCTTATTGACTCGCTGTAGAGGAGTTTCATCTTTCAGTTGATTTTTCTTTCAGTAACTTTCTCCTCTTTTTGGGGGGCAAGGACATTTTTCTCCCCTTCCTGTCTCTTGTTTTGTTTTGCTCTATTTTTTGGAGGCAAAGACTATTGTTTTTCCACCTGGAACTGAATGCCCTTAATACCAGGGAATCATTTTCCATCAACTGGGAGAAGAGGCATCTTTCACTTGAGAAGAGCCTGAAGAGAGGAGCTTACATCACAGGAGGATGCCCACTGTTACTGTCATAAAGAAATCTGAGATAAGTGAGAAGTCTTCAGGAAAGGTATAAGAATTGAGACTTTTGTTCTGATAAATATATGGGACTTTATTCTAACCATTCCACAGGAGGGAGAACATTCAAAAAATAACTATGGGAGCTGAAGGAGGATTAAGCTTTCTTCAAAATCTGAATAACTGGAAAGAGAGGATGGGGTCCATTTTCAGCAACTGTGCGGCTTGACTAGTTAGCCAGATAAACATATCCAGCTATTTAACAGGATACATTCAGCGGTACAGTTGTGCCGCTGAATATACCTGGCTGGCTATGTTAAAGTTAGCCGGTTATTCCTAACTGGCTAACTTTAGGACAGCCCTATGGACTGACCAGAGTTAGCCACATAGGTTAACCGCATAACTTATGTGGCCAACACTGCTCCTCCAGGAAATGCCTCCCGCCCACCTCTAGAACACCCCGGACTTATGTGGCTAAATTCTAGCTGCAAAACTCATTATTTATTTAATATATATTTCTATACCAGACTTCACGAATAGAATTCACATCAGGCCGGTTTACATGGAACTTAGGGGATGAACAAGTGTAACCAAAAACGAGAAGGCTGAATCAAGCAAAGTTACATAAAACAAGGGCATTGAACTTGGGGGCTAGAGTAGCCAGGAAGAAAGGTAGAGCGGAAAAGCAACAAATAAATAATATATAACTGGTTATGAGATTGGTAATTATCTCATTATGCCACATACGGCTTTCAATTATCTGACTAAATGACTTTTGAATATCAACCTCCATATTAATTTCTAATGAATTGGCTTCCATTAAAATCCAAAGACTTTGTTACAAAAGTGAGGTCACAAATTTATAAATCCTGTTGCTGTTCTATTATTGATTGACTTTATTTATCTAATTGCTGTAAAGAAAGAATCCTCAGTCATTTCATCAACTATCAGTAAAGAAGTTGGAAACCACATTGCTTCTGGGATGCTGGAGACTGTGAATATTATGAGTGCTGTTTACAAAGACTGAGAGAGAGGGCTGTGAACAGTGACATTGCAAAAGGGTCTTGTACACTTCCCCCCACAGGGAATCGTGAGCCTCATGGAGGACTGGTTGCAGATAGGGTCCAGAACTCTTTCTATGTGCCCCTGGGTTACAGCTGTGGGAGCCATCCCACCCTGAGGTTACAGGCATATCTATTACTAGTCAATGCAAGAAATGTGCAGTTTGTCCTGATGCTCAAATTCATTGCTTACGGGAGTGCCCATTGATGCTAAGATGTGAGGGGTCTGTAATAATGGACTTAGCTATCATGATGAAAAAAAATCATGTCATGTTCCGGTGAGATTGTGGATGGGTGCCACCCATGTTACTGTTGCTTAAAGCTCATCTTAAAGATAAATGATGTATTCTTCTTAAATGACTGGATGAACATCCTCCACATATGGGAATATGGAGAGCACATGGGCTGGATATGTTGTCCATGGAATATTGAACAGCTAATTTGAAGACTCAAAAGCAAAGATTCTTTTACAGGTGCATCTTTTCTTAAGACTCATTCCCTGGAGGCCCAACAGACATACTTTTGCGTGATCCACTATGCCAGATATGGGCATATGTCTTAATGCAATCTGTCTTAGTCATCCAGTGATTTCTTGTCTTGATGTGTATATTTATCTTATATTCTTTGTACATCTGGCCAAGCTGAATGGGGTGAAAGTGATTGTAAAGTTTATTGCTCTGTCCAAGCATTATTTTTTTGAATAAAAATGTTGTTGATAAAAAAGGAAAAAAAAAAAAAGCAAAGGACACCACAGTTTCTAGAATCCAATGGATTGCAAGATCTGAGGCAGCTGGTTTTCTTTTAACAGATCTTGTCAGATGAATCTGATCAATTCCTTTGATTGGGTGACAAGAGAATTGGTTCAAGGGAGAATGATAGATGTAATGTGCTTGGATTTCAGTAAGGCCCTAGACGCAATTCCACATGCAACTTATAAGTGAAATTCAGTGTCCTTGGTCTGGGACTTAGAGTAACCGAATGAGTTAGAAACTGCTGAGTGGGAGACAACAAAGGGTAGTAGTAAATGGAATTTACTTTGAGGAGGAGGGGGTGTTACAAATGGTGGGCCTCAGGGATCAGTCCTTGGACCAGTTCTTTTCAACATTTTTGTGAGTGAAATAGTGGAAGAATTATTGGGAAAGGCTTATCTTTTTGCAAATGATACCAAAATCTGCAATAGGGCAGACAGCCAGGAAGGTGTGGAAAACAGGAGGAGAGATCATGATTTTTATGTAGTTGTCTATTTTATACAACCCTGCCTTATTTATTATTTAATCTACAATTTTTAAACCTGTCCTGATGTCTTTTATATATATGCTACTGTAAACTGCCTAGGTGGATTATTTTAATCTTATTAGCGGTATATAAAAACTTTAAAATAAATAAAATAGTAAAGCTCAAGGAATAGTCTAGGGTATGGCAGCTAAGGTTTAATGCTGAAAAATACAGAGTAATTCATTTAGGGATGCAAAAACCCAAAGGAGAGATACAGTATTGGAGGTGAAATTCTTCTTAGCACAAAAGAAAAGTGGGATCTGGAGTCATCGTATCTGATGATGTTAAGGTGGCCAAACAGGTACATACAAGAATGGCAAAAGCCAGAAAGATGTTTGGTGCTTAGGGAGAGGAATGGTCAGCAGAAAAAGGGAGGTGATATTTCCCCTGTATAGGTCCCTAGTGAGACCTCGTTTGGAATACTGTGTACAATTATGAAGATCACAACTTCAGAAAGATAAAAACTGGTTGCAGGTGGTTCAGAAGGTAGTGTTATGAAAGTGGACCCTTGATTCGAGGTAGATGACTACCGTCAAAAGGCAAGGGATCTATAATATGCTGAATGGGTTCCTCTATATCCTCTGTTAAAAATGATTGGGTCAAGGCGTCGGCTTTGACATTTTTGCTAGCTGGGCGATACCTCAGTTCGAAATGGAAACATGTAAAAAAGAGGGCCCAACGAGCTTGGCACGGGTTCAGCTGTTGAGCCTGTTGAAGGTATACCAAATTCTTATGATCCGTATATACCGTTATACGGTGTTGCGCTCCCTCCAGCCATTGCCGCCACTCCTCAAACGCCAGTTTTATGGCCAGCAATTCCTTGTCCCTGATGGAGTAATTACATTCCGCTGGAGAAAATTTCTTTGAAAAGTAGGAGCAAGGATGGGAGGTCCCCGAAATGTCATTCTGGCTTAAAACAGCTCCTACTCCTACAGTGGAAGCGTCCACCTCCACAATAAATGGCCGATTCGGGCCGGGATGTCGAAGACATGGTTGTTGTAGGAAAGCGTTCTTAAGGGCCTGGAAAGCCTCTTCAGCCTCAACGGACCAAGCTTCGATGTTAGCTCCCTTACGCGTCAAAGCTGTGAGAGGAGCTGTTAATTTAGAAAAGTTCTGAATAAATGGCTGGGGCCATTCTTTAATGCAATTCAGCTTGGCGGGATCCATTTGAAATCCTTGTCTCGAAATAATGTACCCCAGGAAAGGTAAAGATTCTCTTTCAAAAACACATTTCTCAATCTTGGCATACAGTCTGTTTTCTCTTAGGCGTTGTAAAACTTGTATGACATGTTGCCGGTGAGACTGTAGATTGGAAGAAAAAATAAGAATATCGTCCAAGTAAACCACTACACAAACGTAAAGTAGATCCCCAAATTCTTCATTTGCCGCATGAATTTCATTCAGGAAACGCCTGTTTAAGCCCCTGACGAAGAAGTAACTCCGAAACACCAGCGGTGTCGGGCTTTCTTGTGGAGCATTTGATACCTCGGCTCTTATGAGCAGGCAGAATACTGGAACTCCGACTCTCACGAATAAGATAAGTGCTAGATAAATGTCCTTTAGCACTTTTCAATTTGAAATGAAATGAAAAACCAAAGAGAGTAAAAGAGTTTCCTGGACTTGAAGTGTTGTTAAAAAGCAAATACGTTATAAAAAAATATATAAAAAGAAAAAAATATATTCAAAAAAATTCTTTTAAAAATCCAAAAGCAAATAATGAGAAATGAAAAGAAAAATATGAGGAATGAATTAAACTGCTAAAAAACGTGTGGCAGTATATCATGGTTTAAAACAAAATAGAGGTTACCCTATGATTGCAATTAAAATTGGGCAGCCAAATTGGCAGTAGTACATAAAAGTAAAAGACGCCGGTAGGCGGAAGTGTGCACTAGCCCTGGTATGAGGGTATTCCTCAATTTTAAAACCATGAATGTAATGTGACTTTTTATTTTCAATGTTATCATTTAGTCGCATTGTTGCCAGTTTTTTCTAATTTTGAGAAAAAAGAATCATGGCAGACTGGCCTATTGATTCCTGAGTGGCAAGCTGCATGACAAGTCAAAAAAATGACTATAGCATGTAAGATAACGTGTGTCTGGCAGATGGGAAATGAATTTCTGAGATAGGGAAAGGAGAACAACTGCTTAAATATGTTATCATTTCTGGACACTTTCAAATACTCATGAAAGAGTACCGGACCTGAAGATCAGTCTACCGTCAGCCAAGTGAATGATAAGAATTTCATTTTCCTAATTAGCAGAAATGCTCATCATGTGGTACAAGTGTCTGGGGCATATATACCTGGATATAGAATTTACTTACTGAACAAATGACTGTGTATTTAAGGGGGTCATGCTGTGCACGTGATGACTTAAACACGAGGATACACGTGCCTACCGCCCAGGGCAAATTGCATCAGAATACATAAAGAACTATAACAAATTCACCATGATTTGTGTGGATCACAAAGGCAATGATCCCTCTGGAAAGCAGCCAGTTGCAGCATGAAAAATGGATCCACCCACATAAACAATGGTGCAGAATAGAGTGATTTAAGCCAACTTCCAGCCACAAGGAATTGAGCAAAGGACCATGATGTTCTATGCTCCAGTCTATTGCCAAAAGTGTAAACAACGTAGCATCACATGGGTTGTGGCACAACGGTGAACCTCGCAGGGGTCACCGGCGGGCTCATGGCAGCACAGTAAATAGATGGTCCTTATGGCCTCCTCTCCCCATTATTTGTATTAACTATAACTCCTTTGTATTATTTGTATTAACTATAACTCCCCATTATGTGTATTAACTATAACTCCTCCCCCATTATTTGTATTAACTATAATTATCTTGTACGCTATTTATAATTGTATTTAACTATGTTTTCTGTTAACCTATTTGTACAGCTTAACCTTCTTCTCCCACACACCCTAATCCCACCCCCCTCCTCCCCGCCCCCTCCCTCCTCTCCCCCTCCCTAGTTTATCTTATCAGGTTCATTGTAAAGCCCTGTTGGCTAATTATTGTTCTATGGAAACCGATGTGATGTTTTCTTAACGAATGTCGGTATACAAAAACTTTCAAATAAATAAATAAATAAATAAATTAGTCCTTTAGTGAGATGGCTGCCCCGTGCAGTTCAATAGAAGCAGCCCTCCCATTGCCTAGACTTGGATGGGGTGGAGAGACTCCTATCTCCTTTTCTCTCATTCATGGCAGCAGACAAGAGGTAAGAAGACTGATGGGAAGACAGTCAATCAGTTCCCAAGGCCCTCCCACTGATTATGGAGGGCTGCTGTGTTTGGGGCACCAGCACTGCAGATCAAGATTGGCATGGGTAAGATTCGGGTATGTTTGCATCAGCCATGAAGGCCTAAGTCTAGCACTGCCCAATTTCCTTTCCCTTTTTTTTGAGGAACATGGTCTGCATTTGTAGGCGTGTAATTTTAGTACCCTGGGTTCAGAGGGAGTACAAGGCTTCATGGGTCCATTTAGGGATTCCCCAGTAGGCCACTGCCCTGTTTGGGCTGTGGTAGAGGTTCAGGCTTTTGCCTATGCTGCCCTCTCTTCCACCCCCAAAGTGGGGAATCTTCATGTTCACTGTGGATAGCAATAGAATGGTGTACCTTTTTGGGCTGATACCTTTGGTGCTACCATATTCTCATGCCTCGCTGCTTGGTCCAGATTCAGAGTGGATGGAGGATCGTGTCAGATGCTGCTCTCACTTTGAAGTGCACCATGGTGGGGCTTGGTCTTTTCTCCTATTGCAGCTCCTTCAGTAGGCTATCTTCCCAGCAGATCCTTGTTGTTAGGTTTTTCAGATGTTGGAGTGGATTCTTGGGTACTGCGGAGATGGCAATGCCCACAGGGAGGAGCCCCATGAGGAACTGCAGTACTAGTACTCAATACATGGAAATACAATGAATTCATATTTATTATACAGCTTGGTGGTACTGCCCAGGGGTGGCAGCAGTGAGGTAACCCAGTAGGTAGTCCAGGGGTCCTCAGGAGAGGAGTCCAGTTCCATGTTCATGTGGCAGCGCAGAGAGGAAGAAAGAGCCCAGATGAAGACTCCCTGCGCTGAAGCTGTAGATGACACAAGCTGAGAAGTTACTCACTGTAGTAGATAGCTGTATTGATGATATCCTGGCAGGCAGAAGTATTAGAGCTGTAAGCACCAAGGTAGGGAGAGCAGGCCCTCGAGGAGCGAGTACCTGTTATCCCAGATAGGTACCTAAAAGAAAGCACAAGGGCCCCCGAGAAGCGGGTACCCAGGTTAGAGTTGACCCCGAAGGGTAGAGAGCTTCCAGCAGCTGCTGGGAGCGGCAGAGCAGCTTAGACCGGTACGAGACTAGTCCTTGCTAACTCGATTTGTTAGCAAATGAAGGGAAGGCTAAATACCCGGATGGCGTGACATCACTCAGAGGGGACGCCCCCGAGGTTCCCACCATGACGTGGATAAAGACGTGGGTGGCGTGCGCGTGCGCACCCTAGGAGGCCCTCAGGAAATCCATGGCGAACACCGTCGCCTTTGCCGTTCCGGGGATGCCAGAGAGAGTGGCATGAAGGCGTGGCAGCAGCCATCTTCCCAAGGCTTGAGGAGAGAGAATGAAGAAAGGTGAGGCACAGAGGTCGAAGTCATCTGAGACCGATGGATGCAACACTTGTGTGTTTCAATGCATGGACCCTTGGTATTGTGGCTCTCTGTGTGAACTGACCTATTGGTTTGCAGACCTATGGATCCGATTGTTTTCTATACCTCCATGTGTGGCCTGGCGGTTGTTGTGGATTTCTTATTTTTCTGTTTATTCTGGTTCAGATTTAGTTCAGATCTTTTCATTGGTATCTTGGGGCAATGGAGAGGAAAGTGCCTTAACCAGGACCTTGGAAAATTCAGCTGGAAGGGCATAATTGGAACACCCTGGCTTCCTCATTCTCTACCTGCTGTCCTGGCCACTCAGTAGCCACTCCACTTTCCATCCTCCTTACATGAGAGCATACTGTTAATAACAAGCTTCTGAGCCCTATTTTAGTATGGCCACTGTTGTGCTAGCTTCTTGGGGATTGAGTGGCTCAATCACCCTTTGTAGGCATCATCTCAGCCTATTTTGGTAGGAATACCTTTTTTACATGTTGGTGACTACCTACTAAGAGATAGCTGAATCACGATATATAGTGAGGTTGCCTCCTCAAAGCATACACTCTGGGTTACTTGTATTAGTTCAGTAACAAGGATCTGTAGTTTCATGTGCCCTGCCTTGTTGCTATAATCCAACAGCCATACTTTGGTTGCTCCTGTTTTGTGTGCTTCCTTTTCAGGCTTCTATTTACTGTGCTGCCATGAGCCCTCCGGTGACCCCTGCGAGGTTCACCGTTGTGCCACAACCCATGTGATGCTACCTTGTACCACTGAATCTCCCCACACAGTTAGTGCTAGCTGCAACTATTTTTTTTTTTTTTTTTTGCAAATCCACACCACCTGCCATGGCAGAAGCTGCTGCTCTTTCTGCTTGACTTCCAGCCAAGACACTTACAACTGAACTTTGAGGTCAGCAGAAGATCCCCACCCCAGCATCCAATAACTGCCTACCTTCCATTCTCAGGGGCCCCACACCAAGCTCGCTTGTCACAGTACCCCCTTTTTCTTTTAATTTATTTGCCTTACTATGCAGCTGCCGAGAAGGCCCTCTGCTATGGGTGGAATCACTCCACATGCACAGAAACGAGAGTTGGAATTCCAGAGACGGAAGGACTGCTGTGCCCTTTAAGAAAGATGTACCAGTCCCTTATACATGTCTCCAATGCCCTGTCAAGATTGTAAAAGGGGAAGAAAGGGAATGGGGAACCTACCCCCCCCCCCCACACACACACACACACACTGTGGGGGGGGGGTAGGTCACAGCACCATCCCTGTCACCAGCCATCAAATCTTTAATGGCATATGGACTTTTTTTTTTTTTTTTTTAAATTACCGAACGGTTTTCAGGGTGGTTGCCTGCATCAATGAGGGCTCCTTGGAAAATATCGGGAGGACCAGAGCTGGAAAATCAGCATTCTGGCAACAGAAGGATCCTAAAGGCAGGCAAAGAAGAGGGAGCCACAAGAGCTAGCAGTATTCATATCTCATGATGGCTCCGCCCACCCCACTCCAACATCATCATCATCTAGGGCCAGCGGTGGTGGTGGTAGTAAAGGCCAATGACACTGGCATGCCCCAATAGCAACTTTCTCCTGTCCCCCTGCTCCTGATCGTCAGACCCATGAGATGAGTAGCCTCCCAGCAGGTTCACAGGCGTCCTGTTACAGGTGGCACCCATGCATTCACATTAGGGATCTTTCCATTTATACTGGAATCATATCTCTCTATTCAACATCATATAAATAACCTTGTTTAGATTTCAATATGGCAGATAAGGAACAACAGTAATTTACATCCATATTTCCAGAAAAAGGATTTAGCATTAAATATCTGTTGTTTAATTATAGGGAGATTGGATTATTGGAATGCTGTGTTTGCAGGGATTACACAAAAGAAATGAATAGATTACCATGTCCTCAGAATATTGCTGCTGCACATATTCTAGCAGGTCTGAAATGAAATGATCATATATAACTCCCATTTTAGAAGAGATATAGCAGCTCCCAGCGAGTACAAAATATCTTTTAAATTGGTTCTTCTGATGTATAAATCACTCTCTGATAAGGGTCCTTAATATCTGAGAGAAAAAATGGAATATTTATACTCCAGGAAGGTCCTTAAGATTTGCACATGATAAATTGTTAAAGCTCCCTTCTGCTGCTGAGATAAAAAAAAAACAACAAACTGCTTTTCCATGCCTTTATACCTTTCCTTAAGCAGGAATAAATATATGGAACTCTATTCCTTAAGAGGTACATTTTACTTACAGTTATATGACCTTTCATAAAATGTGTAAAACATGGTTGTTTTCTGTTGCTTTTGCCAAATGAGTGTAAAGCACCCCGGGCTCAGGAGTCCCTTATGCTACCGCTGTCACCAGGTGGTCAATAGTTCTTTGAGGTCTGGATTTTTTTTTCCAAGATGCTAAGTATGGCCAGCCTCTCCGCAGATGCTGCAGCCTTAACGTTAGCTTTCAGAAATAACTTTTCTTATGCAATGGGTGCTTTGAGTGATGTCTCCCCAGTCTCGGCCCCCCGAAGGTAGCAGGAAGAAGCAGAGGAAAAAAAAAAATTAAAGAAAATGGTTTATTTCTTAATTTACAATGATTGCAAAGTAAACACACTTTGCTAAAGAAATATAAATGAGAAACTGTAAGAAAATCTCAAAGGAAACAAATATAAAGAAATAGCATACAAATAGTTCCTCATTAATGTGATATCTGTCATGAAACTCAGATATCACATCATGGGTTGATGTGATATCTAAATAAATCAACAAAAAAAGACTGAGATATCTAGTATCAGTTTGTGTACACCTAGTATAGTACAAGTGCTAAAAAAAGCTTTATAGAATTTTTGTGAAACCGCATCAGCAAGCCTGACAACGGCCGTGAAAACACTTGCCGTTCGGACCACTCGTCATTTGCGGTGTTGGTAATCCATGCAAGATGTTTGTTATTCAAAAAATTTTTTTAAACATTATCTGTTCCCCCATCGAGAGTTCATGAGCCCGACAGCGGCCGGTGTTTCGCGATCGGTATCGCTTCTTCAGGAGTCAATTGCAATATCATGGAACAGATGCTATGTAGAAACAGAAATATAGCATGAAAAGAGTGAAATTTTAAGAAGTACTTAACTGAGGTGTCACAGCTCGCAAACCTTTATCCCGGACGATTCCGTCTCTCAAATCAGTAAATTCCAGCGGGACAGAGTAACGCTGAAAAGACCCACCCTTTAAAAAGCCCGCGATTTTGAGCACGTAGTGACGTCAAAGCGTCATTAAAGAATCATTGCCGTGGCAACAAAAACAGCTGTGAGATAGAACTGTGGACAGAAATCAAACGTGATGACGTTATTCAGGATTGACGCGGCAAATTCAAAGATGTTACATTGAAACAGAGGATGTGTTTAAAATGGATCGATAGAGTCAATGTTATTCGTTTATAAGAAGACTTGATATTCTATTGCTGAATTCAAGCCGTGAGGCTCAACTGTGTTCAAACGGTGTATCCAGCGTTGTTCAGCGCGTAGTAGCTGTATATTGAAATCTCCACCACGCCAGCTAGGGGTCAATTGCTCCAATACCACAGATTTTAATTCATCAAAATTATGATGATGTTGAAGACAGTGAGATGTTAATGGGGCAGTCAATTTACCAGTGGTGATACAGGATCGATGTTCTATAAGCCGGGTTTTCAAGGCTC
The DNA here is from genome assembly GCF_901001135.1 of Rhinatrema bivittatum. NCBI lineage: Eukaryota > Metazoa > Chordata > Amphibia > Gymnophiona > Rhinatrematidae > Rhinatrema > Rhinatrema bivittatum. The sequence continues at coordinate 773,483,362 of NC_042616.1, read as the reverse complement.
GTTGAGTCTTTCCCACGTACCAAAGATTACATGGGCATTGTATTAAATATATCAGTCCTGAGGAACGGCAAGTTGTGAACTGCCTTAGAACCCAAGTGAAGTCAATTTTAGAAAAGTACAGGGAAGATGTGTCTATCATCATATGGCATACTGTGCATGCTCCACAAGAAGTGTGTGCCCCTATCTGAACCCTGGGTGGAGGGATCATTGTGTCCGAATGAACTAGTAAATCTTTAAAGCTGGAATTTCTCGTAAAGGCAAACCGTGGAATATCTTGAAATTCATCGTGAAGCTGTAGTAGGTGCCAATTTTGAGATATGATGCGTTTCATGACAGAAGTCATTGATGAAAATGGTAAGACGCAAGTAAGCACTTCTGTCTCCTCTGTCTGTTTTGGTAAAAATAGCCAATCCCTGTGGGTAAATTTGGCTCGTGTGTATGCGCGCTTAATACAACGTGAAGGGTACCCTCGTTTCAAAAAGCGGTCTGTCAAAAGCTCAGCCTGGGAGCGGAATTCTTCTGAAGTGGTGCATAATCTCCTGAGCCTGAAAAATTGGCTCACTGGTAAGTTCTCCTTTAGAAATCGCGGATGGGCGCTGGTGAAATGTAAGAAAGTATTGGAAGCTATTTCTTTCCTGTAAATGGTTGTCTCAAAACCAGTGGGTTTCTTCATGATTTTTATATCCAAAAAATTAATTACTCGAGAATCGGTCTCTGATGTAAATCTAAGGTGGGAGTTACATGTGTTGAGCCAACTTATAAATGCCAAAAAGTCAGAAGTAGAGCCAGTCCATAATAGCAGCACGTCATCAATATATCTCTTCCATGTTTTAATATATTGACCAAAAGGATTGTTGTTGTATATCCATTTCTCTTCGAAGACAGCCATGTAGAGATTTGCCAAATCCGGAGCCATGGTTGCCCCCATGGCAGTCCCGCAAATTTGTTGGTAATATGTGCCCTCAAAAGCGAAAATTTTTTTTGTTAGGGCAATGTCTAACAATGTAGACAAAAAACCAGAAGGTATCCTATGAGGACGCGGTCTCTTATCAAAAAATTCTTCAGCAATGAGCAACATTTCATCTTGCGGAATGGATGTGTAGAGCGCTTCGACGTCAAGGGTTGCTAATAGAGGTTGCGTGGTGTCTTCTTGGAAGGATTCCAAAAACTGAATTGTTGATTTGTTTACGGTGACAAGACTGTTGTTGGTTCTTTTTGTTTGTTAGCATTGTCATATTATTTTGAACCAATGGCGGGGCCAGATACCTTGAAAACCCTCAGTTTTTCCACAGCCGAGATAGAATCTATGTTGTTGAGACCATCCATTTTCTCTTCTCTGGCACCTTCACCAGATATAGACCTTTGGTCGGATTACAACAAAGTTAATCACAGGCTGATTAGGACAACATTACACGCAGAAACACTGCTAGAATACTGTCGCCATCAGAGGATTCCACGGGGCCTTCGGATTTTGAAAACTCCACATTTATATAATGAAGATCCCGATTTTTTGTCTAATTGGAATGCTGTCCTTAACAAATGCAGTCTGGACTTAATGGTGTTAATTATAAAGACGGCACAAGCCAAAGAAGTAGAAATTCAAACAGAAATTCAGACCCTACAGGAACAACTATCAAGTTCAATGGAACTAGATAAATACACTGAGAAACTTCAGAGCATGAATGAATTGCTAGACAAATTCAAAGATGATTTAAAAAAGATGAAGTTAGAGAAGCTGCAACGTGACGAGAAAGATTACACACAAGGATACGTCTACCCATGGATGGATGAGAAAAGGAAAAAGAAACCAAAAGTTACTTTTGATTCTGGTAGTGACAATTCATCGGGTGATGATCTTCTTTCAAACGTTGAATCGGCACCGACCAGAGATTCTTCAGGTGATAATCATTTTTTAGGGCAAGGCAGAGGATCCCGACGCCCCCCACGAACGCGAGGCGGTCGTTGGAGAGAAGGACCCAGTCACACCAGACAAACCCGATCCCAGTCACAACAGAATCATTGATCTTGAATCTCTCATCCGTACATCTGACAACATCACAAATCAACACACTAGAGAAAGGGTTGACATTTACACCCACGCCCAAAGCGGACCTTTTTCAACTAGAGGTGGCGTTGTTCAAATTTACCCGAAAGCTCTACATTAAACACTTTTTTGTAGACGTACCACCATCTTGTGACATATCTATTCTCAGGAACAAGTCTAAATGGATTCCTCCGGGACCAGTAGATCCCATCATTTTCACTTTTTTTCAAACAGTCTTACGAGAATTAAGATCAGCATTTACTACTGAACGGTCTTTTTCCAATTTGATGAAAACAGAGTTTTTGGCCCTTAGGGATTTACAATCGAATCATGATCTGGTCATCAAACCCGCTGATAAAGGCGGTAAGACGGTCATTATGGACCGCGCTAAATACATTGCAGAAGCCCAGCGCCAACTTATAAATAGCCAGTTCTATAAAGTTTTGATGTCAGATCCAACTAACCACCTTCAAGACATCATAACACAGGTGGTTCAACAAGGGACTGCTCAAGGGTTCCTTACACCACATGAAATCACATTTTTAGTGAATAAACATCCAGTGGTTCCGGTTTTTTACCACCTATCGAAAATTCATAAAAACACGATCAATCCACCAGGGAGACCCATAGTCTCTAGCAGAGGCTCACTTTTAGAATCTTTATCTAGGTTCATAGATCATTTTTTAGCACCCTTTGTTAATATCCAGCCATCTTACATTAAGGATTCTCAACAAATTATTCAGTTTTTGGAATCCTTCCAAGAAGACACCACGCAACTTCTATTAGCAACCCTTGACGTCGAAGCGCTCTACACATCCATTCCGCAAGATGAAATGTTGCTCATTGCTGAAGAATTTTTTGATAAGAGACCGCGTCCTCATAGGATACCTTCTGGTTTTTTGTCTACATTGTTAGACATTGCCCTAACAAAAAAAATTTTCGCTTTTGAGGGCACATATTACCAACAAATTTGCGGGACTGCCATGGGGGCAACCATGGCTCCGGATTTGGCAAATCTCTACATGGCTGTCTTCGAAGAGAAATGGATATACAACAACAATCCTTTTGGTCAATATATTAAAACATGGAAGAGATATATTGATGACGTGCTGCTATTATGGACTGGCTCTACTTCTGACTTTTTGGCATTTATAAGTTGGCTCAACACATGTAACTCCCACCTTAGATTTACATCAGAGACCGATTCTCGAGTAATTAATTTTTTGGATATAAAAATCATGAAGAAACCCACTGGTTTTGAGACAACCATTTACAGGAAAGAAATAGCTTCCAATACTTTCTTACATTTCACCAGCGCCCATCCGCGATTTCTAAAGGAGAACTTACCAGTGAGCCAATTTTTCAGGCTCAGGAGATTATGCACCACTTCAGAAGAATTCCGCTCCCAGGCTGAGCTTTTGACAGACCGCTTTTTGAAACGAGGGTAC